>NW_022681435.1:21007500-21425000 GCF_009764315.1 Trachypithecus francoisi | reverse complement strand
GAGCGCCGGGGGGCCTGCTGCTTCCTCCTCGGCATGCTGCTCGGCCGCCTCAGCCGCCGCCGGAGTTCGCGGGGCGCGGGGACGCGGGGACGCGGGGCCCCGGGCGCGGGCGCAACTCCGCGGCGCGCCCAACTTTAGCCTCGTCCCCGCGGGCTCCGGGCTCCGGGCTCCGGGCGCGCCGCGGACCGCGGGGAGCCGCTCGCATGGACCGCCGCGCCCGGGGCCGCTCAGGAGGCGGCGGCGGCGGCCGCGCGGGCCGCGTCCCGGCCGCCGGGCTGCGGGCGGAGCGCGCGGGGCCTGGGCGCCGAGCCCGGAGTCATCCCCGACGCGGGCCGCGGGCGCAGCGGCGGGCGCTCGGCGGGCCGGCCCGCGGCCCGCGCTCCATGCTGCCGCCTCCCCGCCGCCGCGCTGCTGCTGGGCGGGCGCTCCTCCGGG
The DNA here is from genome assembly GCF_009764315.1 of Trachypithecus francoisi. Taxonomy (NCBI): domain Eukaryota; kingdom Metazoa; phylum Chordata; class Mammalia; order Primates; family Cercopithecidae; genus Trachypithecus; species Trachypithecus francoisi. Next base: position 21,424,565 of record NW_022681435.1, on the reverse strand, counting down.
CGCGCCGCTCCGGGCGCTCCCCTGCGCCTTCTTCCGCGAGCCGAGAGTCGCCGAGCGCAACTTTCTCTCCCCCTCTCTCCTCGCTGTTTGGGGGTCGCGGCGAGTGTTTTTAGTGCGCGGGTCGCAGCTTTCTCATTGTGCGCCAGCGAGGCCGATCCAGGCTGTCCTTTTTCTCCCCGCACTTAGTCTAAGAGGAAGAAAGCAAACAAGACAGAGGAGTGAAGCCCCCGTACATACATGCGCCGGGGGGGAGATGTCAGGCGCCGCTCCACCTTCCAAACAGTCACAGATCAAACAGTGTCACCCCGCCGGAGCGCCACTTGGTGCCCCGCGCTTCCCCCTGGGGGGCTTGGCTGCCAGGATCGCCGCTTCTTCCAATGCGAAATCTAATGCAAACACATTTTGATCATGGATTTTTGGCCGGTCTTGATCTTCCAACAGAAAAAAATTTGAAAAATACACAAAAAGCACCCCCCCTCCAAGAAAAAAAAATAGGCAATAACAACCCGGAGAGTGTGCAAAGGGGGTGAAGAGCAGACATTCACTGGGTGGGCGAGATGAGCGTGGACTGTTCCCCCCCCCAAACTCCTGGGAGAGAGGGAGATGCACTCTCGCTCTCTCCTCTTTTCAGTGAAATATAACACACATTCGGATCGCAGAGCTTTCAGACAGTCTCAACTGATAGACAGACACATCGAGCTGCTTTTCCTGCTTCAGATTTTACTCCTCCTCCTCTCGCCAACGTCACCCTGACAATTACAAATAGGTCTCTCACAAACCATACCTGTCAATCTTTTTAATTGCTTTGTTTTCTTTTTTTCGGAGCTAAACAATATGACAAAAAAAAAGAAGAAATCTTAATACAGCATAACATAAAAGACTGTACATTGGAGGAAGACATTCAGTGTTGTTATTGTAATCCACTGGCTGATACTAGGTAAAACCCATATGTTCTAAGTTAAGTAGACATTAGTTCCTGCAGATTTTAAAACCTGTTAGTCCCCCCCAACACACACACATACACATACACACACTTGCACATTCATACACACTCAACCACGTGCATCCAAACTACCCTTGGGTGAAGCATGTCCTACATTTGGGGGGAAAAAAAACCTGTGTCGCTTTCGCAATCTCAGGTTAGGGGTTAGATTTGGCTGGGGAGGAGCCCAGAGTGGCTTTTATATTTTGGTAATTCATGGGTAACCGAAAAGTAATAGATTTTTAAAATTAAAATTTACAATATAAATAAAAATTTAAAGATGGACTTAGTTCATCACAGAAAAGTGTGGAAATTATTTAATTTGGCCCCTCTATGAACAGTGAATTGATACTTGGTCAATGCACGCCAGTAGGGAGAAAACGGACACGATGGAACGACAGATCTTTCTAGCTGTGTTCGAAAATGAGGTCCTCACACATCAGTGCAACGTCTCCAATTCAGTTAGGTCTCTGGGCATTCCCACCTAGAACTTTAAAATGCGTCTGTGCTCTGGGAGTTTGGCCTTCTGGTTTTCAATATGTGTGTTCTCTCCCAGTGGGAAACCTGTAACAGTCTTGTAGAGCTACTTAAAACGTTCATGGAAAAACATGAAATCTAGGCCAAAATAAATAAAATGGCTTAGTTCGTGCAACTTGCATGGGACAGACCGTGGACAGAAGGCACGGGCAAGGCGTTCCGGGGACAGGAAGCCACCAGCCTGGGGCGCGGGAAGCACTGGACTTTTCTCCGCCCCGCGGTCGGTGCGGGTGCGCGTGCGGCGGCGGCAGGGGCTCCCCGCCCAGCCCGGGGCCCCCGGTCGTGCCCCGCCGCCCGGGCCGCGCTCGGGGTTGATTCGTACCACCTTGCAAGGAAGTGAACGCTTCGCACGGGAAGGGGAGGCGCCTGCGCCGGCCGCCGCGCCGCTCCGGGGACGCCCGGGGTTGCCGCCGGCTCGGGGCCGCGGACGACCGTGGGACGCGCGAGTTCCCCGTCCCCCCTTGCCCGCCGCCCCCCCCCCCCCGCCCCTTGCCCAAGAGGAGTCAAATCCGGCTTTTAGAGCCCAAGGAGGGTGGGGATATCCGGTGCCTCTCCCGCGCCAGGAGGAAGGGGGAGGGCGGAGAGGATCCTTGGCCAGTCTGCGCCGAGCAGATTCAAACCAAAACAAAAAGATTAAAGGAGCAGCGGCCGGGGCGACAGCGGTCCCCAGGCCGGGACACCCGGGGTGGTGCGCCCGGGTTCGCGGGGGCTGCGCCGGCGCCGGGGAGGCGGGGGGAGCGGGAGCGGGCGACGCGGGGAAGAGGGGGGAGCCGGGGGGAGGGCGCCGGCCGGAGGAGGGGCGGACCCGCCCGCCCTAGCAGAGCAGAGCACAGCGAGCCGAGCGGCCCGGGCGGGGCCCGACCCCGGCCAGCGTCGGCGCAGAGAGCGGACGGAGGCGCGGGCCATGCTGCGGCTGGCGTCCTCCGGGGCCCGGGCCATCGTGGACATGTCGTACGCCCGCCACTTCCTGGACTTCCAGGGCTCCGCCATTCCCCGAGCCATGCAGAAGCTGGTGGTGACCCGGCTGAGCCCCAACTTCCGCGAGGCCGTCACCCTGAGCCGGGACTGCCCGGTGCCTCTCCCCGGGGACGGAGACCTCCTCGTCCGGAACCGGTGAGCCCGGCGCCCTCCCGCCCCACGACCCCGTCCTCGTCCCCGGCTCGCGCAGCGCCGCTCCCGCCGTCCCCAGCCCGCCCGCGTGCCCACACTCCGGCGCGCGCTCGGGCGCACAGCCTGACTTTGCTAGATCCCGGGAAGTTGAACCCGCCGCCATCTGGCGAAGGAGAATGTGATGTGACTGTTGCTGGTGTGAATATCCGATGCCACCGAACGTCCTCATAACTGAGGGTTATTTTAATTTGGGATTCCCCTCCCCTCCTCCAGCCCTCCCTCCTCCCCCTCCCGCTCCCGAAATAAAACCGACGGGACCCAGAAGGGGAGGCTCCCCGCCGGCCCGCCTGCGCGCACCCACAGTTCCTGCGTTGACATAATCTTTAGGGTGGAGCGGGAGCAGCCTGGACGCAAACTGCGACGTTTAGGTAAACGTGCTTTGGAGGAAGGAGGCTGGGACCCGGCTGGCTTTCCCTGTTCCCTCCAGGTTGGCAGCCGCCTTGCAGTGGCGGAGCCTGTTGTTGGGTGTGTGGGTGTGCACCTCGCCGGTGTTGTCTGAGTGTTGTCAGTGCAGCGTGACTGTTGTCTGTCCCCTGAGTGTAACGACCCCCGCGTGGCGGGTGTCCTGGGCAGCTGGGCCAGGGTCGGGGTGGGGGCATGGCTGCCTTTGCTGGCACGTTTTGCAGACATTCAGGTGACACCGGGTTGTTGCGAGACCTTCTGGCTCTTCCACCCCCCACGCTCCCCACCGTAGTGTGTTTCCGCCTCACTCATCTTTAGTAACTGGCGAAGCAACAGGGAGGAAACGGACCTCACTCTGTATCTCACTCTGTATCGGAGCCATGCCCGCTTGGGTCTCTGCTCCGTGGGTCCCTGGCTGCCCGACTTGGCTGGCAAGGCGCTCCTCTCTGCCCTCTGCAGAGGCCTGCAAAGTCCCATCGAAATGGTTACAGTGCTGCATGTTTCAAGTTGAATAATAATATCGAAAGGGGAGGAGTAAGTTCTGACTGTAACTTTGTTGTAAATTCTGTGCTAGAAAGTACCGCAAAGTCCCATGCACGGACTGAAGGACAAAATGTACCCTTCCTAAGTAGCTTGGTGTAGCATTTAATCTGTCCATTTTCGAGATTCCTATTAGCCTTCCTAACAAGACTGTAGTATGGAAGAATGCTGATAGGGTATAAAACTTTTGGAAACCTTTTGCGAAGAATGATTTGAACCATGGGTGGGATTGTGTGGAGGCGGGGGTGGGGGACTGGTCTGGAATGGCTTAAAGGGGAGTGTGTAGGGATCCTTGAAAATGTTTGCATTGGCTGTGGACACAGCAGAGGATTGATTCATTATGGGATAAAATGCCAGTGCTGTTGAGAGCGTGCACACAGCCCAGCTAAAAAGAAGGGCTTGAGTGTGTTTTCACGGGGAGCACACAAAACGCACGAGTGATTTCCTAGAAGTTGAAATGACACCAGACTGAAAAGATTTCCCAACAAACTTTGACGGGCAAGAAGTTCCACACAGGGTTTTTCCCTTTTTCTCCCTCTGGTAAAGTATATTCTTGACTGCAAACACTAGTATAAACACACATACAAGTTTGTGAATAAAATTCCTTTTGGAAATAGTGTGATATGGGGAGGAGGCGACTGAGCGAGGAGGGGCAGGGGGAAGGTGGGACATTAGAGAACTATAAGCCACAGCCTGGTGGGACCACCCGCCTTCCATGGAGAGGTGGAGAGGACTCCTGCCGGCTGCGCTGGGTCTCCTGGGCCTCTCTACCTGCGGGTGTTAATCAGCTCTGTGGGGTTTTTTCCTCCTGTGATTCCTCTTCCTTCAAGCTTACTTCTGCCCTAGGACCCCTCCCTTTCCCCTTCCCCAAAGGGCAAGTTCTTCCCTGGGCTTTGGGGAAGGGAGAGGAAGAGAGAGGCAGAGCCAGGGTGCCTAGGCACTGCCTGCGCTGGATCACCAGGGTTAGTCCCGGGGCGGGAGACAGGTGGATCCCTGAATTCTGTGGTCAGAGCGCGGGAGTGCAGACTCCCATGTTTGGAGCTCCTCAGTGTACTCAACTTTACAATCCATGCCTCTTTTTTTTCCCTGCACACATGCCAAGAATCCCTTTAATATAAATAGTATCTCCATATGAACAACCTGACCTCTAGTTTCTTCCTTGAATCCTTAACGGAAAAGAATGGGGCCAGTTTTCTTTTGAGTTGGGAGGGGACGGAATCTTTTCTCCCCTTTCCCTACTCTGTTGGAAAAGCTGCTCCCACCACCACATTGTAGGAAGATCCTGTATTCTTGCAAACAGTGTCAGTGGATGTAACATTTTACCGAATTTTTTAAGAATAGAGGCTTAATAATTCACTGCATGTTAGTTCATTTTAATCCTAGACCAAATCTCCCCTAAGCAATGTTAATTGCTTTAAAATTTTATGCAAGTGCTTCTCATTTTTATCATCATAAAATCCGCTCTAGAATGAATTGAGTAAGCTTAAATTCACTTGTTTGGAAAGATGTTTGGAGGTTTTAATTGTACTCTGTTTTTTTTTTTTTTTAAATTTCAGTGAACCATTTGCACATTTCATTGCATCTTAGCAGAAAATACAAATTCTTCATTCACAGGGAGGGGTGTGCTTGTAAGCTAGACATTGATTTAGGATAATAAAGTTTACTATTTAGAAAAGATGTAAGAAGGGGTGTATAAAATCCCTATAGAAAGTATAATTGATGGTCCTTTATCCAGTTCTTACCTTACTGTTTTATGTATCTGAGAACAACTTCCCATCTCCCCCTCTACGCTCAGTCTTCAGAAAAGAAAAAGAGACACCCCAGGTTAAGTCAGTTTATGCACTATTTGTAGCTTTTTTCGTAAGAAGGTGACAGATTATTTCGTTTCCAAATATTTCTAACGATTTTCTGCTCAAGTGTAAGATAATGAAGCAAAGAGTTTGTAGGAATGGCTAAGGGAAGGTGGGGGATGGGGAAGGCGTTTTTGATGAACGGTTTGTTGCTTACGGGAGGGGAAGAGTATTTTCTGCTGACTCTTCAGGCCGAGATTCCCCCCACACACACACTTTTTTTTTCTTGTCTTTCTTTTCCTTCTTCGTTTCTTTCTCTTTTTTCCTTTCTTTTCCTTTTCTTTTTTTTTTCTCTTAAGGCAGGTCTGGTTTGGGCGACTGTGTTTTGTCTCCCGGTATTGAAGGCTTTTACTCTGGACTTGAATCCTCGCCTTTGGTTTTTGTTCAGAGGAAAGCGTTCCCCTCCCCTCCGCAGGATCGCTCTGTTTCTCAGTAAACAAGACGAGGGAGTTTAGCACTTTTTAGTACATATAAGCTGGTGATTCTAGAAGGGTATAGATTTGGAGAATGCCTGCGCCGGTCCTATTCTTTTTTCCTGGGGTTCCTGGATTTTAGTCTCAAGTGGGTCCTCACGTCGGATTACTGGAATCCTGCACTCATTGCATGCACATATTTTTAATTAAAGGGGGTTACAGGGAGGGTCTCCAAATGCTCGCATCCTTCCCAGCGTGTCTTTCTTGGCTTTCTGTGGCTCCCTGGCCCTTCCGCCCCTGCTCCGCATCCCAAGCCCCCCGTTCGCTTCGCGCCGGCTGCGCTTGAACTTGTTTCTGGTGGAGCAGAAGGCGCAAGCTGCGGACGCTCACGCAGAGGTAAGGACTCAGGCGGGTCCCGGGCTGTGGAGGGTCCCCAACAGCCGTGGGGGCGAAGCCGTGTCAAAAAGGGGATCCCGGTGGAGGTGGGGTCAGCGAACCAGGGGCAGGGAGACCAGGGAGACAGCGCGGTGCGAGGAGCCAACCGAGCCACCGCGGGCGCTTGCCGTCAGCCAGCCTAAGCCTCCTTCACCGACGACGCAGACAATTTAGAAGACGGCAGGGCGGGAGAGCGAGGGTGAGAAATGGGGGTGCCTGCGAGGCCAAGGTCATGGTCAAGCCTCCGGCGGGCTCTGTCTGGCGGCCACTGCGCTCCGGCGCGCCGCATGTGCGGGACTCGGAGAGAACTTGTCCACCCGGGCGGAGCTGTGCGGCCAGCGCTGGGACGAAGGGCACGGACTGGGCGCGCCTGCCGGGGGCCGCCGCCTGGCCCGGAGAGGCCGAGGTCATGGTCGCAGGCCTGAGGAGCCTCCACTCTATCGCGGTGCCCGGCCTGCGCGGTCCCGGCCCGCCCTGGAGTTGGGGTCAATGATCCCCCTCTCCGTGGTGGCGGAGGGGAGGCCGCAGGACTGCACGGCTGGAGCTGAGGACTGCGGCGGCAGGCACTTCTGAGGGAGAGGGAGTTGGACGGACGGAGCCTGGACGGGCACACGGGCCCCGCTCGTCTGCTGCCACCTCTCCAGCGCTTGCCCTTGCGAATAACTACGATGTTTGGTGTGGTTTTTCAAGCAAAGCCCCCTGGCAAACTCAAGCAGCCGCTGGCTGGCTGCAGCCACCCCAGCTCCCAGCAGAGCCCCACTCCCCCCTCCCAAACTTGGCCTCTGCTAACCGGGTCCAGCGCGTGTGCGCGCTCCCCAGGCTGCTCCGGTGCGCGTCCTGCTGCATCTCTCCACCTCTTCCCAGGAAGTGGCAAACCACAGCCTGGGGCGGGGAGAGGGGGAGTTGCGTTTTCCTCCTGCAGAACCCCCAGGGCGTGCCCATTCCGAGGTGGGGAGGACTCTGAGGGCTGCCGTCGCAGAGGAGCTGGCCGCCCGGGCGTCCCTCCGAGCCCAAGGCGAGGTCTCCCTGCAGAGGAGCGGCCACTGCCTTTGGGACTGCGGAGACACCAGGGGGACAAGCCGGGAGGGATGAAGGGCGTGGGATGGGTTAATCATGGGCAAAGGATGGCGCAGAATACAACTGGCAGTGGGTCGGCTCCTGTCCCCCCACCTCCAGAGCAAACCCTGCCGTCACTTCCACCCCCATGGGCACCTTTCCTGGAGTTTGCTTTACAGCCTAAGGCAGAGGCACGGAGACGATTCCAGCTGGCTCTGCCCCGGGCTGCTGCTGTGAAGCCCACAAGCAAGCTCCCGGGAAGTGGGCCCTTTTTAAAACGCCAGGCCTTGAAAATTATGTAAATTTAAAGGAAAAATGGCAGGTTCTTTTTCCCTTCTCTAAAAATAGAATGTAGGAAAAAGAAAATTAGAACATAGGCATCTTGATATTAAATGCCAAATGAGAAACCAGCAAAACTCATCTTCCCCTCTTCTCGTGATTGTGTATCTTCTATGGGTATGGAGTTGTGTAGGGTGTTATTGAGGCTGTGTGGTGTGCTAGCGTCTGAATGCAGCTTGACATCACAGAAAGCAGTTGCTCCCCGGATTATTTCTGCAACGTACAGAGACTTTTCTGTCCTGTAGATACACGGGGGATGATCATAAGTGAGCATTTATAAGCGCAGAGTATTGTCTATATCACAGTGAAAGTGTATTGCATACAGGACAGTTTTGGTTTATTAAGTTAAAAGTGAATTCCTTTAAAATGACCTACTTAACAGCTTTCCTCCTGCCACTAGTTACTATTACCTTTTCATTCTATTACAGGTGGAAATGACATTTTTAGGGTCTTCCGTTATGTGTCTAAGCCACCTACTGACATTCTTAGTAGATGGCTTTTTTCCTCCTATGTATCAGGATATTTTTGTTATGAGGTATACTGAGATGAAAAAAGCTGGGAAAAATACTGGCCTCACAATTAAATTGACTCTGGATACCAAAATGAAAATTATCATCTGGTATTAATCAAGTTATGTCTCTGCTTCTTGCTGAGGAAAAATATAGTGACGATTTGCTTTCCTTTTCATCTGAAAAGGACTGTGAAATGTTGAATGTTTCATAAAAATCGCTCTACCCAATTTTTGTTCAATTAATCAAAATGCGTATTTTCACACTGGATGTAGTTACATCAGAAAGAAAATTTGCGACAGCCCCTGCAGGAACGTGTAGCAACCAGTGACCTTGTACATTCCATCAATCTTTAATAATATCATTGTCATTACTATTATTATCTTAAGTGTTAAATTGTTGCCAGAATCAATACAAGTCTACTTCTTTGAATGTATTTTATCCCAGTGTTGTTTTTAACATCTCTGTTAAGAGGCCAATTAATTTCCAACTCACAGCTCCAGTGAAGTTTATATGTAATGAGAACTTCCTGACTCTTTCTTTTTTTTTTTTTTTTTTGCTTATTTCTACTTTTGAAAGAAAACAGAAATAAATGGCATGTGAAACAAACAACTTGCCATTTAAAATGATATGAAATTATTTCTAAACTGATGACAGGATAAAATATGCCAAAAACTGAGTACAAAGCATGTTGAACTAATACTTGTGTAATTTCTTTTTTTATCTGGGCAGCAGGACTAATTTTCTCAAATTCGATCAGATTGTATAGCTTAGCAACCCCTCCACAGTAGCCAGAACTGGAGGAATTTCTCTAAGCAGAATCTAAATGCCTAACAAAAAACCCATCGTAATATATTTGTTTGTTTGTTTTCTTTTAGATTTGTTGGTGTTAACGCATCTGACATCAACTATTCAGCAGGCCGCTATGACTCCTCAGTTAAGCCTCCCTTTGACATAGGTTTTGAAGGCATTGGGGAGGTGGTGGCCCTAGGCCTCTCTGCTAGTGCCAGATACACAGTTGGCCAAGCTGTGGCTTACATGGCACCTGGTTCTTTTGCTGAGTACACAGTTGTGCCTGCCAACATTGCAACTCCAGTGCCCTCAGTGAAACCCGAGTATCTTACCCTGCTGGTAAGTGGCACCACCGCATACATCAGCCTGAAAGAGCTCGGAGAACTGTCGGAAGGGAAAATAGTTTTGGTGACAGCAGCAGCTGGGGGAACGGGCCAGTTTGCCGTGCAGCTTTCAAAGAAGGCAAAGTGCCATGTAATTGGAACCTGCTCTTCTGATGAAAAGTCTGCTTTTCTGAAATCTGTTGGCTGTGATCGTCCTATCAACTATAAAACTGAACCTGTAGGTACTGTCCTTAAGCAGGAGTACCCTGAAGGCGTCGATGTGGTCTATGAATCTGTTGGGGGAGCCATGTTTGACTTGGCTGTAGACGCCCTGGCTACCAAAGGGCGCTTGATAGTAATAGGGTTCATCTCTGGCTACCAAACTCCTACTGGCCTTTCGCCTGTGAAAGCAGGAACGTTGCCAGCCAAACTGCTCAAGAAATCTGCCAGCGTGCAGGGCTTCTTCCTGAACCATTACCTTTCTAAGTATCAAGCAGCCATGGGGCACTTGCTTGAGATGTGTGTGAGTGGAGACCTGGTTTGTGAGGTGGACCTTGGAGATCTGTCTCCAGAGGGCAGGTTTACTGGCCTGGAGTCCATATTCCGTGCTGTCAATTATATGTACATGGGGAAAAACACTGGAAAAATTGTAGTTGAATTACCTCACTCTGTCAACAGTAAGCTGTAAAAACAGAACAATGACATAAATCAAAAGAGAAAGAAAATGGGCACTTTATGTCTCAGAATTACTCAAATCAATTTATTTTTAGTTGGTAATGGATATAATATTTCTTAAAACAAAAGTAAGGTGTTAATGAATAGGTCTCTCCTTCTTCTCCTCCTCCTCCTCCTCCTCCTCTTCCCTTGGGGGGAAAAAAAGTGCTAATAAAACTTCCCTCCATGGCTAAGAGGGAAAACACTTATATTCAATTCTTTAGTCATGGATGGTCTCGTTCCAGATTTGTTGTTCCAGGGAACTAAATTCATTCCTGATGCCAGATCTGATCGAGTCAGTATGTCTTCAGCTTGATCAGATTTTAAAATCAGTTTTGAAAGTGGTTCCCGAAAGAACCTTTGCTTTGGGAGAATTTGGTCTTATGCTAATAAGCAGTTCATGAGTGAGAAGTGTAGCAAAAGCCAGCCATATATTTTCAGAATCTGTATCCTCAGGAAATGCTCCTTTTTTTCCTATAAATCACTAACCAACTATCTAAATGGACATGTGGGGGAATTTCCTCCCAAATTTGATTTTGTTATTAGAAAAATGATTCTGTGAACACAGATGTGTTTTGAAGAAGTAGCACGTAATGGCTTTTATCTACCATCACCCTGGTAAGGCACATGTGAAATGGAAATGTTCTCTTCCCTCTGAAGCAGCAAATTAATGTTGAAAACTTACATAGACAGAAAGTAGGTTTTGGAAAGGGAAACCACAGAGATTAGGGGGACTTAAAATTAATATAGGCACAGGAAAGAAAAGTATGCGCTCCATTCACAGTGAGGGTTCGCCACAAAACGGGCCCCAGGAGGGAACCGCTGTCTAGGCACACCGCAAGGCCTTAATAACAGTGTGCCGCAGTGCCCGAGGTAAGGCACGCCCCATCGCCCTGTGCACTGTAGGGACCTCCGTCATCTCAAGGAAGAATACATTTGCTTTTCCTTAGAGGCTTTCAAACTAGAAGCTATATGTTACCTCTGATTCTGGGAACAGAACAGCAGCCGCTCATTCTGCATTCCTGTTTCCCTCTCCACGTGTTCTGGTGGAATGAGATGCTCCTTAGCACTACAACCTGATGTCCCACATTCACCCACTGACCACACAGGAAAAGCAGCAAAACCTGCACCCTCTCTTCTGAATCACGCCTGTGGCTCATCGGCTTCCCTCTTAACCTTTAGTGCCCTGAAGACTGCTGCCGCTGTCACCATTGCGCTGAAACCCCACGGTGCCCTTCTAATTGAAGGTGAAGCCCGCCAGATTATTTTTCAAAGTCTTAGGTTTCGGCGTATCTAACCTGCTCAATAAATATGGACGCAATTAAAGATGCTCTAGGAAAGTTGGGGACCGTATTTAATTTTTCTTTCCTTCCATCTCAGGAGCAAGGAAATCCTACTGCTGAATAGCTGTTAGTATGTATTTTACAAGATTTACTCATTTTCAGGTACCTAATGTAGCTGCTAGCATGCATGCACAACAATACAATTTATATGGTAAATGGAACCAAATAATGGCTTCACTGAATGTTATGGCTGCACTGAAGGGAAATGTCACGGTAAATAGCTGCCAAATTATGGATCATGCCGAAGTGTCACAACTGCACTAAAGACAAATAGCACTAGAGGCTATTGCCACTGTGACGCTTTTGAGTTATGAAGAAGGGTAGCGGCCTGATGCGAGGCTCTTTGTGTCCTCATTATAGCAAAGGGTTACTGGTGCAGAGGACTAGGAAAGCCTGTCCAGTGTGGTGCTTAGTTATTCATCCGTCCCTTTCAGACCTAACAGCCACAGCAACACGGAAAGAGACTTTGCCTCGCTTTTACATTCACAAACAAACAAAGGAGGGGGGGAGCAGGTTTTATGAATGTAACTGTGCACAGGAAATGACTGGTAATGGAAAAATGTTGTAATAAAATAATCTAATCAAAGAATATTATTAAATTTAACATAGTCGATGTCCAAAAGGCTTAGTTGCCTCTTATGCAGATAGATGTTTGAAATCTAAGCAATAATGTACTTTCTCCCTTTGTAAAGACTTGGGGACTAAGGGCATTACCAATTAAATTGCTGCTTCGAAACTGAAGTGAGTCCGGTTTCTTTCATTTTAATGGGAGGGTAATAAAGATGAAAGACCAACATTTTAACTGATGGATCCCTTAAGCTACAGAATAGAAATTTATTATGTTTTGAGGGAATATACTAAATTCAGCTATGTAAAAATAAAATTCAAACACCCAGGATTAAAATAAAATATAATCTGAAAACCTCATATTCTCTCTTTCCACAAACTAAGAAAGTGCACGGCATGCTGTTTTCACTTATTCTTAGAAAACAAGCATGAAAGATTCCGCCCATTCAGATAATGCCAAAAATATGTTTAAACTTTTTTTTTATTCTTTTGAAAAATGATTTGTAAATTGAGGGTCGTAGTTCAGCATCAGTTTCATCTTCTGGGATTATTGTTCAAGACCAGCCTCTAATGGGAGGTGAAATGGTACGATGGTCTCAACACCTTTCTTGTGAACTGTAATACATATCACAAAAAGTACATCCATAATTCAGGGCAATTGTCAGTCTTTGTTTTAGAGAAGGGGCCGGGGTGGAACAATCCCAATGGGTAAATTATTTCTCAGTGTGGACTTCTCTGCATGTCAGGCTTAAGGTCACCAGCCGGGCAGGGTAGAAGGAGCTTACCTCTGGGAAACTGAGGAGTCCCAGTGATCTGTTACCATTTGGTTATGACTTCTAAAGAACCAAATGCTATTCGTTCAAACCTGTTTTGCAGGCAGAAAATACCAGCAGTGTCATTTAGGGGTTCCTTTGATGATGACTACTGCTGTTAACTGACTTCATTTTTAAAAAAAGATTTCAGGGAATAGTTTGCAAAGAAATCAAGGAAGTTTTGCATCATCTATTCTATAAATTGTCATTATATGATTTCATCTGGATGAAGTACCTCGGGAGTAGGATAGAGTCTCTGTAAATGGTCATTAGTATTACATTCTGTGTTTATCTAATGAAAGTGCAGTGACAAGTAGCTGCTTCTTATTAAAATGAAAATCCTGCGTTATGTACTTGTGGAACATTCCAGCTAATGAGGATGTAATGTCCTCAGTACAACACAGACCTTCTTTTTGTGTTCACCACCACAAGATGCTGGAAACTTGACAAATGATATCATTTAAGACACATGCCTGCCTTAGGGACCTGGTTTTTGGCTTCCTGTTTCTGGCTTTTATTTGGGTAACATTTATAATAGCCACCCGACTTGTACCTGGGTAATGTTTTAACCCCTTCCCCGGAGTTCTCAGTTAGCATGAATTTACTACAGTCAGGGTTTCCTTTAAATTGGGGTGGGGGTGCTAAGCACTGAAAATATTTTTCTTGATTACTTCACCATGTGGACATATGGGATAAATACTGTATTTCAGATTTCTGTAGAAATAGATGAGTAATGCACAGCTTTCAGAGCAAAAACAATGAAAAAAAGACCAGGCACTATCAACTTTGGATAACCATCTCCTAGGTGTTAAAAAGTTTTCTGAATGCAGTCTGGATGCAAAATGGCCTGATTTGATGAATTCATAATTTTCTTCTCTATACTTTCTACTCTCGTTTTATTAAATATTAGTTAAACAAGAATTATCTATGTAAACTTCATGGACTTTTTTGTCGGAAGTTCGATGTTCAGTATCTAATTTCCTAGTTATGGCCCAGCATTAAACGTTTGTGATCATATTTCAAAAGTCAAAATACAAAACTGGATTATCAGTACGGGTTGGTGTGGTCGCTTTAAACTTTTTCATTTTTTTCTATTTTTAAATTTTGTGGGTATCTAGAAGGTGTATATATTTATGGGGTACATGAGATGTCTTGAAACAGGCATGCAATGTGAAATAGCACATCATAGAGAATGGGGTATCTGCCTCCTCAAGCATTTATCCATTGAGTTGCACACAATCCAGCTCCACTCAGTTATTTTAAAATGTACAGTTATTGTTTATAGTCACCCTGTTGTGCTATCACATTTTTTTTTTTCATTTTAAACTTTGAATTTTATTTTTCCTAGGCTTATAGCATCATGCTATCCCTCTTGTAAAAGGAGGAATGCTTGGCATGAGAACCTTATTGCTGTTACCATGAACCAACTATGGAACATTGGCCAAAAAAAAAAAAAAAAAGTTATACAAAACACAACATTTTAATAATATGTGTCAGATCAAGTGATTCTTCATAGTAGTTGATATTCACAGGAAGTCAAAAAAGTACATATTTCAATTATGTCTGCTTGAATCCTGTTTAATTCCTTCCCTAGCTGAGTAGCTAGGGTGACACAGTGGCAAGACTAAAGGGGCCTTGTGGTCCACACTGTCCTCGAGTCTGTTCTTGCCCATTATAGACCTGCCCATCGGTGCTAGCTCACTGCATCCCAGGAGGCTTGACTGTCCTCAGGAAGCATGTTGGGGTGCCCTCAAGCCGTAGGGTAAGTATCATGGTGAGCAGAGTTTGGGGAAAACCAATACGTTTTCGTGTATGCTGAGAAGCACTGGGCAGAGTTTTTTGTTTGTTTGTTTGTTTGCTTTTGAGACAAGATCTCGGCTATCACCCAGGCTGGAGTGCAGTGGTGCAATCATGGCTCATTGCAACCTCAACCTCCCTGGTTCAAGCCATCCTCCTACCTCAGTCTCCTGAATAGCTGGGACTACAGGTGCGCATCACCATGCATGGCTAATTTTTTTTCTTTTTTTTTTTTTTTTTGTATTTTTTAGTAGAGATGAGGTTTTACCATGTTGCCCAGGCTGGTCTCGAACTCCTGGGCTCAAGCAATCCTCCCACCTCGGCCTCCCAAAGTGCTGGGATTACAGGCATGAGCCACCATACCTGGCCTAAGTACAGAAATTTGAACATGTGCCTCCACCCCAAGCCAAAATGTCCCTTGAGGAGCACTATCTGATGGTTTCTTTGAAATGATATGAAATTAAAATAATTAAAATAGCCTGCACACAGGTGGTAGCATCTAATGTGAAAGATGGATTTATGCTTAGAGCTCAGAAAAATCCTCATAAAATTATGGTGTCTTATGCTTGGCACCTAAAGAACTGAACAGGATCTTAGAATGATCCAATGGGTGGTTTCTTTGGTTGGTGGGAGATATTGAAACGTGGGTAAGGAATGGTGTCCTTAGAGGAGGGGTTGCTGTAGATGCTGAAACCCTGGAGGTCCATGGTTGCCGGCAGAAACCTAGAGCTGGAAGGAGCCTGCACCCGTCTCTGGTTGCTGGCAGAAACCTAGAGCTGGAAGGAGCCTGCACCCGTCTCTGGTTGCCGGCAGAAACCTAGAGCTGGAAGGAGCCTGCCCCCGTCTCTGACTCTTGTGAATGAGAAGACTCAATTTATATTTTTGTTTTTGTTTTTTTGAGAAAGGGTCTCGCTCTGTCGCCCAGACTGAAGTATAGTAGCATGATCTCGGTTCACTGCAGCCTTGACCTGCTGGCCCCAGGCGATCCTCCCACCTCAGCCTCCTGAGTAAAGTTAAGACTACAGGTGTGTGTTACCATGCCTGACTAATTTTTTTTTTTTTTTTAAGAGACAAGGTCTCCCTTATTGCCCAGACTGGTCTCAAACTCTTGGGCTCAAGTGACTTTCCTGCCTCAGCCATCCAAAGTGCTGGGATTACAAAATGCAGTGGCATAAGCCACTGCAACTGGCCCCAGTTGCTTTTAAACTGTTAGATTTGGGATTTAAAGAATAATCTAGTTCTACCCATTTTATGAATGAAAAAACTGGGACCCAGAGAGAAAAGGTGCCCTGTCCAAGGTCACAGAGCCCGGACAATGGCCAATTCCCTCCCATCCACCAGGTGACTTTTCTGCAGTCCCCTTTACCATCTGCCCGGGTCCTTTGGGATACGGCTGACCAGGGGTTTGCAGAACAACAATTGGCCTTTGTTATAAATCTTTTTGTGGAGGAGTTGATAAACCCAGTAGAAGTATCACAATTCTGACCATGAAAGTGTGTTCAACTCTAATCCAGCACAATTAGGATTCCAGATCATTTGATTCTGTGTTGTCTAAATATCACAGTCTTCTGAAAGTTAAAAACAAACAAGTCAGCCTCAATGGAATTAATGGTTGAATATCCATAACTTAGTTTTAATGCTACAAGGAAGGGCTCCTATCAATGTGTTCTTATAAATCAAATAAAATCAAATAGAGAAAATCGTGTAGAGCGTTCATTCTCTAGAAGGATTTCACCTACATGTTTTTACCTATAGAAAGCTGATAGTGTTTGACTATCATAATCTTTGCCTTCATAGCAGAATATCTAGAATTTGAATTTGCTGTTCCGCCCAAAATCAAATCCTGAATCCTGTAGACTCAGCTCCTTGGGGGATGAATTCACTCATTGATGGCAGGAAGTATTTTAAGGTGAAGGGGATATGCGTGGGGAAGACATCAGTGGGTCCACATTTCATGCTCACATGTGGCAAGAACCCTATATTCTGTATAAATGACAGATCATAATTAAGGGTCAGAAAGAAGCCCTTCAAAACCACATGACATTGAACATCCATGTCTTTCCACATCGTTTCTGTCTTCCTTCCCTCAAACTCATGCATAACAAGCGTAAACTTTCAACTTTACATGAACAAATCCCTTCCCGATAGAAACAGCTTCTTTTAACATTGAAAAACCACTTCACAGGAATGGCCACAATGTCAAAGGCAATCACATTTTGTAGAAAACCTCGCTTCTCACCGGGGGACTGGTAGCGATCGTGTTCCCTCTATATGTTGTTAGAATTTACATTTGGAAATTGAATTGTCTCCTTGAGGGTTTTTACTTAAAGTAACTTGGAGAATTACTTGTGGAATGAGCGCCAGTTGAAGGAGCACCGGTGTCAAGCCAGCTGTAGGGAATGCTCATTCTCCGGCAGCAGGAAAATTAAAATGCCACCATTATCAGTATTGGAGAATATTTGTCCTTTCAACTTGTACATATACTTTTTGTAACATTTTGGAACTTATTTGTGCATTTGACATATTTGCAATTTTGCTGTCTTCACTTCTCTACTGTTAATTGGGTAGAGACAAATGATTCCCATTAGAGAAGGAAAAATTAAAACACAGAAAAATGACTTGCCCAAGATCACTTATCACTGGTTGAGCAGAGCCTGGGTCCATGGATATTTCTCAGACTAAGGCTGTTCTTCACTAGAGAAGGGTGTTTCCTACCCACTAATGTCCGTACGAGTCACCTGTTCACTTAATGGTCCTGATTCAGGACGTGCAGAGGCCCTCAGGGTCAGCATTTTCCGGGTGACCCCCCCCAACCCATGCTGCTGGTGGCAAGGCCCTGGATTATTACACTGCCTTTGAAGAGATTCCCATCTTGCAAAATGGTGCTTCATCAGGCATTTAAGAGCAATCCAAAGGCAACCTGGGTGTGAATTGCAAAAACAAGGGCTTAATATAACTATGAACATGGTTCCTTTTTATCATCACATTTTCAGCTTCGTTAAAGGAATCCCCCTTCTGAAACTCAGCTGTGACACCTGATTGTATGTCTGATACTCGGAGGGCTCTGGTGGCAGTTGTTTTCATACAGTTCTAAACAGGGCAGGAAGTAAGTCCAGAAAGGTATTAGGAGTGGCCTACAGTGGGCCCTACACCTCCAGCTTCACCGCCTTTCAGATCAAGGCAGGGCTGAAAAGGACCTAAACTCCTTGGTGTTTCCCTTATGCTTTTCTAGTCGCATTCTTTTCATGCCAGTGTTCTCCCCGCTGGTCTGGGCTCACCAATTAAACCTCACTCCTGTAGCTGGAGTAGTCAGTAAAACTCCTAGAAGGCCTTTGGGGGGCCCGCTGTCACTCAGCTTATGTCGTCATTAGCAAGATACTAGACAACCATCCTGATGAAGAGAGGAAATATCCCATTTATATCACCTTTGAATCGGGTCACTTGGAACAAGCGATGCAGCAACACATGTTGCATTTATTTAAAGATTGGCCCATAGAAATTATAGTAATGTAAGAGGCAGTAGCCTTCATAAGGGAAACGTGATAAAGTATACAAATGCTTCGTAATGCATCGCTGTAGTCATTGGAATAACACCTGTCTGTCTAGGACAAATGCAAGAAAACATCTTGTTATCAAAAAGGAAGCCAATTGAGCTGTAGATAAAATATAGTTTTAGGAGTTTGCAGATAGCCCCGGATGCCCAGGCAGGGAGCCATCGTCTGTTCTGGGCTCTCACGTGTTGCTCTGTGGAAATCGGGCAGGCCCCCACACCGTGCCCCTGAGCACCTGACCTTCATCCTTCGTTTGGGGTTCCGACTGTGGTCAGCACAGCACATAGTCTCCTGGGAACACGTAGCCAGGCTTGATGTGCTTTTTCTGCATGTGCCACAACCCACATGAGAGGCCGTGGAGCCGAACAGGAGGGTCTGGGAGATGCCTGTGAGCAGCGGCAGCAGCAGAATAAGCAGCTCTGGTTAGGCCCTCGCCGGAGTCCAGCACACACTGGAGCAGAAAGAGGAAGGATTGGAGGCGGCCAGGGATGACCTCAGAAAATTAGGGGCAGCAAGGAAGGTAGGAGCCAGGGTGGGGAGAATGGGAGTAGAAAGCTTTTGGAAGGCCGGGCTGAGCTGAGCTGGGGACAGGAAGCCTGGGCTGAGTTGGGCCGGGGACAGGAAGGCTGGACCTCTTGTGCATGTCAGCTTCTTGGGGCCTTTGTAGACCATACGCGAGATCTGAGGAACCCTGGGGTCTCTGGCTGCCAGGTGGGACCTTTGCTTTGACCAGCAAATCTTAAAAAGATGTGGCTATCATTTAATAATGGGACTGGTGGGTGACAGTGTAGGCAGTGTGTTGCTTGCCTAACTTCAGTGAGTTTATTTTCACCATTTTCCCCGTCCTGTGGAGGCAAACATCTTCTCACTGCTGGGTTCCAAGAGCACTTCATTCAGATCTCATTTCTAACGCCTTCCATGGTGTCTTGTCTCCCTGGAGACTGTGGGCTCCTTGAAGGCAGGACCCATCTCACCTCACTATCATCTCTGTATTCCCAGGACTTTACTGTGGGGTTGGAGCGTAGTACCCGCTGATAAGTATTAAATTAAGGTGTGCTTTTCACTTTCATTTTAAAATGGAACAAAAGTCCACACCCAGTGCCTCACAAGTGTATACTATTGCAGGATTTCAGGACAGGCACTCCAGTTTATTCCGGTTGCAAATGAGACCCTGGAGAGCTGGTGCTGGGTCCTTTCAATCCCACACCACAGCCTCAGGCAAATCATGGGCCCTCACTGCCTGAGGCTGCTCACCTGGAAAACCAGGTAAACTGGTCTGCACACCTGGGAAGGCCAAAGAAGATGGATAGTGCAGGTCTAGGGTGTCCACCTGATGGTGCAACAAATACATATTTTGTTCTTCAGATGAGTTTCAACGTTCTGTTGGCAGCAAACCCATGTGCTTCCTTAGCACTCCCCAGAATAAATCCCTGAGTGCTGGACGTCTTTAAAAGTCTCAGTAGTGCCTAATACTTGGGCATTGGAATTGGAGTCTCTGGACTATTCTGACCCTCATGTGTCAGAGAAAGTTGTATTGGAACTGAAGAGGGTCCCAAGAAGTACCCAGTGCATAGTAGGCTACAAATATGTCAACTGAATGATTCAGCGAGTGAGCAAAACAATGAATACTAAACCCTTGGAAAGATAAGAAGGACTATCAAAGATAAACTAGACCAACTTTCATCCTTCCACGAAGAGTCTCTTTAGGATTCTGCCCATCACGCTTGGTCCCATCACATGTGAGGACCCCGTTCCCAGTGGACAAGGGTGCTGTCTGGGGAGACTCCGTTGGGTGACGGACCTTGTGTCTTGCCTGCAAGTACCTGCAAGTCAGACTGGCCTGAGCTCAAAGCCCGCTCTTCCATAGATTGTCACCACAACTTTAGGCAAGATTTTTAACGAACAGGAACCTCAGATTTTTCATTTTCGTTTGTCATCTATGCAGGAGGAATAATAATAACCCTAACCTCTGGATGCCATCCCATAAAGCAGAGAGCGCCTGTCCCGATGCCCAGCCCTCAGTCATAGGAGCTCCTCTCCCTGCGTTCCCCTTGGAATGAGAGAGGCACAGAGGAGAACTCTGGAAACGGCAGTCAGGGAGGTGTGCACAGGCTCCCCACACCCTGATGCCAGGACAGTAGTTACAGCCCTTGTGGTTTTTTGGACTTGGGAGTAGGAAAAATGAGAGGAGATACCACTCGGTGAGTAGCAAGGTTTTGTAATTCATTATCCCTATGATCCTTATCACCCAAAAGTGGAAGAGACTAGATTTTTTTAAGTGGAATAAAATTAACCTGTGACAGGCCCCCAGTGGATTATTTTTAAATCTAACAGGATGTGTTGGGGTGCAAGCATCAGAAAATCTGGCTGAAACTGGCTGAAGCAACAACAGCTCGCGGCACGGGAAGGTCCACAGGTAGAAAGCTTCCCGGCACAGGCGATCGTGGACCCAGCTCCGTATCCCAGGCTTTCCCTCAGCCATGCCGTCCTCCGGGCCATCTCAGACTGCTTCATCAGACGGCTGCCTGAGGGACAGGATCTGCATCTACTCTATCCAGACCCTGCCACACCACCCCTCCCAACACAAGGCTGGGCTAAGCAGAGTATACCCATGGCAAGAGGAGCAGATGTCTCTCTGGGGAGGAGCCAATCCCACCTGAACCACAAGAAACCTCTGGGGCTGTTAAGACACAAGACAGAATGGGAAGAGACAGAATGGATGCTGGGAAGGGAAACTGCCCACCGCACTGTGGAATCGGAGAGTTCCAGGACCACCATGACAAGACAGGCCCAGCCCGGCACACCTGTCCCCTCTGGAGCTAAGGTGATGTCCCCGTGAGGTGCCCATGCACATTTGAGGTGGAGTTCCGCAAGACCCCCGAGGGCGGGGACCAAGGGCATCACTGCTGGATCCCCCGCACCGAGGGCCACACAGAGCATGCTGGGCATTGAATCAAGGCTGGCCAAGGACCAAACTTCTCCTTATCCCAGGCCCCCTGCTCAACCACTCCCTGTTACGTAAGTGCCAACGTGGAGGGGCCACTGCAGCAGGGGCACGCATGATGAGGGTTTCGTGGGGCACCCCTGGGGTGCTGGTCAAGCTTAGACTCTGCACACTTTTCTTCAGCAAAGAAGATGATATTATTATTTCACAAATGAAGACACAAGCGAACTGGGGCTCAGAGAGGCTTCTCTAACGCGCCTGATGTGACAATTCCTTATTCCTTCTTCCTTACCTTCCAACCACTCTTGGAGTGGGCGTTCAGGTGCCAGGGAGGTCCCTGAACACCAGCCACCAAAGCAGGCCCTGGCTTTTGCCATCTCTTCCGCAGGTCCAGCCAAGTCCCAGGGCTGCGCGGGTGAAGTGGTGCAGGGAAGGTCAGCAGCCGGGTGTGCAGCTGTCTTCCCAGCACAAGGTGGGTGCCTGCCTTCAGCCCCCAACAATGAGTCGCTTGGAGCAAGCTTACCCCTGGGATATGAGCCGTGGCAGTTGGCTGCCGCCAGCAGAGACCTCTTACCCAGCCTAAAACTGAGCCAGGTGACACCAAATAAATGTCTTTGATGCTGACCATAAGAACCCTTCGTGTACTACATGCCAGTAGTCATTTTAACTTGCAGAGTGTCCATTTATTATAGAACATGGAGATTGGTTGAAAGTTTTTTGTGTTTTTTAGTGACAGGGTCTTGCTCTGACCCCCAGGCAGGAATGCAGTAGCATAATCCCAGCTCACTGCAGCCTTGACCTCCAGGACTCAAGGGATCCCCCTGCCTCAGCCTCCTAAGTAGCTTGGACCACAGGCACACACCACAATGCCCATCTAATTTCTTTTTTCTTGGTGGAAACAGGGCCTCCCTATGTTGCCCAGGCTGATCTCAAACTCCTGGGCTCAAGCAGCCCTCCCACCTCGGCTTCCTAAAGTGCAGGTATTACAGGCATGAGCCACCATGCCTGGCCTGGTTGAAAGTTTTTTGTTTTTTGTTTTCTCCAGTCCTATGGTGCTGAATGGTTGAAAGTTTAAAGATAAGTTTATAGTTAATCACTTTCCCAAAATGAAGGCTGGCCAATGGAATCACCACTAACCCCTCTTTGATGAAATGACTAATGGCTTGTTTTTAGTCATTTTGGGAGTGAAAGGGAACTTTGTTCCTCACACTGTTTCTTTGAGGATGAGGAGTTTTCCACCCTGCCGAATCCACAGTTCCTTGGTTTGTGATAATCATGTTTTCCCCTGTACTGTCTGCTTTTGCATGCGTCCCAAGGGGTAAAAGATACTACTGACTTATAACTGTGAGAACAGAACCACAGACCTTCCAATCCAAGAGGGACCTTAAAGATGGTATCATCCACCTCCCTTGTGTTGTAGGGGGTAAACTGAGGCCCGAGGAGGAATGGCAGCTGCCCTAGGACACACCACTCTGCCACTCTCACCCAAGCTTTGGGTGAGCCTCTCCCTGCTCTACTCTCCCAGCATAATATAATGCACTTCCAATTTTTTTAGAAAAGTAATATGCAGCATTCTTTTTCTAGAGCTTTTTATTCTAAGGTCATCCACCCATTCTGTTAATGGCAGAAAATCTGTGATATTCGGTGGAAAATTCTGTCATTTAAAAGCTCATGACTAGGAAAGGGATCCACAGAGAGGCTTGCTACTGCCACACATCAGCAGGCAGGTTGTGTTCCACTGAAACACTTCACTCACTTTTCCACTATAGAGGATGTGATCCCTAAGAACGTGTGACTGGCTATGACACAGTCCTAAACTCAACCAGGATGGGCCATCCCCCAAGCATCACCCTGCAGGACCGTCGGGGATGAGGGACGTCAGCCCCTGATCAGGAGCCAAGGGCTGGAACCAAGTGTGACATCAGAGTTGCTGGTCATGACGAGACAGCCCTCTCGTGGCAGTCATGGTCCCTTGTGTGTATATCTTTCTCCTTTCCAGGAAAGACCACCCACATGAAATGCATGAAAAGTGCTGGTGACTGCATACCGTCCTGGGAATCCGGCTACCCAGAGCCAATGCCAAAGAGCAGGAACGAACGTCTTTCCCTCAGCCTCACCCTATCTGGCTGCTTAGCAAGATCACCAAATGTCGGGGTAGAGAGAAGGAACTTCAGTCAGCAGACTGTGAACGAGATCCCATGACCAGCTAAGGGGCATTGTATTAGTCTGTTCTCACACACCTGAGACTGGGTAATTTACAAAGGAAAGAGGTTTAATTGACTCATAGTTCAGCATGGCTAGAAAGGCCTCAGGAAACTTAGTCATGGCACAAGGAGAAGCAAATACATCCTTCTTCACATGGCAGCAGGAAGGAGAAGAATGAGAGCAAAGTGAAGCGGGAGCCCCTTATGAAACCATCAGTTCTCCTGATAACTCACTCACAGTCGGGAGAACAGTGTGGGGGAAACCACCCCCATGATGGAATGATCCCCACCTGGTCCCACCTTTGACACATGGGGATTATTACAATTCAAGATAAGATTTGGGTGGGGACACAGCCAAACCATTCAGGCATCAAGGCGGTACCTGGAAATGGCCTCCCTTCGCTGGGATCCCACTCAGGCTGGGATCTCTTTGCAAGAGTGATATTAACAGAAAGCCAGGAAGAGCCTTGAGCTCTGCATTTTCCTGGAGGTGGGAAGGAATGTGAGTGTGGAGGGCTGCGCCTGAGCAGGGCCGTGCGCTGGGGAAGCCTTGAAGCTGAGCTCAAGATCCTCATTTTCTCCAAAAAGAAACAGCAGGTGTAGGAGTCAGGCCTTCTGCAGTTTTAGGCAGGGTCCTGTCAAGATTCCTGGATTTCAGCATGTGTGTGATTTCAGAGGCCCCAGGCCCCAAGAGCACCGCTTGCTCATCTTGTCCAAGCCTTCAAAGGCCATGTTGTTAAAGGGTGTCCCTCCTCTGCCCATGCAGTGCCAGGTCTGCAAGAACAGGAGCATTATGGGAGCACTATGAGGGCATTGGCTGAGGTCTGTGGGCAGCCTGCTGGTGTCCTAAGGTATTCAGTTACAACTGCAGGAGACAGGACTCAGGACAGAGGCACTTCCTTTAGGGGATGACTTTTCCTGGAATCAGAGAGTCTTTGGACACAGGTGTCTGCTCGGGGCAGTCCATGGAGCCAGGGCCTGGCGGAGCAGGAGCCAGGAGGAGGGGGCAGGCCCAGCTCCCTGGCAATGGGGATGCTCACTTTCGGGCTGACAGGCCCACTCCACACACAGGCTGAGCGGGACAGGGCCCTCTGATACGGATGAGCCGAGCGGCTCTGGCATCTTGTCATTCTAGCTGTGTAAGTCAGCAAGCTTAATTGCTCCCGGTCCTTTCAAGCTGACTTTGCACCAACAATCTCATTATCACACACGTTTAGTTCACATTTCCAGGCCCTTCTTGCAGCCCGAATACAATGAAGGAAGAAAATCTGATGGTAACCAACAACATTGTTTGTTCTCTTCCTCCCCCTCCCCATGTCTTCAGCCCCCTGGAGCCCTGGAAGCTGGGAGAGTGCAAAGAGGTGGGACATGGGCCCCTCTGGGCAACGGGGAAGGGAGGGCTGAGGCCTGGTTGAGCTGGAGCCCCTAGTCCTGGATTCCAGTATGAACAATAGGGAAATGTCTTGCCACATGACAATACTGCCAGGAGCTTGGGAGAACACCCTCTCCAAGAAAGTGGCCTCAACCATCCATTACAAGTGTCCAAATCTCCTGCCTGTAGGTTCTGAGTCTGCAGGAGACGCAGGAGGACCCAGGCAGAATCCTACCTGCACAGACCTCACACTTTAATGGGGAGGGAACAACGCAGGTGCACAAATAACGAGAGGCTTTGGGAGAAGGAATGGCAGGGTAGAGGAGAGACACAACATTTATTAAGCACCTACTGTGTTCTAGGCCTTGTGCTAAGTGCTTGGTGCATGTTACTTCATCTAATCCTCAGCAGTGTCTTCTAGACTGACCCTGTCCAATAGAGATAGTAACTTGAGCCACACATGAGAGCCACATATAGAATTAAAAATTTTCTCATAACCACATTAAAAAGGTGGAAGAGATAGTAACTTGAGCCACACATGAGAGCCACATATAGAATTAAAAATTTTCTCATAACCACATTAAAAAGGTGGAATGTATTTTATTTACCCCAGTATATCCAAAATGCTATCATTCCAACTTATAATCAATATAGAATCTGGAAGAAGTGCCATTTTTTAAAATCAATAAATCTAACATTTCTGTAGTGTGCCAGGCACTGATCCAACAGCTTTATATAATAACTTCTTTAATCCTCATAACTAGCCCCTGTGGTAGGATCCATTATTATCACCCCCATTTTACAGATAGGGAAACTGAGGCACAAAGCACTGAAGAGACATGCGGGAGGTTCCAGGGCCAGTAAATAGGACAACTGGGGAGGGACCAGGCAGCTTTACCAGTGGGACACAAAGCTTTCCAAACCTTACACATAGCAGGTACTCGGTAAGAATTCAGAGTGTCGATGACCAGAGAAGTTATCTTCCTCTTCAGTTATTGATCAAACTGAGGTTCGGAGAAGCCAGGTAAATTCCTCAATGTCACACAGCTGGAAAATGTCCAAGTCCTTAAGCCAGATCTGCCTGACTCAGAAGTTGGGAAGTGCCCCAGCGGGCGTTCAGAGGAAGGATTGTTTGCAGCCAGCTCTGTGCAGGGGTGCAGGGGGCATTTGAGCTGAAATTTGCACATATGGAGATGAAGAAACTATGTTGAACTAGGAGAACAGGATCAGCTACCTCCTTCCACTAGCTGAAGGGGGTGAGGTGGGAAGGAGGGCATTGGGGTAGTGGGCCACAGACTCTGGAGGGCTCGAGGTAGAGGGGAACCGTGGGTTGAAGAGAGACAGCAACCACCTGCTGCCCTTCGGGGCAAGCCCCTGCTCCCTGCTGGCCAGGCTCACCCACCCAGTGCCCACTGTGGGGCACTGTGTTCTCCAAACCCCCGGGAGAGAGAAGCTTGCCCCCTGGAAACCAGCCCTCAGGGACCACTGACTTCACTGGGAAATCACCCATGCGGAGTCCCAGTGAACGCCCCTTCAGAACTGGAAGGCTCTGGTCCAGCTGAGAGGAATTGGAGGCACCAGTAGGCAGGTGCAGGAGACAGGCAGGCAGAACTCCCACTGCTCCCCAAGGCTGCGGCCAGCACAGCTTCCTGGCACCTGGGGTGGTCTAGAAAGAAGAGCAATAGTAACCTTTCCTGAATTTCTGTAACCCATCCAGACAGCACCCATCTGGGCAGAGCTGGGGACCCTGGATCTGAGAGCCGCTCTGCCGGGGAAGGGGAGGGAGGCCGCTGACCCAGGCCTCTTCCTGGCTCCCCATTCCTCCTTTCCCACCCCCTCCTCTTCATCACCTTGAAAGACAGATTGAAAGTGTGAAAAGCTCCTTCTCTTCCCATCCCTGTGCAGTTCAGCTATTGGGTTCAAAATCTGTTAAAATATGTTCAAATCCTAGGATTTCAGATCTTGGTTTTATTCTTCTTACGTGAAGAAGAAACTGTAAGTATACTTCCATTTGTTTAAAAAAATGATATGTAAGATGGCGCGTTAGATTCTCTTTGCAAACAAGGCTAAATACACTTGGTGGTTGCACAGCTCTCCTGGTATATTATTTATTGCGAAGCAAAATTATCGTGCTGATAAGAAAATAGTGTCACTTAAAAATTAGGTGGTTCCCAATCAACTTATGACAGTAATTGCTGTAATGTCCTCTTTGATTTAGATATAGTAATATCAATGTAATTGCCACTGGGAAAAAATTATAATGGCTGTTAATGATAACTAACACATAAATGGCAATGAACAGGAACATGTATTTTATATCGAATTCAACCACTGAGCAGCAGTAAGAAACCCAGTGGTTTTCAACAATCTGGCACCAACCCCTCAAGGAACTAAACCCCCCTCCCTCCTTGTGTAAATGAGGGGGTGGACGCTTACAGGGCAGGGAGTGCAGGGACGTCCTCAACCTCCCCTGGGCTCCATAATGGAGAGTCCTCCAGCCTTCCAGTGACAATGGGGAGGGCAGCCCCAGGAGAAGCCAATGGCCCAGAACCGCTAGACCTGCTTCTGCGGCAGAGCTGGGCATCGCGCCATGAGCATTCACATGGCGACTGTTCTGTGTGACTTTGCTCGTTTAACTCGTTCAGCTCTCATTCACTGGGCGCCTACCGTACTAACGTGAGGATGAAGAGTCTGCAAAACACAGTCTCTGTCCCACCCACTGTACACGTCAAGTGAGCAAGCACTGAATTGGTTTCCTTGCTGTCTGCACCTCCCATGAGAAGTGGTGTTTGTTGACCAAATGAAGGAGTTCACCGGGGCATGGGTGGGCAGAGAAGACAAGGGCTTTTGGTGCCCAGCATGTGTGTGTCCTGGCATGTGTGGGGCCGTAGGGGCATAGTCCTGGCCTGCAGGGGAAGAGGTGCATCCACTGACCGGCCTTCCCTTCCCTGGAGAAGAGGCATTACTGTAGCTCTCAGGAGGGTGACTCACCTACAAGACATTGAGCTTAGTCACCGACCTGTTTAGCTGGTTTACAGGGATTCTCACCTGGTAAAGAGGGAGTCCTAAGGAAATGAGACTCTAGGCAGAAGACAGTATGGTAAAAGGAGGGGCAGAGGGAATTCCTGGCCACGGTGGGATCAGGGATCTGGGTAGTAGTCTAAACCAACCTGCTCCTTAGACATGAGTAAGACTTACGAAAGTTTAGCCTCAGTAAAAGGAAAGCTGGCCATACAGGTAGTTTCCATTGAGTGCTGCGGCTTGCACTTCTCTGCAGAGGCTGCTGGGCTTCCCTATGAAGGCCACACTCGGAAACATTAAATTCTGCAGATCTGAGGGATCCAGGAGAGAATCTGACTATGCATATTTATGAAGCTCCATGGGAAATTCTGATAGGAATAATAACAACAGCTACAATTCCCTTAATATTGGGACAAGGCACTCTATACTATATGCTTTACTCATCTTTCATTGTACTCTCAAAGCACACATTTGTGGTCGCTAATATTCATCCCGTTTTACAGCAAGAAGTAGGCAGGCAGAAAGGCTGAGTGACTTGTCTAAGGTCACACAGTAGTTGGTGAAGCCAAGCTTGGGGCAGCTGACCCCAGAGCCTTCACTCCTGCTCAGTGACATTCCTGAATGGTTCTGGTGGGAGCTTATATTTGGCCTAGATGACTTACAAGGTTCTGTCCAACTTAATACCTATGATAACTTGAATCTTATTAGGAAATAAGAGGCACAGAAATCTCCAGAGCATTGGGTGAGGCCAAGGATCTACCTGGGACATTGTGACTGGCAGTACTGGGCAGCAAGAGACCACCTGGATACCCTGGGAAAGGAGGCAGGCATGACCTCCGTTCCTGATAATAGGGGTGCTGGTACTACTAACTCTGTCCCACTGAAAACAACTGAAAGGGTTGGATAAACTTTATGAAAATACAAAATCATCAAGAGCTGACACAATGCATAAAAGTAAATTACTAGACCAGAATCCAAGAGGAAATGGAAACCCAGAAACCAAGGCAGAGGACTGAAGCTACTCGTCCTGGAAAGGACTGGCCAAGAACGGGGCATATGAGCTTCCGTTTCCACAGCCTTGCAGCATGTGTGTGGCATAAGACAAAGGCCAGGGCCTCCCGAGGTCAGCAGCCGTGGTACTGAGCATAGAAAGGGGAAAGAAGAGAAGAGTCCCTGATCATTGGAACCACACACCAACACTTGGCGGAATTTGTGGCTGATCTAGTTAGTCCAAAAAAACTCAAATCCATGAATTCAGTACCATGTGGATCCAAGTAATCACCCAAAATTCCTGGCAGAAGCAAACATAAATTCTCTCTGAAGGAATGGACCTTCATCTTAAACCTCAAACAATTCCCACATGGAGAATAAGCAGATGACATTTCAGAATACTCAATCATCGGAAGAAATAACATGCCATGAGTCAGAACCCACAGCAGCAAAAGAACAAAGAAAACACACAAAACCCTTAGAACTAACAGATGCAGACCATAAAATAACAATGTTTACCACCTTTAAAGAAATAAAGTTCAAGAAAAAAAAATTAATGAAATTAACTTGAATACTTGAAAACAAAAATGTAATTTTACTAAGTAAAATAAATATAACTGACATTAACAATTCAATTCATGGTTTTAACTGTTGATTTGATATGGCTGAAGAGAGAATTCATAAACTAAAATATAGATGAGAGGAAATTGTTCAAAAATGCATCACAGAGAGTCAAAGAGATGAGAAAGAAAATATGAAATAAAGGTTTAAAGACAAGGAAGACAGAGGGAAGAGGCCTCACTTAGCTCTAATCAAGTCTCACGAGAGGAGACAAAAGGGAATGTGGAGAGTCAATAATGGAAGAAATCACGACGGAGAGTTTTTCGGAACTGATGAAGGACAGAAATCCAAGGCTTTAAGAAGGCCAATGATTCCCAGGTAGGATAAATACAAAGAAATTCACACCTAGACACATACAGTGAAACAAAAAACACCAAAGAGAAGACGAGGAGGAAAATGATTATCCGTGAAGTGGTGACAGACCTGAAGCTGAATTTTCAATAGCAACTGCGAAGTCTGCCTGAAAGAAATTGTATCTTCAGTCCTCTGAAAGACTACAGTGACAATGTAGAATTGCATGTCCACCAAAAACCTCTCTCAAGAATGAGGACAAATAAAGATATTTTCAGACAAACGAAAACCAAGTAAGGTTACCATAACCAGACTGCAAATTGTCAAGAAAGTGTACTTTAAGAGAAAAAAAGTTATCCCCTATGGAAGTTTCAGATGTGAGAAGGAATGAAGAATGAAGCATATTGGAAGCATTTTGGTAAATCTAAATAAATAATAAGTATGTCAGACAGCAACAATGTCTAAGGTTAAAAGGATATAGATATATAGATATAGATATGTAAATATCTCTGTAGCCACGTATCAGAGACATAAGCAGGTCAATTTAAAACGTTCTAAAGTCTTTGTATTATCTGGGTAGAGGGTAAAAGCACTTTGGAACTTTACACTTGATAATAAGAAGATACACGTTATAATTTCTAGGTTTTCGCTAAAAGAAGTAGTAAAAAGGAAAAAAATGAAATGAGGAGAAAAAAACTTCATTCAAAATACGATAAGGAAGATGAAGCTGGGCGCAGTGGCTCATGCCTATAATCCCAGCACTTTGGGAGGCTGAGGCGGGTGGATCAGTTGAGGTAAGGAGTTCAAGCCCAGCCTGGCCAACATGCTGAAACCCCATCTCTACTAAAAATACAAAATTAGCCAGGCGTGGTGGCGCATGCCTATAATCCCAGCTACTTGGGAAACTGAGGCAGGATAATTGCTTGAACCTGGGAGGTGGAGGTTGTGGTGAGCTGAGATTGCACTCCAGCCTGGGCAACAAGAGCGAAACTCCATCTCAAAAAAAAAAAAAAAGAAAGAAAGAAAGAAAAGAAAAGAAGATAAGGAATATGAGAAAGAGGAAGAACCAGACCAGGCTCAGGGTGCAGTGGAGAAAAGAAGAGAGCAAAGAGCAATATACCAAATACGAATCCAATAAACCCCTAATTCTATCCGCTCTAAATGGGCTAATAGCTTCACTTGAAAGAGAAAAATTGCCCAACTGTTTTAAAAATGCAGTTGTAGGCTGTTTACAACAGATATACTAAAAACAAACATCCAAAAATACTGAAATCAAATGATTGCAACAAGATATGCCATGCAACATGTGTGAGTTGGCTAGAAACGTTGAGCGTCACTTCTGCCTTTGCATGACCGGAGTTCACGAGGTATGGGGTTCTGGTGGCCTGTTCCACGTGTTATTCTGACATGGCCTTTTTTCCTGATTTGGAGCATTCTAGCTTCCTGACGCCAACCAAGTACTCTTTATCTAATTTGAGACTTAACCTTTAAAAGATGCACTGTTAACTTATTACCATGAAGAAAGAAAAATGACCACCAATTAAACTATCACACAATGTGTCTTATCAGCTTGAAATGTTTAGGTTTATTGAAAGAGATCTTTGAGACTAAATCAGACTTATTCAGACACATTTTTATCATCTATCGACCTTCAAACACATAGGAAAATGCAAGTGAAAAAATTGTTTAATCTCTTTCTAAAATGTTTCACATTCAGAGCCTAAGCACTGGAAAGCCTCTTGCCCCTCAGGGTGACCGCGGTCCGTTTACCACACACTGGTATTCTCTGTGCTGTCAAGAGAGCTGATGGTGTGGCTTTTCTGGAGCAAGCCACTGTGGAGTCCAGAACTTTCTTCCAGCACAGATGCCATTCTCCAAGTTTATTTCATCTTATCCGAAGGTGTCCAGGAAAGATTTTCATACAATTGTGGCTCATATTCCTCCTAAAACAGTACATATATATCGATGTATATAATAGTCTCTATATATTCATTTTTACATATATTATATATATTTATTATTATTTGTTGTTGTTGTTGTTGAGATGGAGTCTCACTCTGTCACCCAGGCTGGAGTGCAGTAGTACGATCTCTGCTCACTGCAACCTCTGCCTCCCGGGCTCAGGTGATTCTTATGCCTCAGCCTCTCGAGGAGCTGGGATTACAGGCAGGTGCCACCACGCCCGGCTAATGTTTTGTATTTTTTGTAGAGTCAGGGTTTCACCATGTTGGCCAGGCTGGTCTTGAACTCCTGGCCTCAAGTGATCCGCCCGCCTTGGCCTCCCAAAGTTCTGGGATTACAGGCGTGAGCCACTGCACCTGGTCATAGATACATAGATATATGTATACATATATATGCATACATACAGTACATATATACATATATGTATGTATACATGTATTATAACATATGAATGTTATATATATATGAGTGTATATATGAGTGTGTGTGTGTGTGTATATATATATATATGAGACACAGTTTCACTTTGTTTTCCAGGCTGGGGAGCAGTGGTACAATCACAGCTCACTGCAGCCTTGACCCCCTTGGAATCAAGCAAGCCTCCCACCTCAGCCTCCCAAAGTGCTGGGATTACAGGTGTGAGCCCCTACACCCAGCCTGTTGAATGTGTTTGTAACTAACATTAGGGATCTGTGGGGTCTTGTCACACCAGCAGGGGAAACCACCATGGATGAGGCCGTGTGGACAGCAACGACAACATTGCAAGAGGCCTCAGCATTGGTGCCGCTGATGGCAAAATACATCCTGCTTTCAGAGATGTTAAATTCTGAGTGGAGTTAACTGAATGCTGACTGAGAAAATCAGGGTCTTACCCCAAGGGAGCCCTTGCCCGGGAGGTGTGGTTCTGAGTATCCCAAGACAGAGGCCTGGGGCTTTCCTGAGCTTGCAGATCTCGTCATTCTGCAAGGTTTATGCCTGCTTCCTGGTGACTGTCTGAAAGTATGACAGGTGAGAGGAAAGAAAGGAGGGCCAGAGAACAGGAGGACAAGCTTGGAGCGCCACACTTTGGGCTGGGACCTGCGGCTTGGTGCACTGGAAAATGCACAGGCTGAAGAAGCCCACGGAGACAGATGCAGATCCTGACTCGGTGTTATCCAGCACCAATCATTAGACTGTTTTTAGCCACTGTCTTCTTCCTCACGAAACAGGGACAGTACCCACAGTAATATTCTGAGGAGGAGGAACCAGTCGATTCTCAGTATCCGTGGTAGTTCTGTTCTAGGAAGTTGTGAACACTGAATTAGAGAATACTGAGGTATTGTTCCCACAGGAAATATGGGGTTATTGGAGCCTCTGGTCACAACATTTTCATCACCCAATCAATACATCACCTTGTTTTATATGTGTTTCTGTTTAAAGACACCTTTTTAAATATATAGGGTTGATTCATGCACACTGCACACGGCCAGCAGCACAATAGCCCGTGCCTGAATGAAGCTTCCTTGGCACATGGATTTTCTCTACATCACAGTCCATGTCCTTCCTGCGCTTGGGAGCTCTAGAGAGTCCTTCAGTACTATGTTTGGCCATCATTTTCAACTGCAAAATCACCCACAAAAAGGACCAAACTGCAAACAATGTGGCAGTAAATAGAGCACAAACAGAACACTTGTTTTACGGTATGAGCTGCAATAGGAAGTCGGGGTCCCACCTTGGGCAGCCCCCGCTGGGCACGGACACGCCAGGAGACCCACATTCCTTACCCCTCGGCACATCTCTGTGAATGGCCATGAAAACACCCAGTACTGATTTTGGGGTTACAAATATATTTCAGCAAGTAGGAAATTCTCAAATACAGAATCTGCAAATAATGAGGTTTGGCTGTTCATCGTAAAGTACCTGATACCCAGGAGGTGTCCAGTGAACAGTGAGGCTGTTCATCGTAAAGCACCTGATACCCAGGAGGTGCCCAGTGAACAGTGACCCCTCTCATGACTAGGTAGCACCATCGCATCCCTTTGATCCTACCATAAGGCGAAAGCTAGAGAAGGGATAACCGCATTAAATGGAAGGCTCACCTGTTTGTCACTGATCCATCATTCATCTCACACACGCTTGCTGACAAGCCTTTCTGTGCCATGCCTAGAGAACAGAAAGCATGACACTGTGTCCAGCTGGTGATTTCAAGAGCGGGTTATCATGTAAGTGGGCTCTATTAGTCAGCTGGGGCCGCCCTAACAACATATCATAGATGGAGTGGCTTAAGCAACAGAAGTGTATTTTCTCACCGTTCTGGAGGCTGGAAGTGTGAGACCAAGGGACCAGCAGATTTGGGTTCTGGTAGGGACCTCTTCCTGGCCTGCAGACGTCTACCTTCTGGCTTTGTCCTCATGTGCCAGAAAGAGGGCTCGGTGTTTCTGCCTCTTCTTATAAGGTTACCAGCCCTGGCATATCAAGGTCTCACCCCGCCTCATTCTCATGACCTCATTCAACCATTGGCACCTCCTCCTGGCCCTGTCTTCGAATTCAGTCACATTGCAGATTAGGGCTTCCATGTGTGAATTTGGGGAGGATATAATTCAGTCCATTGCACAGGCCGCTTCTGAAGTTGCACCACCGTGACCAAGGTCCAGAATATCAGACATTCAAATAGCATGTCCCATGTGCCAGGCATGGTGTGAAGCACTTGACATGTGGCAGCTGACGGAATGCTTACAATGTGGAGGTAAGAACTCACGTCGTCCTCATGTGCGAGTCCGGGTTCTCCAGTGCAGCAACCAGCAGGAGAGCACGTATCTACGGAATGAGGAAACAGCTCATATGATGGTGGATGCTGAGAAGTCCCACAATCTGCCATTTGCAGGCCGGAGACCCAGGAAAGCTGGGGTATCGTTTCCATCCTAGCCTGAAGGCCCGAGGCTCAGGAGAGGCTGTGGGATAAGTCCCAGTCTGAGGACGGGAAATGAATGATGTCCCAGCTCAGCCCGTTAGGCAGAGAATTGCCAGTTCAACCTGCCTCTGCCTTTTTGCTTCATTCAGGCCTTCACCAGATTAAAGGATGCCCAGCCACGCTGGGGAGGGCCACCTGCTTTACTCAATCCACTGATTCCGACGCGAATCTCGTCCAGAAACACCCTCGCAGACACACCAGAGAGAATGTTTAGCCAGATATCTGAGCGTTCTGTGGCCCTGCTGAGTAGACACATAAGATTACCTGTCACAACTCATTTTACAGATGAGGAAACTGAGGTTCAAGAAAGGTAAGTAACTTGCCCAAGGAGGCACAGCTTCAGAAATGGCAGCACAGCTCCAGAGACTGTTCCTCACACATGGACCATCAGACAACAAAGTGTGCATTTATGTCGTTCATAATTATGTCAAGTAAGACCAAAACAATCATGACCGAGAGGTGTTTGAGTTAGGGTTGAATTGTTGACGGTGTCCTAAATTAGGTCTCCATTATGCCAAGTGACCAAGTAAATTTATTTAAAAATTGTTCAACTTGGCTGGGAGCAGTGGTTCACGCCTATAATTCCAGCACTTCGGGAGACCAAGGCGGGTGGATCACCTGAGCCTGGAGTTTGTGACCAGCTGACCAACATGGTGAAACCCTGTCTCTACTAAAAATCAAACACTAGCCGGGCATGGTGGTGTTGCACCTGTAACCTCAGCTACTTGGGAGGCTGAGGCGGGAGAATTGCTTGAACCCGGGAGGCGGAGGTTGCAGTGAGCCGAGATCCCACCACTGCCCTCCAGCCTGGGCAACAGAATGAGACTCCATGTCAGAAAAAAAAAAAAAGACGAAAACATTGTTCAACTCAGTGAAAAAATTAAATCCTCTAGAAAAATTGCGTGTTGACCTAATAAAAGTGTCGCAGTTCTAACCACCATTTGTCCTCGTGCACATACAGGCAGGTACTGGTTACAGGGGAAGGAGGGAGGGAGGAAGCCTATTTGGGAACTGACTGTTAGCCAGACAGGCGACAGTGGGTGAGCTTTTCACCTCTCTGACCTCACTTTCCTTATCTGAGAAATGACTTCAATACCCCTTCAATGACTTCAGTACCCCTTCCAGTTCTGCCCCTGGAGTCGCCCACATGTAATGAGGCATTCATCCATGCTCTCAACTGGTAGATACAAAATTTTCAACACGTGTTTGTTTGCCTTTCCTTCACTTTCTTTCCCCAACCTGCACTCCCCCCACCCCGCAATGATATTGAAAAATAATATAAAAAATAATACATTGCCATTGTCTTATTGACCTAGAAACATTTTCTCTTCCTCAATCACGTTTTCAGGATCTGTCATGGAATTTTGAATTATCTAAAGACTAGATTGCTCTTCAAGCATTCTGCCCGCCCGCCCTGAGGTTCTGTAATTTGATGAAGAGGAGTATAAAAGCCTCGCACACACCTTCACACTCTCATCACACACAATTTGTCTGCTGAACATTCTGACCCAAGACCGGCCAATTTGATGGAGTCATTGAGTTCATTAAAGTCGTTTCTCTGGCTGGGCGGGTATGAGTGGAAACAGCTTTTCTGTAGGGTAGTTTGGTGATAGGTGACAAACATCTTTAAAACACATGTGGCCTTCAACACATGCCTGCCATTTCTAGAAGTCTATCATTAAAATATTTTCCCGATGCATTGCTGAATGAGAAAATCAGGTTATAACGCAGTGTGTTCAGCGTGACACTAACTTGAGTGAAGCATAGTCACGTTGAAAAAAGCCTGGGAGGAAATTGGCTAAAACGCTAACGATGGTTATCTCTCAACAGCAGCAGCAGAAATAGATCACCATTTTGTCTTCCATGTTTTCTTGATATGCTTTTCTGTACATTCTGAATTTTCAATAATAATCATGTGTGTTTCTGTAAAAGGATTGTCATTTAGCCATTTCTGCTTTAATAAATGCGTTCATCGTGGCCTCAAGTCCTTTTACATTCTCACGTGATGTCAGTAAGCAGATGGGGGCAATCCCTTCCTTGGAGAGGGGCTTATTTCCGGCATTTTCTCCCCAGGGGACTGCCAATTCCATGGGGGGCTATGCAGGGACCCTGAGCATTGTCAGATTAAACTGAAGAGGCCTTCCCTACCCTGTATGTGTAAAAATATCCACAGGACCTTCGCACTTTATTTGGGGCTAAATCTGAAAATCCCCAACCTCCTTTGCCAGCATCCAAGGCCCTAACCAAGTGCTAAGGGACATTTTGTGATACCACATTAGCAACGTGACCTCCCACTTAGGGGCATCCAACACATGGAAATTCATCATCTCAAGAAGAAAGGAAGAAACGCTTGAGAGAGGCGAGACAGGCTGTCACCTGCATTACTGGGAAGGTGCACACACTGAAAATCCCCACATATATTTAGCAAAAATTAAAGGGCAAAGTGTGTTTAATGTGCATTCATAATTGGTGACCATAAATGGGTGGGAAGTGTGTTCTGGGTGGAAAAGTTACAAAGCACAGGTCTAGGTTCTAAAGAACTGCGTGTGTGCTGGCTACCCCTATAGCTTCAGTGTTAAATAAATTTAGCATCTCTTTATGTCATTATCATTATTGATCGCCTTTGTTTGGGGCCTATTAACGTGCACTTTAGCACCTTAAATTTGAGCAGTTCACGATGTTTTGTCAAAGGTTTTTGCTGGGTCAATCCATAAATTCAAGAAGTCAGCTAAAAGGCTCTGATTTCAAAAACACCTGTTACTTCACTTATTTCTCAGCCTGGAGGGACTCCAGGAGGATGCTGCACAGGTAGCTCAGCAAACCCACTTCTTCTTGCTGAGAACATAGCTGGGCCACGTCCCCAGCCTCCTTTGCAGTGAGCAGCGGCCTCAGCTGAGTTTGGGTCCATTGCTTTTCAGCCTCAATGCTGTGATCCACTTCCAGGCCAGGCTGTGAAGCCCCCCACCCCGTGCTGTGAGCACCCTCTCTTTCCCTATACCCTGACTCAATGCAGAGAACTCCCAGCCCCTCAAAGAGCTTGGAGTCCCAAGATGTAAGAACCCCAACTCCCAGAGTGGCCATGAGTAAGGCACTGATTGCTAATACCCATTTCTTACTTCCAGTGTGGGAGAAAAAAACTTTCTGTTGTGCGAAGCCAGTGAAATACTGGGATTATCTATTCTATCCTTATCCTAATGCAGGTGGAGAGAGACCTGAATTTAAGCATTTTACAAAACAGGTATGCATTCCTTGTTTGGGATGTTTTGTTTTTGTTTTATTCAGAAAATTGCCAAGTGAGAAATCAGTGTGTTCAATTACATTTTTAGGTCGCTATTTCAAACAAACCCATGGCTTCAGGTGTGTAAAACATCTCAGCATTGCAGGGTACGTAAATAATCATCTCCATACGAGACATCTGAAGTCAGTGGTTCACACACCAGCATCCACGCTGAGACCAGCTCTCCAGCTCCCCTTTTGTGCTAATATCTCTTCCATTATAACCGTGCACAAGACTCGCAGCACTAAGAGTTTCAGTTCCTCCCTGTCCTTTGGCCATGGTTTGTTGCTTACTAAGTGCGAGCAGCTCACCCTCTATGGCTCACCCTCCAACACTCCATCCCCCTGCTTCCTGTGGATTCCAGCTTCCCTTGCTCCTAACCACAGCTCCTCTGCCCTCCATGGTCTCCCCACTGGCAGTAAAAAGCCTTCCCTTCTCCTTTGCCCAGAATCCGGCAGGGACTGTCTGGAAGGGATGACCTCAATGCCAGTGCTCCACTCTGGCATACATCTGTACCTGCCTCAGACTTTTTTCTCCTTCGACCTGGGTGAGAAGGCTGTGCAGTCCTCACATGCAGGAATGTCCCTCCACCCGCCTGGGGTCTCATCTCCCTGTCCTCAGGCAGTTTCTCTGTTTGTCTATGGACCATTTTCTCTCTCTCAACACAAACGCCGCACTATTATTTATCGAGTCATTCATCTAAGCAAATATTAATGATCACTGTGTGCCAGGCATGGTGCTGGGCACAGGGCATGCAACAGCAGCTGGCACAAAGCTCTGAGCTCCTGTAGTCCTGGAGCCGGTGGGGCTGCAGATCCATTCCCTGACAATTACAACACTTGTGACTCTGGCCCTCACCTGCATCTTTCCTGCCCCTTCAGTTAGGCTCCTGGAAAAGTCATATGAGCTGACAGCCCTGCTTCCCTCCTCCTACTCTCTCCCAGCCTGCTGCATGGGCTTCCGCATCCCTAACTCCATGGCAAATCCCTCACAGTACTGGGCCCGAGCCTCGCTGTTCTCCACAGTCTCATCTTCCCTGACCTCAAGGCTGCATTGGACTGTTGGCCTCATCCTCCTTGAAACACCCCCTGCTTCTTGATACCACGTTCAGTGACACACAGTAAGCTCCGCTTATCTGCAGGTTCACCTTCCATGGATTCAGTTACCTGCCATCAACCGTTCTTTGAAAACAATAAGATATTTTAAGAGAGAGACCACACTCACATAACTTTTATTACAGTGAGTTGCTATAATGGCTGAATTTTATTATTAGTCATTGCTTACTATGCCTAATTTATAAATTAAACTTTGTCAAAGGTGTGCATGGACAGGAAAATGCATCGTATATTTAGCGTTTGGTACTATCTGCAGTTTCAGGCCTTCTATGGGGGTCTTGGAACGTATCCCCCGAAGATGAGGGGACCATTGTACCACTGTCTCTTAGTCTCCTTCCCCTAAATCGTCTTGCCAGGGAGACCAGCGCCAATGCTAAACCTCAGTTGCCGGAGCTGAAGGTCCTGTACTTTGTAGGGGCCAAGGGAAAATCTCCCTTTGCCCTAGGAAGGTTCCCTGAAAAGCAACTGGCAACAGGCAGAGTCACAGGAGAAAAGACATACAAATGTATTCGGACATATTTTATGTGACACGGGAGCCTTTGGCATGAAGATGCAGAAAAAACGATCCATTTTTATGCTTAGGTTCAACAAAGTATGGACACCATGTAGAAACTGGACAAAAAGGGCCTGGTCTAAGCCGATAGACAGGGTGGGAAACCCAGCAGGGCCCATCTGCTCAGGTGCCTCTCGGTCTCTCTGCAGCACTCCTTTCTCCAGGGGAGGGGGCAGACCCTCTCTGGAATGGGGATCTCAGGACCCACAATCCAACAAGGGAGGTCAGATAATTTCTTTAGGGCCAGTTTTTACACAGAAAGGCGGGGTGAAGTTAGAAGAATATGTTTAGGCTTTATGTTTATGCCTGGCTTTGGGGAAACGGGGCTCTGGCTTCTTTGACCTGCTTTGCGGAAGACAGATTCTGGTTTCTATGGCCAGCCACAGGGGAGACTGAGGGGACAGGGACAGGAGGGCAGGAGCAGGTGAGAAACATTTTTGCTTCTGAGACCTTCATTGTGAGGTATCATCTCCTATGCCCCAGCAACGTGAACAGACTTTGTCCACAGAAGGAATTCCGACAGAGCTGGACCCCACAGCCCACCTCTCACCTGCTAGAGTCAGGCTCAACACTGTTCCTCGTTGGACCAAAGAGTTGGTGAAAACCTTTGGCAGAAGGTAGCAACGTGCAATGATCTCCAGGAAAGTCTTTGAGGAGAGTGGGAGCCAGGAATTTGAAGGATTACGTCACGGCTGGAACATGTTGGTTCCACAATGACAAAGGAAATGGTGGGATCCTGTGTAATTTTTAATGTAATGGGGCCAATGTTGTTCTTTGGGAGGAAATAGATTTTTGAATTTCTCATTATAAGTCAACAGGAAAAAAAGATATTATGTACAAAAATGCACTCGCTTGCGACTTTCCAAGGTTATACGTGTTATATCATGTGAGGTTCCTTATTTTCAAGCTGATAATTTAAGTAACATGATTGTCATTTACTTCTTAACTTCTAAATGTTGCCTTTATTTAGAAATAGCTGTACTTTCAGAAAAGGCAACATAAATCAATACCACGAAATGAATCACTTTGGCCTGTACCAGGGGCAACTTTGCATCTACAACGATGTCACAGAGTCTGGGTTTCTGAGGGCTGATCCTTGGCGGCTATGGCACTCTGCTGAACTGAACAAGCCACAGTTCCTCGCCCGTACAGCAAGAAGCGGCATCCCGGCCTTCGAGGCACTGAGCCTCTGTGGGGAGGCAGCTGGCATGATCAGGACTATTCAGGGAGAGCAGGAAACCGAGTGTCAGGCACATCAGGCCAAGTCCTCAGCCCCACCTTACTTGTTCCCTGCAAACCAGAACACAGTGACCATCCACAGCACGTATCAGTTTCCTAGGGCTGCCTTCACAAATGATGGAAAACATGGCTGAAATCAGCGGAAATGTATTCTCACAGTCCTAGAGACTAGAACTCCAAAACCCAGGTGTCGGCAGGGCCCCGCCTCTCCGAAGGCTCTGTGGGAAGATCCTTCCTGGCTTTTCCGGCGTTTCAGCTCCATCAGTTCTGGCCGTCCTTGGCCTACAGCCGCCTCTTCCGATCTCCGCTTCTGGCTTCGTGGGGCCGTCTTCCCTGTGACTGCGTCCAGATTCTTATATAAGGACACCAGTCATTGGCTTAACGAGTACCCTAGTCATCCTCATCTCATTTTAACTTGATCACATCTGCAAAGACCCAGTAAGGTCACCTTCACAGGTCTCAGGGGTTAGGACTTCAACTTCTATTGCAGGACGACACAATCCTACCCACTGCAGAGTACTGCATGCTGGACATTTGGCCAAGCTGTTTCTTTGAATTGTCTCACTTCATCCTTGTAAAAATCCTAAGCTGTAGAAACTTCATTTTAGAGACAAGGAAACTGAGACTCAGAAAGTCAAAGCCAACTGCCCAGGGTCACATGACTCCAACACTGCAGAGGAGAACTCAAATCCACATCTCTCTTACCCTCGAATCTTACCCACTGGACTAGATGCTACATTCAAAACTTGCAAGTCATTACAGCCTAGTTAGAATCCGTTTTCTGGGTCAAATAACTGGTCAGATCTGGAATCAGAACTTTGAAGGGGTGTCAGCAAAAGCTCCAAGCTGGTGAGGGGGGATCTTCGCCTGGGAAGGGCAAGTGTATTCAACACGAGAACCCACACACAATAAAGGCTCCCTGCCCCCATCCAGGCCCCTGCTCCGTAAATTATGGCCTGAAACGGTCCTCACCCATCACCCTCGTTTAGCACCTTGTGAGGTTAGAACACCAGCCCCTTAGCTCCAGACCCTCCCTCACCCCGGCCCGCATCCCTTTCTGGGCTGGGCACGGACCCATCGGTAAAACACGCCAGCATGCCAGTGCTCTGCTGACCTGATTGTAAAGCTAACTAAACTAATTAATCACAACAGATTATTAAGAGTGACAAGGTTAGAGAGGTGACATTCTCCAAAATCTCCAATTTGGTGTGAGTGCGCACATTTTTTTTAATCCCCACAGCAATTTATTTTCCATATAGCAAAGTTTCTCCAAGTATGTCCCAAAATGTAGTCAAGGTTAACTGTGCTGTGAGCTTATTCAATATTTATGATTCTTTTTATTTGTATTACTAGGACTTTTGGGGGACTCCAAAAGGTCCATTAATCAAACAGAGTGACAAAATGAGCCATTTGACAATTGGAACAAGGGCTGAATATTATTATGATTATATATATCTATACACACATGTGTATATATTTATTTTTTGGTCCAGGAATAAAAGAACCAACTTAAACTTCATCAACAGTTCCTGATTAATTGTTACAAAGTGTCATCCATAAATTTCCCTTCAATCTAATAATCCTCTCAGACGATTTAACAATATCCCCAGCGAGTTGGCTTTATTGAGGGCTGAGTTCCTGAGAAGGAAGGCAGCGACACAAATAGCTCAAGTGCACGGAGACAGTCGCTGGCCAGTCTTCCCAGCGCTGACAGCTCTGAAATACAATTATCAGTGTGATCTGCTTAAGAATTCATCATCAGCTCCTGCCTTCTGAAGACTTAAAAAAATACCGAGACATACAAAGAGAAAGAGGTGATAAGAAGGCATCATTTTCCTCCAGCCTCATAACTGTAAATTGAAGAAAATTATTTTCTTTGCCTCCAGCTCATTGGCATATAGGCAGCATTATATTATAATTTCATAAGCATAAATCCTTTGAATAAATTTCAGAAGAATAACTGAATTAGAAATGCAAGTAAAGTATCTAAAAACTTCACTGTCCTAGGCAGAGGAGGAGATGTGAGAAGCAGAGGGAAAGAGAAAATTCCTCTCTGGCCACCTTCCCTGGGTTACCAGGGGCCTGGGACAAGGTCTGGCTCAGGGAAAGGCGGTTCTTAACCCTACTCTGGGCCCAATGGC
This sequence comes from Trachypithecus francoisi, assembly GCF_009764315.1. Classification (NCBI taxonomy): domain Eukaryota; kingdom Metazoa; phylum Chordata; class Mammalia; order Primates; family Cercopithecidae; genus Trachypithecus; species Trachypithecus francoisi. The sequence goes on along the minus strand of NW_022681435.1, from coordinate 21,381,753 downwards.
AAATAAAATAGCCCCCTCTCCTCTTCCCACTGGTATGTTCCAAGGAATTTGAGTCGTAATTCATCATAAATTAATTTTGGAGAAACAACAGGCTTGGGGCACGTTATAATTATTGTTATTTGTTTATTTATTATCATGTTAACCGTTATTTATTATTATGTTATGCTTATGTGAGACCACAAAGGCTGCTCCCTGCAGTTTCCTGGCAACACGGCCGTGAGTTCTTCACACGCAAGTCACCAAGCTGCGGCTCCGAGAAGGGCGGGTGGGAGGAGCTGGACGCGGTTTGGGGTCCCCGGCTTCTGCGCTTTCCTGAGGGGACCCAGTGGGACGGCTGGTCCGGATGAAGGGTCTGTCTGGCACTGTGGTGGTGGTTCACGATCTGCACAGCAGATCGTTTGCAAACAAAGACCATTTAGAGGCAAAGCTCTGGCCCCGAGAAAGACGCCAGGGGTTGGCTCCAGTTCAAGGAGGAAGAGGGCCCTTCTTGGTGTTCTGGGCAGCCGGCCACAGACACCTTCCATCCCACCAGGCCACTCAGGGAGGAGGAGGTGAGGACCAGGAGGGGCAGGGGAGCCTCCAGGAGCTGCCGCACCCCTGCTCTGGGCTCTGGTGGTCTTCCTTCCCTCCCCAAGGCAGCTGACTGGTGGGGCCACCACTATGTAGGGAGAAGTACCTTTGTGGTCTCACATATGTGTGACATAATAATAAATAATGGCTAACATGATAATAAATAAACATGTTGTTGTTCTTAAATTTTTAATTTTAAAATAATGAACTTGTAGAAAAATTGTAAAGATAGCACAGAGTTCCTACATAGCCCACACCCCATTTCCTCTCTTCCCATTATTACATCGTGTTCCTCTGTATATCTGCCCCAGTTCATGGAGCATGACTGACGCACGGGAGTGCGTTCACTGACGCCCATGCTTTATTCAGGGTTCTCTAGCCTTTACCTCAAGTCCCTGTCTACCTCAGACCCCAGCCGGGACACTGCATGACCCTCAATCCTCAGGTCTTAGACTCCTCTTGGTGGTGGTGGATTCTCAGATTTCCTTGTTGAATGACCTTGACCTTGGCTGTTCTGAGGAGGACTGGCAGGAACACTGGAGAACTGGAGTTTGATGTTTTTCTCATATTGGGTTGAGTGGACACTGCACCCGTGATGGAGGTCGAGTGCTTACATCCCATCCTATCAACGGTGCATCAGGTCAACGTAACCCAGCATGGTTGACGTTCAGCGTGATCACCTGGCCCAAGCAGTGTCTGCCAGGTTTCTCCACTGTAAAACTGCCTTTCCCCCTTTCCGTACTTTTTGGAAGAAGTCATTACGAAGCAGCCCATGTGGCCAAAGTGGGGAGCTGTGCTTCCTTCTTCAAGGGCAGGAGATCTACGTAAGTTATTTGGAAGTCTGCACAGAAGGCTTGTCGCTTCTCCTCCAATTATTTATTTCCTCAGTCGTTTCTATCAGAATAGGCTAGCTGTATACTTTGAGTTATTTTCCAACACTACCTTATTTTGTTGCTCCAATTGCTCTAGCTTTAGCCACTGGGGTTTTTTTCTCTTGCTTCCCATGTCCCTTTAAAGTGTCCCCATTATGGCGGCATCCCAGGTGTTTTGGTTTGGCTTGGTTTGGACACTTCCTTGCTTTCTGCTCATCTTGTTTACTCCCCTCCCAGTCCCGGAATTAAGCATTTCTTCACAGAACCCGGGCTGCTTGAATGGAAGACTGGAATTAGCCACCACAATCTGATGCTAGGTGTCCAGACTCTTCTACATTGATGCTTGCTTCCAGTAAAAATTAAAGGTATTATAACACATAACACAGTCTACATTTAAAATAAATCTAGTAGTAAAAAAAAATTGCTACAATGAATGAACCCTCAGGCACCATTTCTTAGGCACTAGAGAGATGGGTACTAAGGGGAAACTGCTAGGGATCTATCAAATCTGTTCGGCCTTCTTCCCAGTCACAAATCTGGACTGCAGTGCTACTTCCCACAGCTGGGAGCGGTCGGTGACTTTGCACTCCCCAGTGGAATGGGAGAGGAAGCCCGATGCACCGCCCCACTAGGTCTTAACCTGTGGATGTGTCTCATCCACACCCTCTCCCCAAGTTCCTGATGAAAACTTCTGGCCGTGCAGAGATGGACACTGCCATAGGGAAAGACAGAAAAAGGATCTCAGAACTTGGACAGCGCCTGCTTCTTGAATGACGTCGTTGTAGCAGAGCCACTTGTGGGGCTGGAATATTCCTGTGGATTTTTACCTGAGAGGGATAAACCTCTACAGTCTTCAGAATACACATGGGTCCATTTGTTACCCTAGCTTGTAGAGGGCACCTCAGATCTTACGGGGTAGCCAGGTCTCACAGGGTATCCCAGCTCATACAGGATACCAGGCCCATGCAGGACACCCCAGTTCATAAAGGATATCCAGCTCATGCAGGATATCTCAGTTCATACAGGATACCTCAGCTCATACAGGATACCTCAGCTCATAAAGGATACCCAGCTCATACAGGATACCCCAGCTCATACAGGATACCTCAGCTCATAAAGGATATCCCAGCTCATACAGGATACCAGGCGCATGCAGGATACCCAGCAGTTCATACAGGGTACCCCAGCTCCTACATAGTACCCTGGCTTCTGCAGAGCACCCTAGGTTGTACAGGGCACCTTAGCTCGAGTAAATTGCACCTAAATGGAGATCACTGACGTGAATCTTCTATGAGGTGCCTGGGGTGAAGCTCAGAGAATGATGTCATGGGCAGTTTTCCTGGGAGAATGATGTGACAAGAAGCCTTTCCATGGAATGGAGACTGGAACTCTCCCCCAGGGTTGATGGGAAGTCAGAGCAAGTGAGACACCCTCACCCACAACGGCCACCCAGAATGGCTTCCAGCCACATCCTCTGATTAGTTGTCTAACCTTTGTGGTTTAAAGTCCCCTCCTGAGAGTGAACCTCCTTTGACCGGGGATCCTGGTGAGCACTCTGGGCACTTGGGCCATCTGCGGATGCTGCCAACCACAGTTGCCCCTCCACAGATCACGGGGTTGGGTGTCCACCTGTCCCCATGCCTTGGTGTGGTCTGTGGATGAAGCGTTCACCTGCCTGGTGTAGCAGTCACAATCAGTTAACATTGACACCTGCAGACTCTGCTCTCGGGAGCTGCCTGCCATTTGTTCTCTATTTGAGTTTGACTTTTCGTGACCAGCAGGAATGTAACCTTCAGCCTCGTCTGGACAGAGGTCAGACTTTGGGCTCCGTCAGTAAACCGCATTAGCGGTTGATGCCAGGCTTCTTAACCTCAGGATAGCCACACCCTGCATGGAGCAGATGACTAAAGCCACGTCCCTCTGCGCTCCAGAAACAGCACGAAGCTTTACCAGAATGTGTGCAGCCAACTCTTTGAAAGAACAGGTGCTCTGAGGGACTGAGTCAATCATTGTCTAGGGGGAGGGTGTTGGGGGAAGTGCCTCCCTCTCCTCTGTCTCCCTCCTCTCTTCATTGCTTGCAAAAGAAGCAATGAGGCGTTTTGCCTGGTGTTCAGTGCAGGTATTCCCTTACCCCTGGAGAAGCATTTTGTGTGGTGTTCAGTTAGACTGAAAGTCCCAAATTCCCAAAGGCCTGGCCTTGAATCCAGGGTCCAGCCCTTCCTACTTGGTGACCCTAGCAAGGGGTACATGCCTCTCAGCCTCCACTCTCCCAGCGGAACAACAGGGGCTGCATGAAGACCACTGTCCATGACATCAGAAGCAGATGCACAGAGCTTAGTGCAGCTCTTGGCACAAGGTGCACCCTCAATGAGAGTCAGCTCCTCCTGCCTCTTCCCATCATCCTCCCCTCGCCCCTAGGAAAAGAGGGCAGGCCTGAAATGGGGGCAGGAGAGACAAGCCTCTCCTTTTTCCCTCATTAGAATTGCCTGCTTAGCAGCCTTAACCTTGAACTGAGCTCAGCCCTACCCCTGGGGCAGGATTTCACCTAAGAGCAGTGCCCGGGTCAGTCTATCCAGTCGCAGCAGCAAGACACAAACCTTCAGGATAGGTGCATCCCACACCAGACGTCCTGTGCAAATCTGGGTGCAGTCTGCACCTCACATCCTGTGGACCCCTTGGAGCCTATTCTCTCCTGGCTTCCTCATCACCATCACCTCTGTTGCAACCTGCTCCGTGGCATTCACTGACCTCGTGACAATTGTTTACATGAAAGAAAAAAAACACCAGGTGATCATCGATCGTTCTTACTTTCTTACTTGAGAATTCCATTTAAGAACAAGCGTCTTCTTTATTTCAGAGGCCAGGTTTGTTGACCAAGGCTACCTCAGCTGTCAGCGCAGGAGGCCTGCTGCTGTCTGAACCATAAAGTGGGATTTGAGAAGGCACTAGGTTGGTTTGTAGAATCCAGGGACCAGCCAAACACCTGCACCCCGGCCACAGAGCAGCTCAGAGTGCCTCTGCAGACTTGCCCGTGAACATCCCATAGGACACGTCAGCAAAGTGATGCTGCTCCACTGCGACCTGGCCAAGTGTCACACTCCGAGGAGAAAGAGCCCTGTTGACCACTCCACCTTTGGATAATGACCATGGCAGAAGGGCACAAGCGCAGGACAGACAAGGGCGCTGGGGGAATCCCTGTCAGCTGAGCAGGCCCCCAGTGGGTGTTCCTGTAATTGATGAGAAGTCACACTCCTTAAGACAAAGCGAATAATAATGCAATTCTATTAACAAGAGCTTTTTATTGAGCAAGTATTATAATGAATACTCTTTTTAACATTAAAGTAATTCCTTCCTTTGTCTGGTTGTGCATTTTTTTAATTTTAATTTTAATCTTTTGTTGTTATATGCAAGAGACTTCACAGACATGATCTTTAACCCTCAGTCTAAACAGCCCTATGAAGTCGGTATGATTAGACCCACTCAGATGAGAAGGCAGGCCTGCAGGGGCCAAGCAACACACCTAAGGTGACGTGGTCGGTACGTTGCAGAACTGGGACTTGAACCCAGATCTTCCTGCCTCTAGAATGCATTGTCAGATTTAGAATGCTTCACTGGTGTAAGCAGCCCATGCCTGACATTACGGATCTAGAATGATGATAAGGAGACAAGTGGAGCCATTCTTGTCCAGAGCTGCTAAGTCAAGTGTAAGTTCCCCACCTCCAACTGCCAGAGCACCCATCATAGAGTGTCAGCTCTCTGCAAGGAAACTCGGAAGCTCTTTGACAACTGGACCACTCCCTATTCCCACATGCCTTGGTCTTGCTCTTCCCCTCCCCATCTTCCCACCGGCAGGAATCCTTCAAGGCTCAGTGTCAACGCCTCTCACAGGAAGGCTGCCTGGACTCTTGTGTCTCTGAATAGCAGCACTGGTCATGCTCGGCTTTGCATGGAATGTATTTTCATCCACCCAATACTCCTACCAACGTTCTTTCATCGTTCCCTTGAGACGAGGAAGACATGGTCTTCTATGCCTTCCTTGCCACATTAACCTCTTTAGCAGACCTGGGGCAGTCTCTCTGTTGTTGTTGGGTTGAGTTGAAAAATGCCACCCTGCCTTGAATCCCTCTTAATGAAGGAGGAACTCCCTCCAATCACACCTGTCCCTCTGTCCAGAGAAGGCAAAAAGAAGAGTCTGTTTCATCATCAATCTTTAGAGTGATGGAAAGAGATAGAAAAATTGCCAGCGTGCTGACTGTGGCAGCAACTACATGGGCTCCCTCATCTTCTAGTCCTCCCTGCGCCCTCTGAAGGTAGGTGTGGCCATGCGACTTGCTTTGGCCAAGGAGATGTGGGTGAAAGTGAAAATACTTCTTGCAAGTGGGGCCTTCGGACCTGGTGCTCACTGAGGGTCCTCTTTCCTGTCTGGGCATCCCAGGAAGCCTGTGCCCAGATGGACCCTGTCCACTGGGGCCCCTGAGGGACAGCAGTCGACAGAGCCCTCCTGCTGATGCTGGACACATAGCATGAAGAAGAAAGAAACAGTGCTGTGTGAAGCCACTGAGATGCTGGGCTCATTGTCACCATGACGTAGTCTCGCTGTTTCACAAATTCACATATCGAGCCTTCTTCTCAGAATAATCAGCTCTTATTTATTGATAGAAAGAGGGTTCATAATAATGAGGTTAAATAATTGAGTGTGGTAACAAATTGTATAAAATATAGCCCCAGCTCTGTTGTGCAGTATAATTCTGCACAAATGCACACACACACATACACACACACACACCCCAAAGCAGAAAGTATGGACTTTTTTTGGCAGCAATTGTTCATGCTCTATGAAAGCTGTTAATTTTTCTCACTGGAGCTAGGCCAATTCCGTTCAGTTCAGGAAGGCAACCATTGCAGAATTTTGTCTAGCATTGTTTTCTAAAGGTACCTCGGTGCCATCTAGAAGACTGGGTATTTTCCCTTAATGAAACGATAGTCAGAATGGGGGGAAATGCTTTTCCTTTCTTTCTTCCTTTATCTTTCTTCCCTTAAAAAAAAAACCCCAGAATGATGTTGTGATTAACTTGCATTTTGCAGCATAGTGGATATGACAGTCAACCAAATTAATCCCATTATGCAAAACCCAGTTCACAAATGGTTTTGCATTTTTGCAAAATTATGTCAATTTTCCCATAAATTGGAGAGGCTGTGTCAGTTTTCTGAACCGCACAGAGATGCTTCCCAGTGCTGTATGTCTATATTTCCCTAATTCAGAAGGATACAGATTTTAGCTCCATGGCACAAATTAGGATTCATAACTTTAATGCTGATATTTTTGTTTACGTGAGACTTGCATGAGAATTGCCATTCATTTCACATTTATTTACGATCTTCTTCCTCATCGTACTCATCATAATGGGAAAAAGAAAGAACACTAGCAGTCTGGAGAAAAAAATGGTTACAACAAAATTCTTAATTATTCTGATATTAAGAACATGATTCATTCTTTCTTTTTCCTTCTCCAGCACTCAGCCGGGTGCCCGTAGCCCTCACCCTGAGTGTCTGTGGCTTTTTCTCTGTCTATGTTCAAGTGATCAGGCAGCAGACAGAGCTTCCCAAATGCCGTCCCCCTGGCCAGCCGCAGACAGGCTGTTGGTGGCCAAATCTTCCTGGCATTGACTGTGATCTATGAATTCCCTGTAACTGGACGAACTCGTCAAATTCAACCCACTCCTGCCTTGAGCTGCCGAACAGCCAGGATCTGGAAGGCTCGAACCCTGACCCCTGTCACCAGCCCTCCGAGCCTCGCACATCTGCTGGCTGGATGCCGCGCTGCTTCACCTGGTTCATTTCAAATGCAGCAGGCCCCCTCCGCTTCGAGCCCAATATCGCCTCCTCTCCGTCTCTCTCTCTCTCTCTTTTAAAGGGAGAAAGAAAAAGCTTCCTTGTTTTGAAGACTGGCGCTCCGAGGGCTAAATTACTTACTGAATTCGGAAAATCTATTTTTTAATGGTTCTTCTTTCTCTGTGCAGCACTCTTTATTCCGAGAATGCTTTCTTGAGCAGCGAGTTGTTGACTTTGTATGCTTTGGATTTATTAGACATGTGTCAAGTTGTCAACCTCCTACCGTCTGCATTTGTGTCCACCTTGCAAACAGCAGGGAAAAATACTTTTTTTTTTCCACGAACGTTCACTTCTTGGCAGTTCTGAAACAAATTTTTGAACAGTTGCTGTTCCTATTGATAGCAATAGTTTGATGTTTCAAAAAAAAGCCAGGGTTTTATTTTCCCCTAAATTTTTGACATGTTCTGTCATATCATATCACATCAGACCCTGATGCATCAAAAACAAAAAAAAAGGGAGGGCGCAGCCTGCTCTGCTCACATAGATCATGAGCCTTCACAGAACACCCACCCATCTGTTCGCTGCTTTCGTCCTTTTGTTCTGTCTCGAATGCTGGTATTCCTCAATCAAATGTATTCTTGCTTCTTCTAAGCCACTGTAGTCTCTTCGGCAAGGCTTCCTCATCTTTGTGAGAAAGAGAAATAGTTCCAAGGAATTTGGAGACTATTTGCCTTTCCCTACTGGTGAAGGGTTGGAATCTAGATCCCTTGGTATCAACTGCAAACAACAATAGAAAAGGAAGAATACACAAATGAAGTCAACGCCCAATAGCTCCAGGCAAGTGTCACCTAAAATTGCTGAAACTGAAAAAAAAAAGTCCACAATCAAGACTGTTCCTCCCAGAGCCTTTCCCGTCCCCAGCAGGGCCGCCAGGATCTCCCCTCGCTGTCCGGAGCATGCTGAGACTGTGAAATGAAGCCCAGCGTGATCTGCACCCCCGGCTCTGCCCTGGCAGCTTGTCCTCCAGAAAGGGGAGGTGGACGGCAGGGCGAGTCCAACCGCACCGCTCCCCACCCTGCCTGGTGCTCTGGGAGCAAAGCCCAGGCCCCTCCCAGACCACCCTCCTTTTGCCGCCTCAGGACCAGCCTCATCCAGGGTTTGCCCCAGGGCCTTCAACTCACAGCTCCATCTGCATGGGAAGTGCCAGGCCCCCACACACCGAGTTTCAGGGAGACTTAGCCGGCTGCACAGACCATGACTGTGCAGGACTGTGCGCCACATGGTGTGGGAAGGCCCCTCAGGGCATGTGTGGGCCTGAGGATTCTGGATGAATGAGACCTGCTGCCCACACTCAGAGAAAGGGCCAAGTGCACAGGCAGGCAGCTGCCGTAGGAGGGAACACGGGCTCTCAGGCCGGGTTGGAGCAGAGTGATGGGGTAGAGCCAGAGTGGGAGCAGTTGACCCTGCAGGGGGCCAAGAGCGGTGGTAGAGGGCAGCCTCTTGGAGGAGGTGACTGCGACCATGTCTGTGTGGGCAGCAGGTGCACACTGCTAGGCTGGGAGCAGAACAGGCAGGCTGTGCTGGAGATGAGGGCTGGAGATAACCTGAGAGTAGTGAGTGAATTGCACAACACAAGGAACTGGGCTTGGGTTTTCTCCTCCCACTTAGTGACAGCACAGTTTTGCCCGTTCATCCAAGCCAGCACCAAGGGCCCACACTCTCCTCACCCCCAGCAGCCTCAGGGGCATGCCAGCTGCATTGCCACGCAGGACCCTGGGCTCAGCTCAGATACTACTGCTCCTGGAAGTCTTCAGAGGCCTCATGGGCTGGGGCAGGAGCCCCCAGACATCCATGCCTTCCTTGTGTCTGTCATTTGCACAGCCAATCTATCTGTCCCTCCACCTGCCGGCCGCAACCTTCAGGCCCAGCTGTGTCTTAACGCCCTTTATCCCAAAGAGCTCAGCTGAATGAACTCAAAAGGCGATAGGGAGCAGAGCTTTTAGAGGAGTTTAAGCAAGAACTTGAATAGATTTGCATTTTAGAAAAATGTGATGTGAAAATGGATTGTGAGCTGGGGTGTGGGGGCAAGACTGGGGTAGAGACTGGGGTAGAGAATGGCGTAGGAGGTTGTGACTATTTTATGGCAGGAGATGGGGAAGCCCAACTCAAAGTAGTGGGAGCTGGGGTAATAAAGAGAGGCCAATTTGAGACATCCAGGTGAAAAAATCAGGACCATCAGGTTTCTTGTTGGCAAAGGGGATGGAGGACAGCCTTGGGAGACTGGTGGGGGCAGGGCATGCAGCAGGGAAGGCAGGCTTGGTGAACAGGCTAGGGTGTGGGTGCCACAAGGAGTTGCATTTTAAAATGGGGACACCAGGTGAGGCTGGCCATGCGGATTTGGAGCTCGTGGGAAAGTGCTGTGCCGTGCAGTGAGAGAGCCTGGGCGGTGGGGGAAGGCTGGGCTCTGCGTGAGTCCCCCAGTGGTGCTGGATGGGTTCTGAGCTTCTTTGGCCGTCAGTTTCCTATTGGGTGTGAGAAGGGGTAGGGATGGCTCCCTACAGTACCAACATTCTAGAGCTCCGCGGGGCATCTCAGGGCAAGCGGCATGGCCCTGAGTCTCGAGCTCCGTCAGGTGCAGCCCCTGCTCTTCTGGAACCCTGTCGTTTCCTACAGGTGCCATCACAAAGTGCCAAAAATCCAGTGGCTTCAAACAACAGGAATCCATTCTCACACTTTTGGAGGCCGGATGGAGGTACAGGCAGGACCAGGCTTACTCCGAGGGCTCCGGGGAGAAAGTTCCATGCCCCTCCAGCTCCTGGGGACTCCCGGCAATCTCTGGCATTCCTTGGCTTGTGGCAGCATGGCCCCCCTCTTCGCCTCCATCTTCACACGGCCTTCTTTTTTCTCTATGTGTCTCTGTGTCTGCTCTTCCTCTTACAAGGACACCCATCATTGGAGTCGGGGCCCACCTTCCTCCAGTATGACCTCATCCTAACTGATTACATCTACAAAGCCTCTGTTTCTAAATCGTGTCACACTTGAGTTTCTGGGTGGACATCATTGCAGGGGCATTATCAGGCCAGTCCACTTGCACTTGCTTGTTGGGGTCAGAGCCCTCCCTAAACCAGGGCTCCCCATGGGTTGCCTGTCTGCCGCAACACAGGCTAGCGGGGAAGCAGTAGAAATGCCACTTCTACATATTTATCATATTTATTTTGAGGTATGTTATATGACATATATAATAAATTAGTGCTGTGGTATATGTATATTATTAACAAATCAGTATACATTCATTGGGGGACTTACTGATTTTTTAACATTGGGTCACACAGACAAGAAAGTATGGGGACCCCCACTGAGACCCTGAATCCCAGATAGGTGCTCTGATTGGAGCTGGCTGGATCCCCCTCACCTACAGCAGAGGTTGCCACATGGTCATGACTTAATGTTGGGTAGTTACATGGGGGGGGAATAGGAAGGAAACCCCAGAGAGCTCGCACCCACACTATGACTCCGAGTCCAGCGCTCAGTCCATTGCACGGGAACCTCGCGCCCCAGAGCTGCGTCCTCTCTGCCCTTCGCGATCCGATGCGCGGCCGGCGGGACGCCCCGATCTCCAAAAGCGAGGCAGGCGGAGGCGTGCAGGGAGAGCCAGAAGCAGCTGACGGGCGCCGCGGGCCCGGTCACGTGACACCCGGGGCAATGTGTGCCGTCACGTGACGGCGAAGCCTGTGAACGTTTTTCTCACGTGACGGAGGCGCCTGCGTGTGGACCAATGGGGAGGCGGGGGCGGGGCTGGCAGGGGAGGTGAGCGGGAAGGACCACGGGCTCGGAGGTGGCGGAGAGTGGGGTAGTGCTGGCCCCTGGCTGGGCGCTGGGGCAGCATGAAGCGATGTTTCCTATGACTGCTGTGACAGATTTCCACAAGCTCGGAGGGCTCACTGATGCAAATTCATTACCAAATCGTTCTGGAGGTCGGAAATCCCACTCAGGTCTCACGCGCTAAAATCAAGGTCTTGGCAATATTGTGTTTCTTCTGCCGCTTCTCTGGGAGAAGCTGTCTGCACATTGCAGTCTGCAAGGGCCATCCGCCGTCCTTGGCTCACGGCCTCCCACCACTCCAGGTTCCACTTGGACGGCCACATCTTCGCGGACGTTCCTGCCTCTGTCTTCCACTTACAAGGGCCCTTGTGATGACATTAGACCCCTCAGTCCAAGATAGTCTCAAGATCCTTGGGCTGACAGCACACGCACACCCTGTTGCTGCGGAGGGTAACATAGTCACAGGTCCTGGGGATCTCTGCCAGCCACAGTGGCCTTCAGTGTCCTCCACCGATTGGCCTCCTGATCACCTCTCTGACCTTGTCTCTTCTCTGTCCCCATGCACACTATCCTCTCCCCAAGCTGATCCTGGGGTGAATCGGGGAGGGGGGGTAGGGGCGGGCTTGCTGTGGTGTTCTCCAATTTCCCTGGTGTAAATGCACCCATCATACTGATTTTCACATTTCCAGTTGGCCTCACTTAACATGGACCTGGAAGGAGGTGGACGCCATGAACTCCCACTGCTCCGCGGGGTCCCTGAGGCTCTATGCTTGCCCTTCTCTCTGCTGTGACATGCTGCCCCAGAAGCCACAGGCTCACAGGGCAAGCTCCTGTCCTCACAGAGGCCTCTCTTGGCACTGCCGGGAAACCACACACCCTGCCAATACCTGAGATTCAGGTGACCACCTGATGGGAATAAGAGGTAGGGGGTTCCTGCAACAATTCGGTGAAGAGTTCTAGGTTGGGCAAATCAGTGCTCTTGCCAAGAACAATTAGAGAATTTAGGTAGCTAGAAATACCTAAAATTGATAGATTATAGATAATAAATAATAGATCAAGAGATTGATGATTGACAGATGATAGATATAATAGATAAAGGATAGGTATAGATGGATAAATATATACGTGTGTGTGTGTGTGTGTGTTTATGTAGAACAAGAAAGGGACCTCTAGATATAGTTATTTCTTTGAAAGGCATTAGTGGGCCACTAAAGAGACCAGAATTTGGGGGCCAAATCCTAAGAGAAGGAAAGTTCAGAGAAGTGAGGTGATGTTTTATGAGCTACACTTTCCCCCAGGGTAATTGTGGATTTTTGATATAAAACAATATATGAGTATCTGGGCAAGGAGCTGCTGCTAAGAGATGGAGAAGCCATCAGAGCTTCTGGTAATTTTACAGAGCTAGAGAGACAAAAGTTATATATCTCAGGAAGGAAAGAAGACACAAAGAAGTGAGTTCAACATTCATTGACTTCCACTGGAGAAACTTGCCAGATTTTCAAGCTGTGTAGGACAAGAAGCAAAGAAAGTAAATGGAAACAGACTGAAACATAAACCATAATCTTTGGCGAAGTAACGGCAGCTAGATTTACGGACCTACCAAGAAGGAGAGACCCTGTTAAATACATAAGGTCCCGTTTGGAACTTTTGGAAAGCTACACTCATAAAACAGTGGTGAAAAAAGTTAGATCAAGACTTATAAAAACTGTGACCCCCCAGCTAGAAATAGCGTGATTATTGATTGGATTAAGATGTTATTTCCCACACTAACTAACAACCAGAGGATAGAGTGGAACCATGTATGGTGGTTTATACACTGTATTTGGCATTCAATAAAAAACCACTAAGCATATCAAGAAACGAGATCAAGAGAAAAAGAAACAATAGAAATAGACAAACAGATGAGATGACCTGATCTAGTTATTGTAGTTGTCAGATATGCACTTTCAAATAAACTTAATATTAATAATAAATTAATTTATTCAAGAAAACAGATGACAATGTGGAGAATTTCACCCAAAAATAAATCAGAATCTACATAAAAGAAGCAAATAAAAACTGTAGAAATCAAAGATTTTAAAAATATGTATTTTTTAGAGACAGGTTTTGCCATCTTGCCCAGGCCAGTCTTGAACTCTTGGGCACAAGTGATCTTCCTGCCTCAGGCATCCCAAAGTGTTGAGCTTATAGTCATGAGTCACTGTGCCCAGCAAAAATTAAATGAGTTGATGGACTTAACAGAAGATTAGATTTGGCGAGAAAAGAAGATTAGTTAACTAGAAGATAAATAAGTAGACAAAATCCAGGTTGAATCACCTAAAGCAATAGTAAAAAATTTGGAAAAGAGAATATAAAGCACAGCGGACATAGTGAAAAGTCTAATGTATACATAATTGGACTCTCATAAAGGGAGGAAAGGCAGACGGGGGCATAAGCAATATTAAGAGATAATGGCTAACAATTTTCCAAATATTATAAAAGACATAAAGCTCCATATTCAAGAAGCACTATGAAATGCAAGCAGGATAACTATGAAGGCAACCACACTTAGATACATCATGCTAAAACTGTTGAAAACCAGAGACGAAGAGAAAATTTAAAGCAGATAGATTTAAAAGATGCATTATGTTCAAAGATGAAATGCTATTACTGGTGGTTGCTTTCTCAACAATGAAGGAACATTTTTTAAATGCTGAAAAAACTCAACTGCCAACCTATAGAATTCTATACCCAGAAAAAATAATCTTCAAAAATAGAAATGCAATAAAAATATTTCCAATAAAATAAAAATAAATAAATAAGTGAAAGCAGAGAGAATTTATCAACTTTTAGAATCACACTAGAAAATATAAAACATTCTCCTGGCAGAGAAATAATGATACCAAACATATTAAAAATAGTACAGAAATGAATGAAGGAAATGTGGATGTATATTTAACATACATATATTTAGATATTGGCTAAACAAATTAATAATGATAATGTCATGTGTGATCCAAATTTTGTAATATAATGCATGATCTTGTCAGGCTTATTCTCACTAAAACAAAAGTCTGGCATAAGAAAAGGTAGTTTAAATCTTCTAAAACCCTAGCATTGCCTTGCAAGTGACAAAAGCACTAATTTATATTATTCAAAGATTATCATAGGGTGATTCTTAAAAGAAAAGTAAAGAATGCATAACCAACAAGCTATAAAAAAGATGAAATAATAAAAATATTTTGAAATTTGAAAATATTTTGAAATGAATTATAATAAAAATATAACTTATCAAAGTATGTGAGTCTCTGTGCAGCTAAAGCTAAATTTATAGCCTTAAGTGCATATATTTAAAAAGAAGAAAGCTGAAAAATCTATGATGTAAATGTCAATCTCAAGAAGTTATTTTAAAAAAGCAACAAATTAAACCCAACTAAAGCAGAATGGAGGAAATAAGAAGGATGGGAGCAGAATCAATGAAATAGAAAATAAACCTATAATGGACAGAATTAACAAAGTCAGAAATTAATTACTTAAGAAGACTAGTAAAATTGATAAATATGTGGCAAGACTGACTAAAAAATAAAGAGGTTGGGCGCAGTGACTTACAGCTGTAATCCCAGCACTTTGGGAGGCCAAGGCGGGCAGATCACAAGGACAGGAGATTGAGACCATCCTGGCTAACATGGTGAAACCCCGTCTCTACCAAAAAATATGAAAAAATTAGCCAGGCATGGTGGCGGGTGCCTGTATTCCCCGCTACACGGGAGACTGAGGCAGGAGAATGGTGTGAACCTGGGAGGCGGAGTTTGCAGTGAGCCCAGATCACGTCACTGCACTCCAGCCTGGGTGACAGAGCGAGACTCTGTCTCAAAAATTAATTAATTAATTAATTAATGGCACAAATTACCAATATCAGTGATGAAAAAAGAGATAATGCTATAGATTCTGATTCTATACATTTTAAAAGTTAAAAGAGAATATTACATAATGATGCCAAATAATATGAAAGTTTAGACCAAATGAACAAATTCCTAGAAAGGAGTAACTTAATCAAACTTACAAAAGAAGTAATATAAA
Organism: Trachypithecus francoisi; assembly: GCF_009764315.1. Taxonomy (NCBI): domain Eukaryota; kingdom Metazoa; phylum Chordata; class Mammalia; order Primates; family Cercopithecidae; genus Trachypithecus; species Trachypithecus francoisi. The sequence goes on along the minus strand of NW_022681435.1, from coordinate 21,366,598 downwards.
CTCAAATAGTCTTATATTGATTTTTAAAGTTGAACAAGTACTTCTAGACCTATGAAAAGACCTAGACAGCCACATAATAATAATGGGGAACTTCAACACCCCACTGACAGCATTTGACAGCATTCTGGACTTAACTTCAACACTTGACCAATCAGGCCTAATAGACATCAGTAGAATACTCCACCCATTTACCACAGAATATGCATTCTTCTCATCTGCACACAGAACATAATCCAAGGTCAATTACATTCTTAACCATAAAGCAAGTCTCAATACATTCAGAAAAGTTGAAATCATACCAACCATACTCCTGGATCTCAGTGAAATAAAAATAGAAATTAACACCAAGACAACCTTCTAAAACCACACAATTACCTGGAAATTAGGCAATTTGCTCCTGAATGACTTTTGGGTAAACAATAAAATCAAGGCAGAAATCAAAAACTTCTTTTAAATAAATGAGAACAGAAACATAGCATCCCAAAATCTCTGTAATGCAGTAAAAGTGTGTTAAGAGTAAAATTTATAGCACTAAATACCCACCTCAAAAAGCAAAAAATATCCCAAAATACCTAGAGGAACTAGAAGAAACAAGAACAAACCAACCCCAAAGCTAGCAGAGGAAAAAAAATAACTAAAATCAGAGTGGAACTGAACAAAATTGAGACCCAAAAACTCATACAAAGAATTAACAAAACCAAAAGTTGGTTCTTTGGAAGGATAAACAAGATCTGTAGACCACTAGCTAGATTAACAAAAAATAAAATGGAGAAGATCCAAATTAGCAAGATCAGAAATGACACAGGTGACATTACAACCAATCTCACAGAAATACAAAAGAACTTCAGAGTCTATTGTGAACACCTCTATGCACACAAACTAGAAAGTCTAGAGAAAAATGATACATTCCTGGAAACACACAATCTCCTAAGATTGAATCAGGAAGAAATTGAAACCCTGAACAGACCAATATCAAGTTCCAAAATTGAATCATTAATTTAAGAATGCCTACCAACCAAAAAGAAACTTCAAACCAGGTGGATTCAGAGCCGAATTCTACCAGACATACAAGAAAGAGTTAGTACCAATTCTGCTGAATGTATTCCAAAAATCTGAGGAGGAGGAACTAGCATCATCCTGATACCAAACCTGGCAGACACAATGAAAAAAAAAGAAAAGAAAATACACAGGCCAATATCCCTGATGAACATAAATGCAAAAATCCTCAACAAAATACTAGCAAACCACAATGTTAATTCATCATGATTAAGTAGGCTTCATTCCTAGGATCAAGGTTGGTTGAGCATATGCAAATCAATAAATGTAATTCACCACATAAACAGAATTAAAAACAAGAATCATATGATCGTCTCAATAGACATAGAGAAGGCTTTCAGTAAAATCCAATATCCCTTCATGATAAAAACCCTCAAGAAATTAGGCATCAATGGAACATATCTCAAAATAATGAGAACCATCTATGCCAAAGCTGTAACCAACATCATACTGATCAGACACAAACTGGGGGATTTCCCTTTGAGAACTGGAACAAGACAAGAATGTCCACTCTCACTGCTCCTATTCAACATAGTACTGAAAGTGCTAACCAGAGCAATCAGGCAAGAGAAGGAAATAAAAGGCATCCAAATAAGAAACAAAGTCAAACTATCTCTCTTCACAGACAATCTGATTCTATACCTAGAAATGACTTCAGTAAAGTTTTAGAATATAAAATCAATATACAAAAATCAGCAGCATTTCTACACACCAATAACGTTCAAGTGACAGCCAAATCAAGAATGCAATCCCATTTATCATAGCCATACAAAACAATAAAATACTTAGAAATACATCTAACGAAAGAGGTGAAAGATATCTACAAGGAGAACTACAAAACACAGAGAAAGAAATCACAGATGACACAAACAAATGGAAAAATATTACATGCTCATGGATTGGGAGAATCAATATAGTTAAAATGGCCATACTTCCCAAAGCAATCTACAGATTCAGTGGTACTCCTATCAATACCAACATTATTTTTCGCAGAACTAGAAAAAAACTATTCTAAAATTCATATGAAACAAGCAAACAAAAAGCAGAATAGCCAAAGCAATCTTAAGCAAAAATACAAAGCAGAGGCATCACATTACCTGACTCCAAATTATACTATAAAGCTCCAGTAGCCAAAACAGCATGGTACTGGTACAAAAACAGACATATGACCAATGGAACAGAATAAAGAACCCAGAAATAAAGCCACACACCTATAGCCATCTGATCTTTGACAAAGTTGACAAAAATAAGCATTGGGGAAGGAATTCCAAGTTCAATAAGTGGTGCTGGGTTAGCTGACTAGCCGTATGCAGAAGAATAAAACTGGACCTCTACCTTTCACCACAACAAAAAATAAGTGAAGATGAATTAAAGATTCAAATGCAAGACTTCGAACTACAAGAATCCTAGAAGAAAACCTAGGAAATTCTGAACATCGGCCTTGGGAAAGAATTTATGACTAAGTCCTCAAAATCAATTGCAACAAAAACAAAAATTGACAAGTGGGACCTAATTAAACTAAAGAGGTTCTTCACAGCAAAAGGAACTATCAACAGAGTAAACAGGCAATCCACAGAATAGGAGAAAATATTAGCAAACTATGCATTCGACAAAGGTCTAATACCCAGAATCTATAAGGAATTTCAATAATTGAACAAGCAAAAAACAAATAGCCCCATTAAAAAATGGGCAAAAGACATGAACAGACACTTCTCAAAAGAAGACATGCAAGCGGTCAACAAACATGAAAAAAAGCTCAACATCAAAAATCATCAGAGAAATGCAAATCAAAACCACAATGAGATATTATCTCACATCAGTCAGAATTATTATTATTAAAAAGTAAAAAGCAACAGATGCTGTCAAGACTACAGAAAAGGGGGAATGCTTACGTACTATTTGTGGAATTGTAAATTAGTTCAGCCACTATGGAAAGCAGTTTGGAGATTTCTTGAAGAACTTAGAACTACCATTCAACCCAGCAATCCCATTATTAGGTATATATCCAAAAAAAAAGTATTTTACCTAAAAGACACATACACCTGCGTGCTCATCACAGCACCATTCACAATAGCAAAGACACGGAATCAACCTAGGTGCCCATCAACGGTGGATTGGATAAAGAAAATGTGGTACATATACACGTGGAATACTACACAGCCATCAAAATAACAAACTCATGTCCTTTGCAGCAAAATGGATGTTGCTAGAGGCCATTTGCCTAAGCAATTAATGAAGAACCAGAAAATCAAATACCACATATTCTCACTTGTAAGTGGGAGCTAAACATTGAGTACTCGTGGATATCAAGATAGCAATAATAGAAACTGGGGACCACTAGTGGGGAGGGCTAAGAGTTGGAAAACTAATTATTGTGTACTATGCTCAGTACCTGGGTGATGGGATCAGTCATACCCCAAACCTCAGCATCATACAATATGCCCAGGTAACAAACCTGCACATGTCATGTACCCCCTGAATCTAAGTTAAAATATTATTTTTAGTTGACGTTTTTAAAATTTAAAATGTCCCCATTAAGAAATCTCTGGGACCAGAAGCCATCATTGGTGAAAAATTTACAAACATTTAGAGAATAATAAGACAAAAAAATGATGCTATCCAAAATGTAAGGGTGGGCATCGCCCAACTCATTTGATGAGGACAGAATAACCTTGATATCAAAACCCAACAAGGACATTATAAAAAAAGAAAATTTACAAGCTAATGTCCCGTAAACATAAATGAAAAGAATCTCAAATGAAAATTAGCAATTCAAATCTCATAGCATATTAAAGAAGAAAACATCACATTCAAATTGAGTTTGTTCCAGGAATATGAGGATAACTTAACACTAAAATTAACCAATATAATTCACCACAATAATAAAGGGGAAAATAATTATTTTATTTAATAAAACTATAACTGTAAAGATGTTCAATAAAATTCTACACCCATTGATATGATTTGGTTGTGTCTCCACCAAAATATCAACTTGAATGGTATCTCTCAGAATTCCACATATTGTAGGAGGAACCCGGGGGAGCTGACTGAATCATGGGGACTGGTCTTTCCCATGCTACTCTCATGGTAGTGAATAAGTCTCATGAGATCTGATGGGTTTATCAGGGATTTCCACTTTTGCTTCTTCTTCATTTTCTCTTGCTGCCACTATGTAAAAAGAACCTATTGCCTCCCACCATGATTCCGAGACTGCTCCCGCCATATGGAACTGTAAGTCCAATTAAACCTCTTTCTTTTATAAATTGCCGAGTCTCAGGTATGTCTTTATCGGCAGCATGAAAACGGACAAACACACCCATTTATGATAAAACTTACTAGCAAACAAGGAATATAACATTATTAATCTGTTAAAGAGTATCTACAAAAATCCTACCAGAAAAATCATACTTTATGATCAAATATTGAAAGCTTTTCCCCAGAGATAAGAAATGGGACAAGATTGCCCAAAACCAGCACTTCTACTCACCATTTGGCTGGGATCCTAGCCAAGGCAATAAGACAAGAAAAAACACGAAGTATAAGAATTGCAAATAAAGACATAAAATTATCATTACTCATAGGCATCTTGAGTGTATATGCAGAAAATCTAAACAAATCTGTAGGTAAACTCTAAAAACACAAAGAGAATGTAGCAAGGTTACTGGATACAAAATAAGTATGTAAAAGTCAATTATATATTTATATATTAGCAACACCAAATAGAAAATAGTTTTTTAAACATACCATATATAATAAAAACACTAAATGCCTACATGATATCAAAGACACATACAGCTGGTGCCCATGAACACACACCCACCCCCATGTGGAGGCTTTATGTTACATGGTTCAGTCATTTGGTTTCTCTGGGTCACTGCTTACTCATCTTTAAATTGCCAGTACTGTGTTAGGTTTGGATTGATCACTTGTGCGACCACTGGTAGTTTTAAAATCCCATAATTCTCTTCTTGTCTCATTCATTAATTCTGCAAATACTAGCTGATATTCACCAAGTACCAGGCATGGTGCTAATCTGATAAACATAGGACAGATGGTAAATGTTTGTAGGATAAATGAGGATGTGAGTTCCCACTGCTGTCTTTACAGAGCTCTAGCCTAGTGGGGAAGCCTGTACTGTAAGCACACAGTCATATCATAGTAACTCCTGTTGTGATAGCAAGAGGCACTGGATCCTGGGAGCAGATGGGAGTGGGGAGTTCTCAGAGGAGGTGTTACATGAGTGGCTTCTTACAGGACATCAGAAGCCAGCCCACCCTGGGTGGAGGAGCAAGGGTGACTGGGAGAAATAACAAAGTAGAGTGTGCGAGGGCCCCTTCCTGTTGTAATGTTATGTCGACATTACATTCATTCAATCTGTTTACACCAAAAAGTTTCTACTAAAAAGTCTGTAATGGAGAAGGCTTAATATATTCCCTCCACTTTATGTACTGAGGATCAATAACTTCTGATGATAGAATGCAAGCACTAGAATATTCAGGGACATAGGTGTTGATATAACCCTCAAATCTAGCTATGTCATTGGCTGTTAGCCCTGCTATGTTCCAGAATGGCTGAGGCTGGGAGTTAAACCCCCAGCAGCCAGCTCAGCCAGCCGTGGCTTCTCTCCAGGTTCCAGCAGCACCATTCCTACCTCCCTGATGCTGAGACCCAGAAAGCTTCCATGATTCTCCCACAATGCATCTGTGCTCGTCACAGTTCAGGCTCTGCCCATGAGAAAGCCCCCTTCAGACACATGTTGGATCCCAATTTCTTGGTCATTGCCAGGATCAGAGAGTAAACCGTTGGCCTGCTTTTCATTTAAAAAAGAAAAAAAAAAGTACATAAGAAACTCGCCCAAAGTGCAAGTCATTCCACATGGCAAGTAGAGGAATTGATCCCACCCATTTTCTATGTTCTTCCTTTATCCCCAGGAGGCTTCAGGGAGCTCATCTCGCTGACACTGGCCTTCCATAAAGGGGGCAAGTAAGACAGAGAAGGAGCTTTGGACAATGCAACTGATATTATATTTTTTAAACCCCCTATCGATGAACAAACTGTGCTTGTTTCCCTAATAAACATAAGGCTTTGCAAAAATTGTTTTAAAAAGGGAAAGAAAGAAAAAGAAATTTTAAAGCTGTGCTACTGTTTCAGCCAAAACGGCCAGGAGAAGCAACAGCCATCTCCCTGCAGGAGTAACGGCACCCAAGGCCGGGCGCGGTGGCTCAAGCCTGTAATCCCAGTACTTTGGGAGGCCGAGGTGGGCGGATCACGAGGTCAGGAGATCGAGACCATCCTGGCTAACACGGTGAAACCCCGTCTCTACTAAAAAATACAAAAAAAAACTAGCCGGGCGAGGTGGCGGCGCCTGTAGTCCCAGCTACTCGGAGGCTGAGGCAGGAGAATGGCGGTAAACCTGGGAGGCGGAGCTTGCAGTGAGCTGAGATCCGGCCACTGCACTCCAGCCTGGGCGACAGAGCAAGACTCCGTCTCAAAAAAAAAAAAAAAAAAAAAAGGAGTAACGGCACCCATGAGGCCCACCCTGAGAAGGGAGGCAGCGTTCCACAGCCAGAAAGAACAGAAGAGCAGCTCGCAAGATCATCTGTTGGGGAGGAGGTGTTTTTATTAAAATTGCAATTGTTGTGGTAGTAATCAGTGGTGATTATCATCCCACTCACCCAAACCCAGCACGGACGCCTCCGACGGGGGCTGCTGCCTTTTTCGGAATGGTTGTAGAAAGGAGATTAGCATCAACACTCCAACAGGTAACCCGTCCACAGGCCTCCCTGAGAAAGGAGCTGAATTACTTGCATCAATATTTGAAACACAAGCAAGGCATATCTCAGACTCAGGAGATATGCTGGAAACTAGAAAAAATTGATTTTTTTTCATATTCACTGCCAGATATTGCTGTGCTACATGGCTATATGCAGATAGAGGACACGGTGAGGCTTATCATGCCAGTGATAGATCCCGCACTGTCTTTAAAGGAATCAATCATTAATTTAAATCGTTTATAGCATGACTGTTAGCTTGTTAACCCATTTTCTTCTGTGCGGGAAGAAATGGAGTGACTGTGAGTATACAAGCCTTGGAACGAAAGAGATTTTTTTAACGGGTCGTTGCTGATGGGTCTTCTAAGTCCTGCTTCTCACTTTGTCATTTTAAAGAAAGATTTTATTTTGAAAATTAATATCACAGAACCAATAAGTGCGTGTGGAAAGTTCACATAGTGAACTCCTAGAAATGTGAGAGGTAAAAGTTTGAACATCTCCCAACCCTCTCCAAGCCCCGTCTGCGGGAAGAGTCATCTGTGGGCTGCCACCTCCACCTGTGAACTCACCACTTTTGTTTCTTTCCTTCTTGTCCCTAAGGAAGTGTAGGCATCACAGAGACTTGGTTGAGTGGTTTTCTCTTTGTGCCAAGCTCTACTTCCTTGGACTGAGACCTGCATTCTTCCAGCTAACCATCATGCATTTGAAGATCAAGTCATATGTTCCAATGACTCTGCATTCGTGGCAGGCTCTCCTGGGAGCCACGGGGGCATGCAGAGGCAGGGCCTGTGTTCCTGGGGCCTGTGATCCAAAGGAAGAGGTGAGACACAAGCCCTACAGGAACCTGCATGTGCCACCGTTGCCGTCAGAGCTGCCGCAGCTGTGTCCCACAATGGCAGCCAGCAGAGCCCACAGCAGGAAGGCTCATGCCGGTGAGGAGGTCCGGGAGGGCCAGCATGGAGTAGAGGACTGAAGCGGGTCTTGGAGGATCTTAGAGGATGAGGAAGCTCCAGGAGGGAGGCTCACAGCCGTGCCTAGGTGCAAGGCAGGTGGCCTGCAGCACTGAGGAAGGACCGCTGACCACTGGCTGAAATGAACATTGTGAGTGGGGAAGGGGTTTGGCCTCAGACTTCTGGACTTCTGGGGAGTCCCGATTTCAGATGTTCTTTCTCACTGTCAGGCAACTTGTCAGACTGAGCCTTCTGATAGTAACTGGGAAGATAGTGCCAGCTCTTGTAGGGAAATGTGAGGCTTTTGGAAAGTGAGTTTAGTCCCTAATGCTCCAATAAGGAGATTGGAATTCATCCCGTGGGCTGTAGAAATCCATCCAACGTTCTAGTCCAGAGAGCCGTCCGAGATTGCTACACTACTGTGACCAATGACCACCAATGTGGTGGCTTAAAACAGCACAAATTTCTTCTCCTACCCTTCTGGGGGTCAGAAGTCTAGAATGGGTTTGTAGGGCTATGTTCTTTCGTAGGGAAAGCGAGAACCCATTCCCTTGTCTCTTCCAGCTTCTAGATGCTGCCTACGTTCCCTGGTCCATGACTCCTTCCTCCATATTCAAAGCCCACAGCACAGCACCTCCAATCTCTTTCTCTGCCTCCATGGTCACCTTTCCTTCTTGCTTTGATCTCCTGCCTCCTTTGTATAAGGATCTCTGTGATTATATCCAGTCCACCAAGACCACCTCTCCATTTCAAGGTCCTTCATCCCAACTGCAAAGTCCTTTTTGCTGTGTAAGGAACAGATTCACAGACTCTGGGGACTAAGATGTGGACATCTTTGAGGGAACATTATTCTGTCCATCACAAAAATGGCCCAGTAAATGATAACAACAGTAATAATGCTAAGTGGAGTGCATTGAGCACTATTTAGTGCCAGGTGCTTCTTCTGTGTTTTGTCTAACCACTGCCATGTGGTAGATAATACTCCCACTTTACAGAAAGACAAACCAAGATTCAGAGCTGAAATGACTTGCTCCATGTCCTCCTAACTTATAAAAACCTGTCTTGGCACCCAAGTGTCTGACTCCAAACCACAGATTTCTACCAAAGCAGCATAGGAGGACATAGATGTGATATTTTGTGCTTGGTTGTGGTAACGGCTTAGTTTTCATAGGTGTTTGTGACCTAAGCAGCCTGGAAAATGTCTTTACTGAAGCACGTTATTCACCAAACTTGCACCCAATGCCTATTAGAGACTGGGCTCCAACCAAGTCCTGATCCTGAGGGTCTCAGCCCAGTGCAGGTGGCAGAGACCCTCTGAACCTCCCATGAGTGCAGTAACAGGCCGTGGACGAGGCACCACTGGGTCCAAAGGAGACAGCTTTTCCCGCTGTCTGGAAAGGTTAGGGAAGATTTCCCAGAGGGGAAGACATTTGAGCGGAGACTTGAAGGTGAAGAATGAGGAGGATTTTATCATGTGCAGGAGGCTTGGGGCTGGGAGGGGAGGACAAATCAAGCAGAGGAAATTGCCAGTGCAAGAATTGTGTGTGTGTGTGTGAGAGAGAAACAGAGACAGAGCAAGGCACAGAGACTGTGTGTGTGTGTGTGTGAGAGAGAGAGAGAAACAGAGACAGAGAGACACAGCAATACAGAGAGACAGAGAGAGGCACAGAGACAGAAACACAGAAATACAGAGAGACAGAGACAGAGAGACACAGAAATATGGAGAGACAGAGAGAGAGGTACTGAGACAGAGAGATACAGAAATAGAAAAAGAGACAGAGTTCGACAGAGAGAAAGACACAGAGAGAGACAGAGAGACACAGAGGCACGAAAGAGAAAAGACAGAAGGGAAGCCATGCACGCAGAGGCAGAAGAAAGTGAGAGACAGAGAAGGGGACAAGGAGTGAGGACTCCAGAAGCTCTGGACTAGGAGGGAGTGGAGGCCTGAGGAAGGTGCGTCCATACTGCATTGAGAGCACTGAGTGTAGAGCGCAGTGGGGGAGGAGGCCCCGGGAAGGTGGGGGTGACCACCTGGGGTGCATCCTGCATGGCTAGGAACCAACTGTGCAAATGTGGGGCAAGTTTCTCAGCTCCTCAGGTACATTTTCCTATCTAGTAACAGAGTTAGGTCTGATTATTTCTGGGTCTCTCGACATTCCAGATGGGCTGGTGCTAGCTGCTCTCGGAGCTTCCCCACTGTGTTGGTGTCACTGCCCCAGGACAGACATTGCTGCTCTTCCACTCCTGGCCCCTCCAGCGTGTGCTGATGGCTGAGGAAGGGACTCTGGAGATGCCGGCACCCCAGCCATCAAACCCAGGAGGCCCCATTCCATGAAGCCCCCAGGGCCGGCAGCAAAGCCTGGGGCTGACAAGGGGAGCAGGTGTTTGCAGATTGGGTGGAGGCCAGCTCCCTGTGGGGCTCCTCTCCTCTCCCTCCACTCTCTCGTCTTGAAAGACCATCTCACAATCCAACTGTAGGACACACTCGTGCTCAGGAGCTCATCAACTGAGTTGCTACAAACATGAAAAACTGGAAACAATCTGAACACCTGCCCATAGAGGATGGCTGAGTAAATGATATGCATCCACATGTGTTACATTTTGGAGTCATTAAAAAACACGTTTATGAAATGTTAATGGTCTGGGAAAATGCTCATAACAAAATGTTAGGGCAAAAAACAGTTTCTACTTTCTGGTTTTCAAACTAGGAATATAAGTTAACCATTCATAATCAAATTCAAAAAGCAATAAAAAATAAAAATGTGAGATTGTTTGATAACAATCATCTATGTGTGTCTGCATATGTAGACCTGTGTGTGTCTGTATGCATGTGAATAAAAGGAAATATACCAAAATGCTAACAGATGTTATCTCCAGGAGGGAGAATTTTGGATAATCGTTATTTTATTTATATGTTTCTGTATTTACACATTTTTATAGTAAGCATGGATTAATTTTTTATTCTGAAAATAGAAAAAAAAATATGAACTAAAGAATGGTTATCTGCACCACTTCAGATGGGACCATGAGGCCGTGCCTTGAGCTCTGTGTTGGGTGGTGATATTTTTGGCTTAAGGCAGCCTCTGGTTGGGTAAGCACAGACATTCTGAGATGTTGGCTTTCTGGGTGTTTGATACCTGGAGATGCCTCTGAGCCAATTGGGGCCCATGCAAATTGTTCCATCTGCCCAAAGTGGCACTGGCATGCCCTGTACCACCGCCAGGAGCAGGGCCTCATGGGAGGCATTTAGGTCCTGAGGGCTCCACCTTTATGAATGGATTCATGATGTTGTAAAAGGGCTGGAGTAAGTTTGGTCCTCTTTGCCCTTTCACCCTCCAGAGAAGGCAACGTTTTCAAGGCACCATCTTGGAAGCAGAGAGCAGCTCTCACCAGACACTGAACTGCAGCCCTTTGGCCTTGGACTTCCCAGCCTCCAGAATGGTGAGAAATAAGTTTCTGTTCTTTATATTAGTTTTTCTTTTTTTACTTTTTTTTTTTAAGATGGAGTCTCGCTCTGTTGCCCAGACTGGAGTGCGGTAGTGCAATCTCGGCTCAGTGTGACTTTCACCTCTTGGGCTCAAGTGATTCTCCTGCCTCAGCCTCCTGAGTAGCTGGGACTACAGGCCCACACCACCACACCTGGCTAATTTTTGTATTTTTAGTAGAGATGGGGTTTCACCACATTGGCCAAGCTGTTCTCAAACTCCTGACCTCAAGTGATCCGCCCACCTCGGCCTCCCAAAGTGCTGAGATTACAGGTGTGAGCCACTGCGCCCAGCCAGTTTCTGTTCTTTATAAATTACTCAGTCTGTGATTCTCTGTTGTAGAATTGACTGAGACAGTCAAAGGCATTTGTTTTACAATTCATGTGTCTGCATCCTTTCCCAGGTCCTGAGGCTGAGGATGAAGATGAGGCCCCTATCCAGAGCTGGGAGAGGTAGAGCTGCACAAAGGTGCCACATTGTGAAGCAAAACCTTAACATCTCATCCCCTCATCGTTCAGGGGATTCTGTTCTGGGAAGTGGCTCTCAAGAAATTCCTGGTGGATTGTGGGTGCTCTGAGGGTGAAGAGTGAAGGAGGAAGATAAAAAGGAGCAGCCGCAGCTTTCCCCTGTAGCCCCCTCTGCTTTGCCCCGTTGCCCAGACACCTGGCGTTGGGCATCAATGGAGCACGAACGCTGTTCTCTAGGCACATCCATTCCGGGACCATTCTCACATCCTGAGGATAAATTTCTACAACACTCATGCTGTGCTCTCCCTGAAAATTTTGCCTCTGTTTTGAGCCATTATAATGATTCAAGTAGAGACTTCAGAGAAATACTGCCTCTCATGAAAAAGTCTCAGTAAATACACTCCTCAAAATTTTCATTCTTAATATATCAGTAGCTTTTCAGTTCATTATAGTGTTATTAGTCAGTCTTCATAAAAGTGCTATGCATCTTTATTAAAAATGGAAGTTCACATCATTTTATGTTCCCATAAAAATGGGTGGTGGTAGCTTTGATTAATTTCTTCACATACAGTGAACTTTACAGCAAATTGGACAGTGTAATTCAATTCCTATTTCTGCAGATTTTTTTGTTGGTAGAAAATTGATATCATTCATATGTAATCATATTGCCTTTGCAAGAGATATTTAAGAAATAATATCCTGAGGTAATGATCGCGTGGCTTAATTATTAATACCGTACTTTCACATGTGGAGTGCGCATTCCTTTTATCAAGCTTGACTTCTATCAGAAAATATTTCTTCAGTTCAGATTCAGCTATGTGTGCCACCGACGTGGACACAAGTGTGTGTGTTGGCACTTTAAAATTGTTTCTTTTCTTAATAGCTTGAGCATCATTTCAAGGGTAATCTTTGGTTTGAAGAGGTCTAACAACCTAACTATAAAGTTCAAGCCAGAGGGAAACTTGAAAAATAAGGACCAAAATTCAAAGGGTCCCCACCCACCGACTACTCCCCAGATGCCAAGCAAATCTACTGGGTCTCTTTCGAATGAAACAGTTGCACACCAGAAAAAGTTTATCAGGCTTTGGATGCTGTATTTGGGCTCTCCAGAGAAGCAAAATGTGTGTGTGTGTGTGTGTGTGTGTGTGTGTGTGTGTGCAGAGAGAGAGAGCCAGAGTCTTCCTCTGTTGTCCAGGCTGGAGTGCAATGGTGCAACCTTGGCTCATTGTAACCGCCTCCCAGGTTCAAGCCTCAGCCTCCTGAGTAGCTGGGATTACAGGTGTGCACCACCATGCCCAGCTAATTTTTGTATTTTTAGTAGAGATGGGGTTTCACCATATTGGCTAGGCTGTTCTTGAACTCCTGGCCGTAAACGATCCACCCACCTCAGCCTCCCAAAGTGCTGGAATTACAGGCATGACCCACCATGTCCAGCCAAGAGATTTTAAGGAATTGGCTCACATGACTGCTGAGGCTGGCAGGTCTGAAATCTGCAGGACAGGTGAGAGTCAGGGAAGAGCTGATGTCATCATCTAGAGTCCAAAGGCTCTCTGACTGCCTGGAGCAGGATTCCTACAGTGGGTCGTGCCTGCAATCCCAGCACCTTGGGAGGCTGAAGCTGGAGGATTGCTTGAAGTCAGGAGCTCAAGAGTAGCCTGGGCAACAGAGCAAGACCCTGTCTCTAAACAAATTTTCTTTTTTTTTTTTAAGTATTCCTTCCCCAGAAACCTTTGCCTGTGCTTGGAAGACCTTCATCTGATGGGACGGGGCTCACATACATGATAGAAGGTCATCTGCTTTACTCAAAGTCCACCGATTAGACGCTCATCACATGGAAAAACACCTGCACAGCGACATCTGGACTAGGGGTTGGCCATCAGCTGGGTGCCATGGCCGAGCCGAGTTGACAGGTAAAGTCAACCCTCTCAGGTGTTCTGTGAGTGCTGACTGGGCCATCCTTGTCACATGCCCCTCTTCTCAAGGAGGGAGGCCCCATGAGTGCTCCCCGACAGCCCATGAGTGCTCCCGACAGCCCCATCCCATCTCCCCGACACAGGCTTGTCCTCTCAGGAATATGCGGTCCCCAGCACTCCTCCCAGGCCACTCTCCACCCTGACTCCTGAGGAGTTCCAGCTACTTCCACTCCTGAGATGTCTTTCCAGGTTTGCCGTCAGTCCCTCCCTGAGGACGTCCCTGCCTTGTGGCCATGGACATCCTGCTGGGTTGGTGCAATTAGGGTTCACTGGCATGCATTTGGCAGTGAATAGGAACCCTGGTTCTGGCCAACACATGCGTCCAGAGCCTAGCTGGGGCTCATCTTGAGGCTGGGATGAGAGAAGGAGCTGGGCCTTCTCCCAGGCAGCAGGCTCTGTGGCACAGTACTGGTCCCTCTGAGTGTGTCTGGTGGCCCGGGGCTGCTCTGTGGCTGCTGTGGGGGCCAGGAGGCTCACAGGGCTTGGCACCTAGGAGCTGAATTCCAGCCGAAAGGCAGCTAGGCCGTGAGCACATCCATGTGCTCCTGACTGCAGCTGACAGAGTCAAGAATGCATAGCGGGACCTGGAAAATTCATGAATAAAACACAGCTTCGGGGAATAAAATACAGCTTTGGGGAAACGATAGACTGATGAACTACACCGCTGTGAAGCCCACCTTCTTGCCCCTCTTCTTCCAGATAGTGTTGTGGGATTTGAGGCTCCTATGCCAGGTGGTGGCTGAACGCCTGGCTCAGGAAGAAAGGGAACGAAACATTGCCTGAGGAAAAGGGGGTGGAGCCCAACACGGGGGTCCTTGTTCCATGGCAAGCTCTTCACTAAGGAAGAAAACTGATATGCGCAAGGGCCAAGACAATGGTGTGTGACACACTCACCTGTGTGTGCATGTGTGCCCACACACATATGGATGGACACACCCACAGACACAGACACACACGTAAACACACACAGACACACAGAGACAGAGACACACATGAACACACAAAGACATACATGGATACACACAGACACAGAGACATATGGACACACACAGGGACACCCATACACATGGACACACCTGCAGACGCACACATGAATACACACAGACACACACAAGAACATACACATACCCACAGAGACACACCCATGGACACCCACACACACAAATTCACACTCACACACAATACACATCCACATACCAACTCACACAATACACACACGCACAGACGCACACAGGCACAGCCACCTACCCCCCCCCCGACATTCTCAGCCACACGCTCACACACTGATTCACGTGCACAGGCTGCATGCTGTTTGCTGGGTGCACAGTCGGTGCCCACCTCCCCCAGCTTTCTCCGCAGGAGGCCCTGGGCAGCATCCCCTGGCTGTGGGGAGAGCACCCCGTGCAGACCCCCTGCCTGGGGAGATATGGCCCTGCAGCGTGCCATGTGCCCGATGCGGTGCCAGGCTGTGCCATTCCTCTGGGTCCCAGGAGAGCTCCCCAGGCAGCAGTGCAGGCAGTGTGGCCTGCTCCCAGCACACACACTGCTCCCTTCAGGGATGGGATGGCTGTCCCTGAGCACGTGTAG
Organism: Trachypithecus francoisi; assembly: GCF_009764315.1. Classification (NCBI taxonomy): domain Eukaryota; kingdom Metazoa; phylum Chordata; class Mammalia; order Primates; family Cercopithecidae; genus Trachypithecus; species Trachypithecus francoisi. The sequence continues at coordinate 21,351,309 of NW_022681435.1, read as the reverse complement.
AGTCCAAGCCAAGTGAAGCCCCTCTGTGCTGGCACTGTCTGGCCTCTGACCCTGGCCGGCACAGGTAAGGGAACTACCCCCATACCTGTGTCCACCCCCCAGCATGCTCCTGACCCTGGGAGCAGAGCCAGTAGTGGCCAGGTGATGGCTTCGGTGCGCTGATGGCCGTGGTTTCCACCTGGAGCCTTCACAAGATGACTGTCATCCCTCCCGCACAGCCCCAGCCCTGGCCCCGGCCCCCCGGACACCGCCTTCCCCTGGGCCCCTGTACTGGCTGCATCCTGGAGGATGCTGAGCTCCCACGCTCTGCAGAGACCTAAGAGAACCACCCACCCTAGACGTTCTCCTTTAATTTAAGCAACACACCAAATAGAGGTTCTGCTGAACGGCAACCCGCCTTCCCATCTTGGAGCTCCTGCCATGCAGTCTTTGGACGGTATTTAGGTCTGTGGTTGGAGCCCCAAATTGAGAGAAAAAAGGATGACCTGCTTTTCTTAAATCACAATCTAAACTTGCTTGCAAGGAGCTGAACTACAGGCAGTGTTACCTGCGGCTTCTCAAGACAGGTGCTTTGTCCTTGAGCGTCTAGACAATCAAGCAAGAGCTTTCTGGAACTTCCCCAAGGAGAGGGAACCAGGCAAAGGAAGAAGGATTTGAAATCAACAGGTCAGGCGATAGTGTGTGGGCTCTGCGCCAGAGGGGAAGACATTTCTGGCTGTGAGAGGTCAGCCGTGTGCAGACAAGGAGCAGAGGACTTGGGCATGACAATGCCATCGCTCCAGCTCATCGGGGAAAAGTCCAGAAGGAGATGAGCTTCTGGGACTAAAGGCACATGAAAGGCATATTGCAGGGAAGGGGAGCACCTGTGGGGCCTAACAGTCCCAGAGGGTGCCCATCCCACGGGACTCACACGGCTGTGGTGTCCTTCAGTGGGCGTCAGCCTCCTGCAGACCCCATGGGTAGACACTGCCACTCCCACTCACAGCTGAAGACGCTGACCCTCAGAGAGACTGAGTGACCTCACATGTGGGACCGAGGCTCAGTGACCACGCTGGGATCTACCACTGAGCAGCGGGGATCTTTTGGGGAAAATGAACTCTTCTAGGGACAATAAAACATGAACAAAAATTTGTGTCTCCATATAGTTTGGATGGATCCGAAGATGTCTGGAATATGAGCATGTGTACTTACTTTCTGTTTGAAACACACGACCACACCCTCCACGACATCAGCATGAAGTAAGAGGGACCAGCCCGGGAGAGGTACCTTTGGGACCATTTCCCTCCGGGGAACCGGTGTGAGGCAATGCCGCCTGGAGAAAAGGATAAACGGGCCTCGCCTCAGGGCACAGCACCCAAGAAAGTCCCCTCACGTCCTCCGCAGCTCAGCGCTCTCAAGAAGAGACAGGAAACCTCCAGGAACTGACGCGTTGCGTGATATCAGCTGTTCTGAGCTCCAGCTGGGACTGGCTACAAACCTCACCAAATGCGAGGGGAGCGGCTTTAACCTTGGGCTCTGTGTGTATCGTTTCCACCTGAAACAGAATCGACTTCATCCCAGCAGCAAAACAAAGACAGCTCTGAGTTATACTGTAATTCACAGCGGGAGATTTATGAATATTATTTTCCTGTAAAATCTAGCATTTTTCTCCTTGCTACTTGCAACCTGTAAGTGGTATAAAGCTGTGCACCTAGCAGGATGCCGCGCTGCCTGTGCGCGGGGTGCCCACGTGGGTACATAGTCCCCATAAATTGTGCCTTTGTGTTTAACTTGTCTAATCAGCTCTCCATATCAAAACTTCATAAGTGGTTGCTTCTCATTTAAAGGTCTAGTAAAACTGCAATTACTATGGCTGTAAGATGCCTTGTTCCGAAAAGTGCATTAAATAGTTTTATAGATGTGGTTGGAAACACTTGTGCAGTTGTGTTTGCGAAAGCGAATGAGTTCATTAATAATGGGATCCTGAGACAGAAAAATAAGTTGGGAGCTGTGAAAACTACTTGGGCCTTTGAAGCTCGCTCTTGGATGTCATGTTTGATGTCGGGACAATTGTTTCTACTTCATTAAAAGAAATTGAGGTGTAACCTTAGTCAGCTTAACAGACCAGTGGCATTTTGGCTGTAGCCTTTGGAGCAAAAGTCTGGATGAGAAAGAAAAGCCAAGGGTTTCCTCTGACAATAAAAAACGGAGGGCCTGCCTCCCGGCGAGGTGTTTGCAGCCAGCGGGATCAGCACCTCAAGCTCAGGAGCCTGGCGACTGCAGGCTGCCCCCAGACCCACGGACAAACAAGGTCACCTGCCGGGATGCTCTGGGGTGGCGTGGTCTCCAGGTTCTTCCTGCATGACTTTGGAAAACAGGTGATGCCCCAACAAGGACGCATCCTCGTCTCCCGCCCCCATGTTTGAGCTCCAGGAGGCTGGTCCAACTTCACACATTTAGACTGGAGACGCAGGATTTCTTTGAATACGGATGAAGAGGGTCCTGGAGCCCAGAGCTCCATCTCTCCATCCGCATAGATGCTGCCGGCCACACAGGCACATTTCCAAAGTGCATTTTTTGAAAAATGAAATCTCAGATTTGCTGTAAATTCAGGCCAGGAAGGAGCTAGCAGATGGGCAATGTGTAAGTTACAAACCTAAGGGAAGCTTTTGCATTTACAAAAAGAAAAAAAAAGAAAAGAAAAAGAAAAAAGAAAAAAAAACACTCTTAAATTGTAGCTCTTAAAATAAAGGAAGATTTTCTGTTTTCCATAGTGACTCACTAAACCTTTATTTAGACAGTTGGTAAAAACACCACATCACATATTTCACATGTTTTTTTTTTTTTTTTCCAATGCTGCAGTTTAGTTTAAAACAGTATCATGTTTTTTCTTCTAGAGGGAAGCAGAAATCTACAGTAAGGCATTTTTGCCTTTTTAAAAAATGAAACCAAAATGTATTTTGGAATGGTTAATATTCCCAGTCAGACCCACAGCACAGCCCCCTCTGGTGCACACATTAAGGAGAAGGATTAGGACTTTTGTTTTGTTCATTTGCTGTTCAACAGTTCCCAGAGATGAATTTTAATGCTCATTCAAAAGTACAACAAAAACATAATGATTTGAAATCCATCATCTCACTGTCCCAGCAGTTTTTCTTGCTGTTGTTCTCGCCAGGTTTCAGGTTAGCTGGATGATGGCAGAGGAAAGCTGGATTCCTGCGACGCTGCGAAGTGAATCCAGTGCGGCCTAGTGCACGAGGCCAGCAGGGGAACTGTCCTTCCGAAGCGGGGTGCTCCCAGGACCCAGAAAAGGAGATCAGAGGAGGTCAGGCCAGAAGCTCTGAGCAAGGAGATGTGTGCAGGGAGCTGCACCTAGGCTCCCGGAGTCCCGGGATCCCTCTGCCATCAGAGCATCACACCGATTACAAGGAAGTCCTCATGCACATATGTGAAGGACACACACACAGGCACATATATACACACTTACATACACATATGTACACACATACACATATATACACACTTACACACACATATGTACACATGCATACACAAACACATATGCAAATACACATGTACACACACACGGACACGGACACACGGATACCACTTACAAGCATGCACACACACAAAGGCACATATACACAAATTCGTATACACATGTGTACACACATACACAAACACATGTACAAATATACATGCACACACACAGACACAGACACATGATACATACACAAGCACACCACTTGCACACACAAAACACACAAGCACATATACACACATACACAAATGTGTACATGCATCCACAAACACATGTACAAATGCATATGCACATATACACACATGGACACACACAGAAACATACACGGACACATACACACAAGCAATCTCACACAAATGGATACACGTGCACACAAGCACACCACTTACAAGTACAGACACAGACACATATACACACATCCACACACATGTACACACACATCCACACACATGTACACACATCCACACATATGTACACACATCCACACACGTACACACACATCCACACACGTACACACATCCACACACGTACACACACATACACACACGTACACACACATACACACACATGTACACACACATCCACACATGTACACACACATACACACACGTACACACACATCCACACACATGTACAAATACATATCACATATATACACATGGACACATACACACTTGGACCCATATATACACAAGCACACTCACACATGGACACACACACATACAAGCACACACACAGACACACATGCACACATACCCGGCCTGGTCCTCTGCATGCAGCACCAGGTGGAGAACCGAACAGCCTCCCAGGTCCTCTCGGGCTTCCCTGCCTCAGCATGCGGGGCAGTCCAGGCCGTGACTTTGAGGAAGGATCCCCAGGCATCTCCTCACGCTCTTGCATGGTCCACCTGAGACGCAGGCATGCAGAGAGGACCCTTCTCCTCCTGGTGAGTGCGCTGCTCACTGCTGAGAAGCTGAGTTCAGTGTGTGGGACTAAAGTTCCAGCGTGGAACCCTCTCTCCTGCCACCTAGCTCCTCCCGACTATCTACTCCTCAACCCACACCAAAGTCCAGAGAAGTTGGCATAAGGTGGGGGCAAGGGGGGTGGTGCAGAGGTGCTGACGAGGCCCACGGGAGCCCCCTCGAGTCCTCTGTCCCCTCAGCCTTTCACAGCCTTTGTCCTGCTGGGAAAATGGCTGTGCCCAGCACACAGGACAGACCCCACTCATTGCCAGGGGAAGGGCAGAGAAGTCCACTGTGCTCAGGTGGCCACAGGCCCATGGGGGGGCACACAGGCTTCTGGGCACTCTTTCCCCCCCCCTTCCTGTTCATTCCTGTAAAAATCAGTGACTGTCAATGCTGCAGATTGTCCTCGCAATAGCTGCCCTTCCCCTCCACGCAGGGATGTGACATGGACTCCGTGGGGGTCTCCCCGTCCGTCTTTCCCTCCCACACCCAGGACACTTTGTGCCCAGCCCCTTCCTCAGCACTCAACACACATGCCCAGTGCCGGAGCTGGAACTGCTGAGAAAGAAAGGCTCTCCGCCCACGGCGACACACCTCCGCCATGGAATGTGTCTGCAGGGGGAGGGACTTGGGGACAATTCCTATCCTGAAGGAAAAGGTTCCTGGGCCTTGGAGAATGGAAATCCTTTGTGGTTCTTGCACAACAGACCCTTTCATCTTATTTGAGGAAATATTTGCTTGTTATTAGAATCTATCAGAGTTAACTTTCGTGTCTTGATGGGAAAAGGATTGAGGTTACACCTCCATAAAATATGGCTGTTAAAGGACTTTCAATGATTGGCCGTGGATAATAGCATGTCATTTCCTATTTTCCTTTGGCCAGAAAGCTGGATTTTTGTGTAAATACGGTAGTCCTGTTAAATGGGAAAGCATATCCCTTTTTCTCATTCTAGTATTTTCTCTGGGGTTATGAAAACCACAGCATAACCACAATATCAGTGATGGCACTGCCCAGCTTCATGGCACCCTGCCGTGCTGTGTGAAGACAGGCTGTGCCTACTGGTTGTCTTTAGGTGGGGTGCAAAGGGACTACGAGGGGCTGTGGAAACACACAGCGCTCACACTTCCTTCTGGGATGCTGACATGTTACATCTGGGAGCCTGCACACCTCCACCTTAGCATTTCCATCTAACCAAAATGCACATTTCCGAGGCAGAAGAGCTGGCCAGCCCTCCTGTCTTGCACTCACATCCCTGGACAGTCGTACTGAGCAGGTGTTCTGCGCCCAGGCCCCGCTACGGTTGGTTTCCTTGAAGATCACCAGGTGGGCTACAGTTCCTAAGTGACACTTTCAGATGGACGCAGGCCATGATCTCACATTTACCAGCATGATAATGACATCGGGTGCTAGCCCTGTGAGTAAGATGACTACAGGGAAGGGTCTAGAATTTTATTTCTCTATCTAACCTGGGTTTAGGGGGTTGGTGGTCTGGGATTCTGCTGCACTGTGGCCTGTGGTGCAGCTGGAATGGCAGGTGTCCTCACAGGCAGCAAGTCTGTCCCCTCCTTGGTGTTAGTAGACCTGAGATGTTTTACTTCCACAATATCAAAAGCTGTTGGTTGTACAAGGCTCTGGCGTGCACTGAAGTCCTAACATTTTTCGTCTAGGAAATGAGTGTCATGCTCAGTGTGGAATGCACAGGCCTGAGGGCGGGAAAGACATGCCACAAGGAATGGGCCTCTCCCCTTACAAAGGTCGCCGGCTGCCCGCTTTGTACAGGCACAGAGGCCCTGTCAGTCACGGCCACCTGTCCCTGGTGTGGGGCTCTGCGCATGACAGCCTGGTCAGGCAAGGGAGCACCCACCCACCAGGGAGTCCCGAGGGAGGCCCAGGGGAGGCCCCGGGGAGGCTGGGACTCCTGCTGGGGCCTGGGGCTAGCAAGGGGCTGGCGAGGGGCTGGTGCCAGGAGGTGGCCTCCCCGAGGCGATCATATCTTCCCTAGGTGGATGGCTGTGGACAGCCTCAGCCCAGAGGGCCACTGGCCAGTCAGCTCCTGCTGCCAGTGTCCTACACAGCCCCTGCCCCTGGCTCCATCCTGAACCCACGGGCTGAGCCAAAGCAGCCAAACAAGGGAGCTGGCGATGAGAGACTGCAGGGCAGTGAGGGGCCCAGGTGGGGTCAAGTGGCCACTGCCACCTGTGAGCCCGGAGCTGGGAAGTTCCTGGGGTCAGAAACAGAGACTCCGCACCTCCCTCCTGGTACAGGTTTGGGCCTCCCTCCAGGCCACACCCTCACCCACCTGCAAGGACTGGAGAGGTGCCCCATGAGCCGGGTGCCAGTGCACACTCGCTCACACTCACACAAACGCATGCTCACACTCGCACACTCACACAAACGCACACTCACACTTACACAGTCATGCATGCAATTCAGGCTCATATAAAGTCCACACCGGCAAACACAAAACACACTCGAGATTCACAGACACAGGATCCACAGAATTCACACTCAGGGTCCACACCCACAAACAAAACACACTCATGATTCACAAACATACAGGATTCACACTCACCAGGGTCTACACCCACAAACACACAGGATTCACACTCACACAGAGTCCGCACCCACAAACACAAAACACAGGATGCTCACACAGGATCCACACACACACATGATTCATGCATTGGATCCACACACTCGATCCACATTCACAGACATGCTCATGAGTCACACATCACATTCACTCCCAGAACCAAACATGCTTCACACACAGTTCACACTCACACCTGCTTCACACTCACACAGCCACACAACCTACACACGCAAGCACACTCACACATCCAGGTCACCTGGTAACTGAGACTCTGCCAGCGGAGAGCCCCACGGTGGGTCAGCACTGGGAACCCCGCGCCTTCCCACCCAGGCCGGCGTCCTTCCTGGCGCGAGTGGTCCCTGCGCTACTTTCATTGCTGTGATTGGGAAAAGGGGCTCATTTCCCTCCATGGAGGCGCAGCAGCGCAAAGACAGAGCAGCCCCTCGTGGTTCACCCTTGACGATCTCAGTAAGAAAACATGGAGGCGGCCTGCAGAGGGAGGAGGAACAGGCTGCTGTACTGAGATGGAAGGAAAGGGCGCCGGACGAGTTGACTTGGCCCCTCACTTCCGGCTCCGGCCCCGGCTCCAGCCCCTGCTCCGGGAGGGCCCTGCGAATGGCCCAGGAGTCCCTGGTGCAGCAGCTCCTTCTGTGCAGGTGGGGTTGGGACCAGACCAACCAGCTGCCCTCCCAGCCACGGATGGGCGCCTGACTCCACTGCTGAGTGCCGAGCGGTGCTGCCTGCCTCCAGCGGGAGGACGCCGGTCGGGAGCCCCTGCCAGCTGCCCTGGCATGCCTGGTGTGCTGCAGATGGGGTGGGGGCTAAGAGGCAGGCAGGCAGGTGTCCAGAGCAGAGGCTCCCGCAGCCGGCCACGCGGAGCCTGGCCCAGCAGGGACGTTGGTCCAGCCTGGCCCTCCCAGGTCAACCCAGGGATTTATGCTCCGCCCTGGCTCTGCAAGCCCTTTGTGAGTCCCTGGTGGCCAGCTCAGAATGACCAAAGCAGGGCAGGCTTTTTATGGTCATTCCTTCACCACACATGACATAAACCACCTGGGAGCCCCAGTGAACGGCGGGTAAGAAATAAACAGGCTGACCTGGGAATTGCCAGCCTGCAGTGGGGCTGCCCAAGACCCGCCTCTCAGGGCATGTATCAGCGCAGCATCTGTTCCCAGATGGCCCTTCTTAATCACAGCGACTCGAAGGCGAGGATCCGGGAAGCCAGACGAGGGAGGAGGGCCTGTGAGCTGCAGGCCCTGCCCGGGACCGGGTGCCTTCTGCCTGGTCGTGCTCCCAGCCTCCCTGTCCTCCCCTCCCTCCCGCTCTCCAAATGCTCTGAGTGCAGAGGGGAAAGCTGGGCATGGCTCAGACCCCTCCCACGTGTGTGGCTGTGCACCGTCCCCATCACTCCCATTTTAAAATGAGGCAGATGCCAGCACCTTACAGGCTTGCTGGCATAAGGCTTAGAAAAAAATGAATGCAAACTTGTGAAATAGCAGCACCACCGCTCCTGATCTTCCCTCCTACTTCTTTGGGAGCGCCAAGGCCCGTGAGTGGCTACATGCATCCCGTAATCGCTTCTCGTCATTGTTAGTGTTTAAAAATCGTGCTACCCTTTCCCTCAGTCCTCTCTGTGCACCCTCACCTCTGTCGTAAAGCGTGGAGAAGGCCAAAGGGCCCCCTCGTGCACCGAGTGCAGGCGCAGGCCCTGGAGTGATGGATAGAGCCCTCCAGGGATTACCAGGAGGAATCCAGTGACCTTTCCGGAACCAGCTCCGGCCAAGTGGGCGTGCCTGTGTCACGGAATGAGCCCCACAGTTCTTGTCTGACTCACTTCTGCCCGTTTATTATTTCTGCCTCCTAATGACTAATCACTGGGAAAGAACAAATGCAAAGATGTTTTTAAAGCACTAATCCTAGTTCTCAATAGAGGGTAAACAGTCTTGCTTGTAGGACAGGGTTTTGCAAAATTTTCTCTTTTGTGACCCTGACTATCCCTGTGGAACCTCCTCCTGTTCGTACAACAGACCATCCCTTTTCTAGGTTACTCATATTCCATTGCATTTTCCAGGAGCTAGCGACCTCCCCATCCTTGTCAAGCTGGGAACCTAGAGCCAGTGGAGTGTCAGCTCCCACACTCACCACCCAGCTCGCGGCTCGTACCTGTGAGAGTTCTGGTTGCTCTCAAGGTGTACCCTATTTGAACACCATAGGCTCACTGGATGGATCCTTGGCCAGCAACAATCCATCCTAGAGTCTGACCCTCTATCTCCCTGGCATAAAGGGACTGTCTTTTTTTATTGGATGCCACTGATAAGGACTGGAGGCAGGGAGAAGACGAAGAAAAGATAAAGAATTGGGAGACAACTTCATTTAGTTTTCTTTTTCCTTTCTAAGCTCGTCTGATTTTAAAACTAAAAACAGGGAACAAATGAACTTGGTAAATGAACTTTGTTTCACCTCCATGCCATGATTTATAATTTGGAGGAAAAGAGGAAGCAAGGAAAGAAGAGTTGGATGGAAGTTATGAATGTGTTGGAGAACAGTGGGAGGGAAAATTGGTGGAGGAAGAAAGAGAGAGAAAAAGAGAGACAGCTCCAGAGAGTAAAGGAGGCGGGAAAATAAAGAGGAATAAAGAATCAAAAACCTAAGATTGACAAGAAGCAAAAGAGCCTTCATCAGGAAATAGAAACAGTATGGTGTGGCAAGGGGTGGATGGCCATGTGACAAGGCAGGCCCAGCCATGACATTGTGAGGGCTGAAGATCACCCGGCAGTCATGGCATTTTTGTCTTCTTTTGTGCGGGTTTGAAAATTATCCATTCAAAGAAGAAGAAAACTCTTGTCTTATGAGGTTAGGAAGCCATCTCCAAAATACCGCCCTGACTCCTGACATCAACTACAGAGATTCGGGCTTTCCAGGCCCTCCCTCAGGTCTGATCATTGCTAGAAAGGCTCGCGGAACTCACAGGAAGCCATTACAGCCACAGCACTTCAGCTTACAATCAGCCGAGGGAAGAGAGGCGTTGGACAGGGTCCCGAGAGATGAGGCATGAGCTTTCTGTTGTTTCGCGGGGTTGGGGACAGCAGAACTCCACTGGACGTGGGCGTGACAACCCACGCGGAAGCTCCCCCAAGCCTCAGTGCGGGGGGTTTTCAATGGGACTCAATCACGTGGGTGTGGCCGCCTGTGCTGCCTGTGACTTGTGGACTCCAGCCCCTTGGCAGGGAGAACAGATGCTGCGGGGCCCAGAGCCCCTGCTACAGGCTCCCAAGTTCACAAAGACACTTCTCCTGGACATCATCTCCTAGGAGGCAAGGACAGAGCTAGACATTTTGGGTCAGGTTAATTCTTTACTATACAAGTATGGTGAATTCTAAACTATGCTCCAAAGAAATGCCTGCAGATCTTCAGCTGGAGCTGAGAGCAATGCCTCGGGGCCAGGTTCTCAGCCTTCTACATGACTACAATGGAAGCAGCTTTTAAAAATCTACGTTTCAAAGCAAACTTCCCAAATGCTGTGTGTTAAAATGTTATTTGTGCCCACCCCCTAAATTCATATTTTGAAGTCCTAACCCCCAGTACTTCAGAATGTGACCTTATTTGGAAATAGGGTCATTGCAGCCATAATTCATGAAGATGAGGTCACCAGGGTGGTTCTTAATCCAATAGGACTGCGTCCTTATTATAAATGGGAAATTCGACAGACAGGCGCACAGGGACATGCAGGCAAAGATGAAGGCAGAGGCCACGATGATGCTTCCACGAGCCAAGGAAGGCCCGGGTGCTGGCAACCCCCAGCAGCTGGGAGAGAGGCCTGGAACAGCTTCTCCCTCCTGCCCTTGTAAGAAACCACCCCTGCCGACAGCTTGTCCTCCAGAGCTGTGAGAGAGTGCCTGTCTGCTGTTTAACACATTCTGTTTGTGGCTCTTCCTCCTGTCAGTCCTAGGACACTAATACATCAAGCCACATGTTACTTGAATGAAGAAGGCTGTGGCTATAAAGAGACGTTTGAAAATCACTGATCTAGATGATTTCTTCCATTTGTAGAAGAGGAAATTAATACCCATAAATGAAGAGAGCAGTGACAGGGAGAGACAAGAAAGATCACCAAGGAGAGATGCTGAGCAGGAACGTTGCTGCCTTCTTGGGTTCACTGAGGCACCAGACTGATGTAACCTTTTGCCAATGATCTTAGAAACTGTAATCCGGCCGGGTGCTGTGCTCACACGTGTAGTCCCAGCACTTTGGGAGGCCGAGGCAGGCAGATCACTTGAGGCCAGGAGTTTGAGACCAGCCTGGCCAATGTGGTGAAACCCCATCTCTACTAAAAATATAAAAATTAGCCAGGCAGGATGGCAGGCACCTGTAATCCCAGCTACTTGGGAGGCTGAGACAGGAGAATCGTCTGAACCCAGGAGGCGGAGTTTGTAGTGAGCTGAGATAACGCCACTGCACTGCAGCCTGGGTGACAGAGTGAGAAAGAAAGAAAGAAAGAAGGAAGGAAGGAAGGAAGGAAGGAAGGAAGGAAGGAAGGAAGAAGGAAGGAAGGAGGGAAGGAAGGAAGGAGGGAGGGAGGGAGGGAGGGAGGGAAAGAAAGAAAGAAGAAAGAAAGAAGGAAAGAAAGAAAGAAAGAAGGAAGGAAGGAAGGAAGGAGAGAGAAAGAGAGAGAGAGGAAGGGAGAGAAAGAAAGGGAGAAAGAGAGAGAGGGAGAGAGAGAAAGAGAGAGAGAAAGGGAGAAAGAAAGAAAGAGAGAGAGAGAGAGAGAAAGGAGGGAAGGAAGGAAGGGAGGAAGGAAGGAGGGAGGGAGGGAAAGAAGGAAGGAAGGAAGGAGGGAAGGAAAGGAAGGAAAGGAAAAAGGAAAGAAACGAAAGAAAGGAAAGAAGGAAGGAAAGGAAAGGAAAAGAAAGGAAAGGAAAGGAAAGGAAGGAAAGAAACTGTAATCCACTGATTGACCACCCTCTCCTCCTTACCCATCAGCTCTCAGATGCTGAGCAGCACCCGTGCAGGCAGTGCAAGGAAATCCTGGTGAGCAGCAGTGCTTAGAACAGCAATGGGGTGAAGCCTGCGTGGAATCAGGCAGGTTCAGGAATGTCCCCACCTCCACTTCCATTTTGTAGCCCAAGAATGGCAAATTAATGGCAAGTCAAGGGTCGCCTCTGATAGATGGATAAAAGTCACCTGGAGCAATGTGTTAAGAAGGACTCTGAGAGCACATCCTGACACAGCCGGGAGGAACTCTGTGATCAGCGAGTAATGTCTGCCACTGGTGGAAGAGGAAGCCAAAATTTGCCAGAGATCTTCCAGATTGTGGATGAAAATATTCCATGAACTTGAACCAAAAGCCTCCTGCAGTTCAGCAAGGTGTCAGTAGGCTCCCAAGAATAGTCTATCAAGAAAGTCAAATTTGGCTGGCATGGCCAGTCCTGTAACAGAGCACATGTAGGTACAGGAAAGGAACGGTGTGCATTTTCCCTCAGCAGCAAATATGGCTGAAATGTCCAGATGCACAAGGTGGGCTTGGTTAATGACAACCACCACAAGGATCACCCTTCTACTGGGAACCGGGAGCTGAATTCGGGGCTTCCCAAGCCTCGCCCGTTTGGTCATCATTCCTATCCTGCAGTGTGTGTTTTCTAGAGGAGAAAACTGAGCCTCCGGGTGGCTGCTCCTTACCCAGGTTTGCACAGTTAAGAAAGGGTAGAGGCAGCATTTCTCAATGATCCTGCAGCTTTGTCCGATATGAGTCATCTGGGATTATAAAATAAATAACTTCTCAGAACTAACATGTAGGGGCTCTGCAAGTACCAAAAGGGGCTCTTTTGGCACTTGGGGGGTTTGTTTTCAGGTTCTGCTACTTTGAAAGTGTCCAGCCATTTGAGTCTGCTGTCAAGTTGATCTTTTCTCTGCCTGTCACAAATGCTGCTTCTATTGATTAAGAGATGACTGTGATGTTTTCTCCCATCCACAAAAGATCTCTGTCCCAGCCCTGAAAGCTGTGGCCCCTCCAGACGTGTGTGAGCAGCGCTCCGGCTCTCCTCTGCTTACCATTCCTGCCTCCATGTCTTGGCCTCAGAAGGACTGCTTTATGGATGACTTTGACTTTCTGTGAGAAGCATTCGTTTAAGCAGCGTCACTTCCCTCCAGGATTCAGACCCACCTGCTCCACCTGCTCTCTGACCACGCCCCTCTGCTGGCTCAACAATGTCTAGTGATCCTCAGTGTTTACAGGAGGATTTTATGACTGTGGTCTCCTGCCCCAGCAGGCCCTAGAAGTGCCTCTAGGGGAGGTGACCGTCAAGGAGTCACAGCTCAGAGCCCCCACTGCCAGATACTCCACTCTATTCAGAGAAGCTCTGTATTTCTTCATTTTTATACCAGGTCTCATCATAAGAGTTATTTTGAAAATAATTTTCCCTCCTTTAAAAAAGGTTTCCAGACTGAGCACGGTGGCTCACGCCTGTAATCCCAGCACTTTGGGATACCGAGGTGGGTGGATCACTTGAGGTCAGGAGTTCGAGACTAGCCTGACCAACATGACAAAACCCCCTCTCTACTAAAAAATACAAAATTAGCTGGACATGGTGGCACATGCCTATAATCCCAGCTACTCGAGAGGCTGAGGCAGGAGAATCGCTTGAACCCAGGAGGCAGAGGTTGCAGTGAGCTGAGATTGCGCCATTGCACTCCAGCCTGGGCAACAAGAGCGAAACTCTGTCTCCAAAAATAAATAAATAAATAAAAATAAAAAATGTTTCCAACCCACTAGCTTGATGAATAAAGAAAATCTGGTCAGTCTGGGTAGCCAGACCACCCCCACACGGGGCTGCCCGCACCACCTTGCCATGGTTCGTCCCTTCTAACCAAGCTGTTTACTGCCCTGAACCGTAGGTTGCACCTGCCCTTGTCAGTGCTCCGTTTTCTCTCTCCACACTGGGTTTTCGACATATCCTGACTTTCCCTAATCATCTCATCTTTGAGACCCAGCCCAGCTATTGCCCTCCTCATAATGCCTTTCCACATGACCCCAGCTCCAGCTGACTCCTGTTTCTAACCTTCTAAAGCATGACCAACCACAACCCATTGGGCAATATGGTCCATCACTTGTTTCTGTAAATAAAGTTTTTTTGGTGCACAGCTGCATTCATGTGCTTATGCATTTTCTATGGCTGCTTTCATGGTACGATGGCAATGTTGAGTAGCTGTGACAGAGACCCTCTGGCCTGAAAAGTCTAAAATGTCTACTCTCTGGCCTTTTCAAGAAAATCTTGAGCCGTATTCTAAAGCACTGCGGCATGCGTGCTGCCAGAAACATGCATGTGCTGTCAGGTATACAGATAACATCTCCTTAGACTGCAGCTTCCTTTGAGGACAAAACCTGTCCTCCTAACTACTCTCTCCCTCAGTACCAAACACCAACCTTACTACCACAGGCCGTCAATAAATCCTAATTGGTGGACAGACGAATAGATGGATGGCTGTCTAAAGAAGGAAAGCATGCTGCCCTAAACCCTTCCCTTTAGACATGAAGAGAGTTGCTTGGAAAAATCTCCAAACCTAGGCAATTTTTTTTTGCTGTTTTTTTTTTTGAGATGGAGTCTCGCTCTGTTGCCCAGGCTGGAGTGCAGTAGCACGATCTCAGCTCACTGCCTTCTGGGTTGACACCATTCTCCTGCCTCAGCCTCCCAAACAGCTGGGACTATAGGCACCCACCACCATGCCCGGCTAATTTTTTATATTTTCAGTAGAGATGGGATTTCACCGTGTTAGCCAGGATAGTCTCCATCTCTTGACCCAGTGATCTGCCCGCCTTGGCCTCCCAAATGCTGGGATTACAGGCATGAGCCACCACGCCCGGCTCCCAGGCACACTTTTTTACATCCCATGGTATACTTGATGATGGAGACCAAGCCAGTAGATCTTGCAATGTGCTTAAGAGGGATGAGAAATGTATAGTCACATGCTTTTGATAATCATGTACAAATTGAGTTTTGACTTGCATAAAAGTTTAAACAAAGCTTTATCTTCACATTGGATTTATTTTCGTGGGCAGTAACTTTTAATATTTTAGCATTAAAGGTTGGTAGTGACTCAAAACCAAGTGATCTCAGGACATCTCAGGGTGTTATTTAAGGGCTACACTGTGGGTCACATCGTATATGAAATGACCTCCACTTAATCGTAGCTTTAAATTTGGGTTTTTCATATATTGGGTTTTCCTAAAATGAATACCTAAATGGTTATAGAAACAAAAAGAGAAAATCCTATTTTTCATCCAGCAAACTTAAAATATTTATTCTACTTTTAAAATTACAAACGTAGTATTTATAAAGACATGCGTAACTTCATTTTTTTTTTTTTTTTGCTTTAACAAACAAGAGGGCATGCATACTCTTGGGCAGATACAGCTCACTTACTTTCCAAATGAAGTTGCAACAATATCCCACCAACAGCCAACAAATGTAACCGTTTCCTGTATCCTTGCAAACAATGGATATTATCACCCTTTTCATCTCTGCCTACCTGCAAAGCAATGTGTGTGTGTTTGTGTGTGTGTGTGTGTGTAAAACATTAATGTTTATTACAGCCCTAATGAGATTACTCATATTTTTACATGTTCATTGGCAGTTCATTTTTCCATTGAGCTCTTTGCATTCTTCTTATTGATTTATAGAATCTCCTTATATAGTATGAATATTAACTCTTCGTAACATGCTGCAAGTATTTTTTGAGTTTGTCATTTATGTTGTAACTGTTTTCTTGGCATTCTTTGCTAGTAGGGATTTAAACTTTTTCTCACTGACTCAATTTGGTGCTATGCTAAGAAAGGCCTTGTCTCTAATATTAAATGGAATTCCCCTTATTTTTTTAGTATTTTTTTGATATTTAGATTTATTTTTGTGTGAAGAATAAGAAAGAAATTTAATCTTATACTTTCCAAATGGATATCTAGTTGTCCCCAAATCACTGATTGATAAGCTCATCATTCTTCCCAAGTCTAAGACTTCCTTTTTCAGGATTCTGGGCATTTCTTAGAATTCCGTAGAATAATGGGCATTCTGGTCCTTTATTCCATGTCCATATCCTGAATCTCAGATTCGAGTTTTACAGCTTTCAGGGTTACCGTCACACTCTGAGGCTGCGTTGTTGGGGGAGTCTAGAAATTATCCTCCTCATCTTGGAATTGATCACCCCGAGTGAAACGACTAGCTCAGGGTCTCAGGGAGCATTTCAGAGCCAGGACTGGAGCCAGGGTTTCATTTCTTAGGGCACTTCTCTTCTCACACTACTTCCCCTTTGAGCCCTAAATGCCAACACACACCACGTTTAATGGATTGTGCTTTGCAATATGACATCAACGATCATGTATGTAGGGCTCTGATTTCGTTATGAGAAACGGCCTTAATGTTCAGAGAAATAGAATGTTTTTACCAACATTATATTTAGACCACCATGTTTGGTTGAGTCGCACAGAGGTTTCTAGTTCTGCTTGAGTGACCCAACAGCCATCTGAAGCCCCAGGGCAGGAAGCAGGGAGCCCGGCGCATCCCCGTGAACTGTTGAAGGTAACGGAGGCACCGTGCACCCAGTCTGGAGTCGTCTCCACCTGCAGATTCCAGCTGTGCCATTTTGTGGGCCCTTCTCACTTGCTGGCCTGTTCCACACACGTAATCCTGGGAGCCGTAATCCTGGGAGCTGTAATCCTGGGAGCTGTAATCCTGGGAGCCATAATCCTGGGAGCTGCAGTGCCTGCCACTGCCTTGGCTTCTGCCTCTGTGGCTGGAAGACCCTCCCCGCGAATTTCCCTGCCCAGTTTCCCTTCACCCGAGGCACGAGTAACTGGCTCCCTAGGTGGACACCAGATGCCTACCTGAAAGAGGAGCCCATTGACCCTAGTTCAAACCATTTGAAATGCTGTCACCAAGGTGGATCTGAGTTTGAATATGCGTTTCTGATAGATGGGGTGGGAGGGTGGAGTGAGGGAGCAGCATGGGTCCAGGGTCTCCGTCCCCACCAGCCTGGTTGCACAGGATGCCCAGCACCCCCCAGGTAGCCCCTGCAAGTGCACTCAGGACCCTCCATGGCTACCAGCCTTGAGTGACAAGGATGGGCACGCAAGGGACACACCCTGCCCCTTGTCACTTCCCTCAGCAGTCCAACCTGCCCTCCCTTTCTTCCAGGACAGGGAGTGGAGTTGTAGCAATAAGCGTGAGTTTGTGTGTGTAGCCATAAAGTATGTAGATGCATGTACTCCTGAAAGCCAACAGTGAAAAAGAGGAGACCCGCCCCCGCCCCCCACCCCGCCAGAGCCAGACCTGCAATAGGAGGGCAGCTGGAGCTACGGGCTGTGGGCGGGGCAATGAGCAGTGTGCAGAAGAGGACGTTATTCAGAAGGTGGGGGTTTTTCACAGCGTCCCCGCGGCTCACGTCCAGAAGACCTGAACTTAATTCTGGGCTCAGGAACTGTCCTGAAGTGGGCAGCACTTAGCAGGCCGCCTGAGGAGCAGTCTTGGACCCCTCTCGGGAAGCGTGCCCCTCGGGTGGCAGATGTAGATGCAGGGCAGCCTGTGCACCACCATCAGAAAAACCAACGGGCTTTTTTTCTCCTTTTTTCTGACCACTGACTTCAGGCAGGCACGGAAGAGGTAAAATTCAGCGTCATCATCTGCAGACCTTCAGCCTGTGGGCTCCAAGCAAACAGCAGGCTTTATGCATGAGCAATTTGAGGGATCACTGTTTCCACCTCACACGCAGGAACATGCAGCAGCCTCATATTTTGCCATGGAAGATGTGCAATTATTATGAATAACACAGAACAAGCATGGGAGCCAGGCACTGTGTTACTGCCTGGGTGTGACACACACAGCCCAAACCTGTCCTCCAGGGCTCTCAGTCTAGCTGGGGAGTGGCCCCGTTCGGACTGTATTTATTATCCCGACTGCTTGCTATAGAGGCAAGATAGATGATGGTGTGTGGTCTGGGCAGGGTCACCGCAGGGACACCGTCTTTGCCACACAGAGTCTGCCCTTAGGGAAGAAACGGGCTTGGTGAGATGAGGATGTTCTGCTGTGTCTAAGCCTCACGAATGAAGGACATGGTTGGGAGGCTGTGCTGTGCAGTGGGGCCCCAGCAGCAACAGGGGATACCTGTCAATTCTGGCCACCAACCTTGGGCCTTTGTGGAAAATGCAAGCTCTACTGTATTCGTCAGTTCTCACACTGCTATAAAGAACTACCTGAGACTGGGTAACTTATAAAGAGAAGAGGTTTAATTGACTCACAGTTCGGCAGGCTGTACAGGAGGCATGGCTGGGGAGGCCTCAGGAAACTTACAATCATAGCAGAAAGGTGAAGGGGAAGCAGGCATGTCTTCACATGGCACTGAGAGAGACAGCAAAGGGGGAAGTGCCACACACTTTTAAACAATCTGATCTCGTGAGAACTCACTATCACAAGAACAGCAAGGGAAGTCCACCCCATCATCCAGTCACCCTCCCAGACCCCTTTTCTGACACTGAGGACCACAACTTGAGATGAGATTTGGGTGGGGACACCCCTCTTCCGACACTAAGGAACACAACTAGAGATGAGATTTGGGTGGAGCCAAACAGAGCCAAACCACATCACTCTCCTTAGTCAGAGTCTGGGGTGAGGCTGGGAGGAAGCCCCGCTTTGCTGTGTCATCAGAGTGATTCTCTAGATCTAATTCTAAAGAGTCATGGACGTGGAAAGTCTTTATTTTATTACCTCTAGTGGAGGTATGGAAACACTGCTCTGTGGTTTATGGTTTTGAAAATTACTACATGCTTTAGCATCACCTTGAAATAGAATATTCCATGGTAATTATTATGAGGAGCTTAAAACTATTGGAGGCCTTCAAAATGCGATTGTATCAAAGTCCAGAAATAATTCTAAGGCAGAGAATAAACTACTGTGAAGCCACACTTCTAAAGGATCGTGGATGGTAATATATAAACCACTGAAGTAAAGTTCAAGTGGTGTGTAAATGTCACCAGGTCCGTGATATTAAAAATGCCATTTTATAGCATGCATAGTTTGGGTGGAGTTCATGATTATTAAATCTTGGATAGCACCAGTCAACATGCTCAGAATGTTATTTCCCTGTGTGGGATTGTGTGAGCACATTCCCCGGGCCACTCCACACCCACTCAGGGCTTGGTGAGCAAAAGCCTCACTGGGTACCAGGCACAGCCACTTTGGCTGTGGGGAGAGTGAGGAAACACTGAAGAAGAGGAAGCAAAGGGCCTCCCCAAGGAGCTGGCAATGGCTCTTAAGCAAGAAGTCCCAATGGCTGTGTCCAGTCCCTGCCCTGAGCCCAGTGACGTGGCCCCTCTTGACCACACCCCCAATGACGCCCACCCCTGAGCTGATCACTTGGCTGTTTTTAAGGCACTCACTTGTTATTTTTGTACAAATGGAACTGACTAATTCATTTTACTTTAATTCAACACAAATCTATGGCGGACCTGCTCTTTGAGGGGCTGCGTTTGGTCATTGTCATCTATTTATTTCCAAGTGGAAATTTGGTCATGAGGATAGAAACCAGGCTCCATAGGCTGCAATATAATTCTTCTGGCTTTCCCAAAGGGAAATCAAGGCCCTAGTGATTGCTATGGACTGTGTAGTGGTTGCTAAGGGGTGGAACACACTGAAGACGTTTTGCAGTGTGTGACGGGCCCACGTGTGTGTGTGGTCACTGTGAATTTAAATGGGCACCAAAATGCAGAAACACTGCCTGCTGGATTCAATGACCAGGATGGTGTTTTCCTTGACTTGGTGGAAATGGGGTGGTCCACAGATTGGCTGGAGCAGCTGCAGCCTGAGAACACAAAGGTTGCCATCATCCTGCCTGCCCACAAGAAGGTGGGCACTTCAGACAGAGCCTGCCGTGAAAATACATGCACACATTTCATTCACTGAGCCCTTGCCATGTGCAAAGCAAGCACTGCAGAGGAACGCGAAGGTCAGAGGCACACCTGGCCTCAGGGAGCTCACCATCATTGAGGTGTGAAGGTCAGAGACACACCTGGCCTCAGGGAGTTCACCACCGTCCAGGCAAGGTCAGAGGCACACCTGGCCTCAGGGAGTTCACCATCGTCCAGGTGAGAAGGTCAGAGGCACACCTGGCCTCGGGGTGCTCACCATCATGAGGCGTGAAGGATGAGAATCGCACAAGCCTCCCATGACAGAGGAACTTCTCTTGCTGTGAGGGATGCAGGGTGCAGAGAAGAAACTTGCTGAGGACATGTGGCTTCCACCAAACAACTCCGTGTCTCATCTTCATGCTCCTGGGATTCACTGGGTTGGCATTAAAAGATTCCAAGCAATCCCAAACAGACAAGGCAGGGGAACAACTGGAAGCTCAGCTCTCAGGATGACTCTACTCAGAGCCCCATGGAAGGACTTTGTAGATTTCAAGCATATATTTTGATGCATATAATTTTTTTTTTTTTTTTACTATTTTCTAGCAAGCTTCAGAAACAATGAGAAATCTTGAGAAAGGAACTATACATGTTCCTTTGCTGCAAATAAAATGATTGTTTTTCAAGAGTGGCTCACCCTGAACTAACACATCATCATTCCAGGTTCTAACTTCCCACCCTCCATCCACCCTGGGCATGGCCCTCAACCGGGTAGGTCCAGCCCCTTGTAGTGTTCGACTCAGCAGTCCAGACCCTTTCCCTAATAAGGCTGGAATTCCACCGGCCTGTGCTGGTGACATTAAACAGCAGAGCCCCTGAGTCATAAAAACCAGTGGATGGGCTCACAGACGTGTGCCAGGCGGTGTGGTTTAATTTTTCTGACATGCCCTGACTTGGAGGGTCACAATTTGAGGTTTCCTTTTTCCCAGGAGAAAGGAACATCTCTGGGATAGTGTGGTGGAAAACCAGCCTGTAGACTCATGAGAGAGACAAGATTCACTTCGGGCATTCTCGCCTGGCTCAGCCACCTGGAATCAAGGAGGACAGCACAGTGCTGATCCCACGCCCCTTCCGATGCCCACTTCCTCCCCTGGGTCATTTCCCAGGAGCAGAGCCGCAGGTCAGGGCCTCTGTCTGCCTGTGGTAGGCACCCACACTCATTCTCATCTGGTTCCTTGTAAGTTTTCTATTGCAAAATTTTCTCAGGCATTGGGGACATGCTGTGCTCTTTTTTCCCAACAACAAAATGAAAATGCAAAAGTGCCGCATCAGCAAGTGGGCCGTGGACTTCGCACGAGGGTGACAGTGAACCTGCCTCCAAAATTGCCGTGGGTTCAAAGAGGCGCCATTCCTGGCAAAACTGATGACATTTATGAATTTTATTTCTCGTTGCAACCTGATTTTGTTATGGACCTGTACTGACGTCAGTAATAAACAATAATAAGATTGTAAACTATTGCTCTTTATAATAAAATAATGCCTCTTGGCTGTATTATAAATCTAATAGCTATTACATCAGCACTCATGACTATATATCACGCTTACCTTTTAAATATACACAGGGTATTAGATGGCTCAACAGAAGCGGCCAGATTTATTATTACTGCTTAGCCACAGCCTTTATTACGTCACAAATGACTAATAGGTAAAAAATGAAGGGAGATGCAATTACAGAGATGATCTATCCCAAGGCTTTGGGGTGCAGGGAGTGGCACGTGGGTCCTTGCTTCCACCTGTGTTGCCGAGGGCACCTGCTCCGTGTCTGCAGGTGCTTCCCGGGGCTGCTCGGAGGCTCGCGTGATTCCCCCGAAGGCTGCAACAGTCACACTGTGCATGTGCAATGCACAGTAAACTTCTAAGTAAATGGTTAGTTCCCAAGTTTGCTTTAATAAATCATCTCTTCTCATCTGGGCACCGGTCATTTCATCGCCCTTGGGGAATCACCCAAACCTCTCATCGGCTCTGAAACAGCCCTTACGTGTGGGACCAGTGCGTTTGTTTACGCTTTCAGTATCTTCATCAAAGGAGGCACAAGAAAATGGGGCAATGATAACCGAGGACCAAAAAAGATGGAGTCAAACATTTCCTTGAATTATTATTAATAATAGTTGTTATTAATGATTCATTAATAAGCTATTTTAATGATTTATTAATAAGTTATTATTAATTTTTTATTATTAAATTAATAATTATTAATTATTATTATTAATAATATTAATTATTAATACTGATTTATTAATAATAGTTATTATTCCTGATTCATTAATAATAGCTATTATTCATTAATAATATTAATAATTAATATTAATAAAATAATTAATAATGATAAATAATAAAATTATTAATAATAATACACTGTGAGTCTCTCTTAGTAGAGATACTGAAATGCTCCACCAACAAGCTCCAAATTACCCCTCTTCACATCCCCCCAGATCTAAAGGGGTTGAGCAAGGAGAGGAGAGCATCTTAGTTTTCCAGGAGAAAAAAAATCAAAGTGCAGTGACATTGAGAAATCCCTGGATGCTGCCCCTGGAATAGGAAAAACAAGAAGAGCTGCTGGGGTCCGACCCAGACCCACAGACCCCGCCCCGTCAAGGCCTCTCCCAGCAGGTGCCCAGCTGCACCTTTACCAGCTCTTCCAGGGGCCCGCAAGGGCTGCATGCAGCAGGTCACACCCTCGGGGGACCGCTGGGGCCAGCAAGGCCGCCAGTGTCCTTTAGCTGGGGGATGTCCCTGCAACAAGGGTGGTGAGGCCAGAGAGGTGGGGAGGTTTGGAGAAGACCATTATGTCCACTCTGGTCTTTGTCTCCCTTGGAGCAGCGTCCAAACGTGTCCTGAGGACAATCAGGGACGCAGATACTGCCCGCCTTGTAGAATGGCCTGTGCAATCCGGGGACATGAGCCAGGCTACTGGCCATCCCTAGTACCTCTCTGCCCCAGCACCACCACTGACAGGCTGAATCACACCTTCGATTCCAAGCAAGTGGCCTGTCCTCAACACCTCAGAAAAAAGGTGGCCAGCAGGGTTGGGGAAGACCAGGAGGGGCGTGGCTGTGTTGGTTTTCATGGAAAAATTGCACTGTGCCAATTTCCTGAGACTATAAAACCCACGGAGTGAGACTTCAGGTTTGGCATCTGCTCCAGAACCTTCTTGATGAAAAAAAGGTTGTCTTCATTAAGAACATTAATATTCATGCCGCATGGTAATTTTGACACAGAAAAGGTCTCTGTAACCTTTTCTTGTGTGAGAATTTTTTACTTCTCAAGGAAATTACAGTCCAGCAATGACTTAATTAATGCCGAGTTTCTTGGGCAGGTTTTGAAGAGCTGTCAGTTTGGGCTTGCAAAAACTGTCAACCAGGGAGCAGCCGGCTGGGGGCGAGATGGGGGCGGCATCCCACGCCGGACCGGGGACCCAGCACCTTCCCATATTCGTTTTAATTTAGCAGGCTGTTTTCCCTAATGCTGGGTCGTTTATTATTGGGACAGAGGGTGCAGCTTGAATTAATAATCCATTTTTCACCCAGAATCTTTATTCTTTTTATTGAATGGTCTCATTCCTAAGCCATTTGCTTTAGGAAATTTGGCCCAGGCACGACGAGGTGGGTGGCCAGCACCCATGAGCGACCAGCCAGCATCCACTGGCTCACTGGTGAAGCCCCTAGAAGTGCAGAAAATCCATCTTACTCTTTACAAAAAAGCAACCATCACCACAGAAACGGTGCCAGGTGCGGCTCCTGTGTGATCTGTGGGGCTCATCCTCTTGCCTGCGCCTTTACCAGTGATGGGCCCAGGGGCGCTCTCCAGCCTCTCTCTCCCTCCTCTCCTGGCTTGGCTCTTCCTCCTTCTGTGGCCTTCCTGGGCCCCAGTATGGAGTTACGTGCATTCGTGGGACTGTCCAGGAGGAAGATGCCGCCTTAGGAAATAGCAGACCCCATCCAATGCCTCAGGGAGCTGGACAGTCATAAAGTGCAGAGCGGAGGGAACGCAGAGCACACCTCTGGGGGCCGTAAACCCACTGCGCACATGTCCACTTCTCTAGTGGAACTGGTCATGCTGCCATCTGCAGAGCTGCCCCCCAGTTTCTATTTCTAGAAGCACTGCCATGCGTTGGAGCCTTGTTCTGCAACGTTCTCCAGGTTGAAATATGGAAAAGGAAGGCTTCCCAGAGCCCCTAAAAGTTGGAAGGCTTGGGACAACGGGATGCTCCAATATCACAAGCAAAATGGAAGTTTCCAGAATGCCTAGGATCAGGGGCCTGTCTCCTTGCGCACAGGTCAGGATGGAAAGATGTTTGCTGCTTCAAGAGCCCCAGGGGAGAAGAACAAGAGTAAAAGGTCAGGCTGCAGCTGCAGAGAATAAATCAGGAGTGTTTCCATCGCAGGAGCGTATCGGTGCGTCCAGGCACATAATTCAGAGACAGCCTCTGACTTCCTCTCTCTCTCCCTGAACATAAACCAATGACTCCATCGGCCAAGAGGCTTCAATATTGGGTGGGGAGAGAAAAAAGCAATATTGCAGCAATGTGTGCACAGCCTTTTTATCTGGATCAAACCGATGGAGAAGTGAGGGAGGCCCATGGGAGGAGCTGGCTGGGGTCGGGGACAGTGGCTTCCTGGCCTCCACCCACCATAGCCCGCATAGGAACCAAATTGCAGGCACCCTCTGGTTGACAACGGGCAGGCTCAACCGGCAGGGTTGGCCTTTGGGGTTGCTGATGCCACCTTGGACGCTGCTCCCGGGCATCAGGGACTGAGTGCAGGCAACCCAAGTCGAGTAGAAACGCTGGCTCCCCATGGCCCTGCTGCGCACTTAAATTTACATCTTTACAACCTGATGAAAAGTCTTCCCAGGAGGAAGGTGAAGTCCTCCTGCTCCTCCACCTGTACTAAATTCTCCAGTAAACAAAATAAGCACAGCACAGAGAGTTGCATGCACACTTATTGCTGCCGAGCAGCGCCAGGCCCCAAAGGCCGTCTCCAAGGGCCGAGTATAAATAACGCACACTGCATTTCTAATATCGTTAGGTAACCAAATAAAATAAATAGTTTACACTGCTGGGGCATAACAACGCAGGGAGACGGACCAAAGAGGCAGAGCTGGGAGCCAGAGTGAAGGCGTGGAAACGCCTGGCCCTCGGTGGAGGCAGGGAGACCCTGCGAGGCTCACTGCGCTCAGACACAAGAGTTGAGATGGAAATTCTCCGCGGTGAAGAGTTTGTAAATAATACTATAAATATGCATAGCACATGATAGGAATCAGGAACTCTCTCCTCCCCTCCAGAGAGATCATCAAGGCCCAGACATGTTTCCAAGGACCGTATTTATTGGCTTGTGACGGGGCTACAGTAAATTTACTACCCTCTCCTCCAAAAAACAAACCTCTTCTCCCACCTCCCATCCCCATCATTCCTTGGACATTTGTTAAGAATCAGCCATGTGAAAGCAGCAGAGTCACCAGAAGAAGCCATAGCGGAGCAGAAAGGAATCCTGCAATTCTAATTCTTCCCCCTCATTTTGCAGAGGGCAAAATGGAGTTTTCAGCAAGTGAGGCTGCTGGGCTGGTGGGAGTGAGGCTGCTGGGCTGGTGGGAGTGAGGCTGCTGGGCTGGTGGGAGTGAGGCTGCTGGGCTGGTGATCCCTGGTGCAGGGCATTTCCCACCACCTTACGCTGCCTCGAACTGTAAAGGAGAGGTTGGAAATGGAGCTTCTGTCTCACTGGTCTGGCAATCACCTGAGAGCACGAGGATGCTAACTCCAGCAGTAACTGCTGAACATGCTCCAAACACACGTCATGCACACCAAGCCCCTGACTGGCATCTGGTGTTAACAGAGCAGCGTGAAGGAGAAGGAAGACAGTGACTGGGAGGGCTTTGTGCTGGGAAAGGTGAGGTCCGAGGTTCCCTGGGGGCCAGCGCAGATGGAACCGCCTGTCCCCTCTCATGCATATGGTTTCCCTCTGGGCAGCTGCGAATTCTGGGCTGGGGGAGGACATTGTCCTGGGTGTCCCATCAACTCCCAGGCTGGGATGTGGACTGGGCAGAGCCAACACGGACTGTGCAAATAAGTCAACAAGAGACAGAGGTGGAGCCGCAGAGAGAGTCAGAAGAGAAGCAGGAAGGAACGGGGCAGCTGCTGGGTCCACGCAGTGGGGTCCACACGGGGTCATGGTGGAACCCCGTTTCCTACTAACAGACCCTGGTTGTGTTTCTGGTATCAGGCACGGACGTCTTCATACCAGATTTGGTGAGCTCTTTCCTCCAGTCCCAAGAAGTGAATTAGAGCTAGTTTATTTGAAACGAGGTAATCTTTGTCAGTGACTGATCTAGCACCAGACACGTGACCCAGTTCTGAGCGATTTCCTTACCGGATAAAATGGCAGGGCTCTGAAGGATCCACCCCTTCTCCCTGTCCCATCTTCCAGGAGGGTGTGATGTCTGGAACCACTGAATCATTGTGTGGCCTGAGACGATGATCACAAGGACACAAAGTAGGAAGCTAGTGGCAGGGAAATCAGACGACACAGGGAGCAGCAGTGGCCATCCCACGGCCACGCCAGCTCCATGGCGTCTGAGCAGTTTGTCCTTACTGCCAAAGCCCCTCTTAGTCAGGTGCTGTGTCCCTCCTACCCTATCGTATCCCCTCACTGGGCAACTCCTCCAATTACTGGCAGAGCACCAGGGGACCAAGCTGCTGTGATGTGACTGGAGAAGGGAACACGGGTGGCAGAGAGGGTTTGAGCTGGGAGCGCATCACAGATCATGGAAAGAGTATATAATTGTAGGGCAGAAGCCATGCGACTGCTCCTGATGCAAGATCAAACCCACCACATGGGCTCCAAGCGCCTGTAGACACAGGTCTAGCGAATGGGCGGCCCAGCAGCACTGGAGGCTGTGGGTGACTGGGCAGGGATGGCATTGCCAGGATCCTGGTGTAATGGGTGGGGGGCCGGCTAGGACCCTCGATGAAGTGGATGAAGCTCAGCCAGAAAGTGTGAAGGACGCAGGCTCTCCAGACCAGAGGCTCTCCAGACCAGAGGCCCTCCGGGAGAGTGGAGTACCCAGGGCAAAGTCCGGAAGACCCGCCCTTGAGGCTTGGTGCTTAAGGCCGTGGAGGGCAGCGGCGGGCCTGAGAACAGTGTTAGAAAACACAGCCTTCCACTTCCCCACCGGAGGCCCGCAGGGCTCAGCACAGGCCAGCTTCTGTAAGTTCTTCATCTTGTGGCCTGTAGTTTTGTTATTTATCTAAGAGAAATGCAGAATAAATCTGCTTCCAGAGCCGTAGAGGCTGAGAGTCTGTTTCCCAAAACTGAAGTTCTTTCTCTGCCCCCTTAGAGACAACCCCGTCTTCCATTTGACGGGTTCCATGATTTTCATCCCTGGGCTGTGTGGCCTCACCAGGCTAAGCTCACACTTCTCCACAGACAAAAGCTCAGAGGCTGGAAAGGAGAAAACAGGGTAACTGCTGCTGCGGGTCCCCTCACCCTGCCTCAGCCAGGAGAGCTGGGAGTATCACAGGAAATGATCTTCACGCATTGCTTACATAACCCATTGCTGACAGAAATTTTTTCTGTTAACTACAATAATAATTCCCCAGCTATGTCATAACTATAGGGTTGTTCTTCATAGCTGTGACATCTTAGCCTTGAATTATGATAATATCCTGTATGAAAATGCTATTTTTGTTTTCAAAACACTTCCTGATGTGTTCTCTTATTTTCATTTCAAAACATTTTTATAAGGACCCTGACAGGGTGAAAGGGCCATGCAGATGCTGGGAAGGCAGAGGTGGCCTCAGAAGGTTTTGCAGCTGGATGTCCTCAGGGCTCCTGACACCAGAGGCGGGCTCCCCTCTTGTTCCCAGTCCCACCCCGCCCCCATGGCAGGTGGCAGAGGCTGGGGGTACTCCAGTCCTAGGGTCCCAGTTGGGGATGGCAGCCTAGGGCAGTCCCTGAACCTCCTTCGGATTCTGAGCCTCTGGGTATGGAGGTTCGAGGCTGCCTCCCAGGCACTGTCTGGAAATCATTTCTGTCGAACAAAAGAACATTGCAGAGCCCGGAGCTGAGCACCAGAAGGGTCAGAGCCTCCTTGGCATCTTCCTGTTTGCAGCCGGGGTGCCCAGGGCCCGGCTGGAGTGAGAGGCCCCCTGCAGCGAGTGCTGGCTGGGCTTCCCTGGGCATCAGGGGCCTGCAGGGGAACTGGCACAGGGAGAAGCAGCCCAGGCTCTCTGCTGCCCTCCTCCTCCCCTCCCCTGCCCTGGAAGGTGGGTGTCCCTCGAGCCTGCATGCTGTCCCTCTACTCTGCATGGAAGCTGTCACGGGTCTCCTGCAGGTGAATGATTTGCAAGTCCACAGTCCTAACCTGAGCTCTCTTCCCAAGCCTTTATCTGAGGCGTCCTGACCATTTTTCCCCGGAGGTCTCTTCCACATCCCATCCTCAACTGAACGGAAACCCCGTCGCATGTTCACTAGGGAACCGCTGGCTCCTCCACTGCCCAGATTTGTAACCGATTCCCATGCCTCCTTTCCAGCCTGAAGCCCACGGCTCACCCTGGGCTCCCCTCTCTGCTCCAGGCCATTCAGCAAGCTTCCATGGAGCGCCTGCACGCTGTGCTCGTCACGGGGTAAACACAAGCAGGACATT
The DNA here is from genome assembly GCF_009764315.1 of Trachypithecus francoisi. Classification (NCBI taxonomy): domain Eukaryota; kingdom Metazoa; phylum Chordata; class Mammalia; order Primates; family Cercopithecidae; genus Trachypithecus; species Trachypithecus francoisi. Next base: position 21,322,650 of record NW_022681435.1, on the reverse strand, counting down.
TCAACAAGCTTCCACGGAGCTTCCACAGAGCTCCTGCACGCTGTGCTCGTCACGGAGTAACACAAGCAGGACACGGATCCTACAATTAGCCACAGTAGACGGGCCGGGTAATTGAACGTTACAAACAGCCGGGACCCTGAAGAGCAGTAGGACTCCAACCTCTTGTTTTGTACATGAACAAGTGGAAGCCCCAAGAGGTCAGAAGACTGCTCAAGGTCGCAAGCTAAAAATGGGCAGATGGGGCTGCAACCCCAGGTCTCCTCGGCCCCAGGAGTGCTCCTTCCTGCGGAGTCACAGCCTTTCCCTCTCCAGGCACTGGGTTGAGCAGGCGGGAACGGCAAAACACAGAGACAGAAACCTCTCATCAGGACCTCCAAGTTCTGCGGTTTTACCCCATTTCATTGCAGAAATCAAACAAACACAAGCAAACATATTGGTTGGATGGCCTATCACCATCCCAAGATTTCTGAGAGCTAAACACAGGACTTGGCACACACCTAAATTGTATCTGATATGGTGTGGCTGTGTCCCCAGTCAAATCTCATCTTGAATTGTAGCTCCCATAATTCCCAGGTGTTGTAGGAGGGACCCGGTGGGAGGTAATGGAATCATGGGGGCGGTTTCCCCCATACTGTTCTCGTAGTCGTGAAGAAGTTTCACAAGAGCTAATGATTTTATAAAAGGTTTCCCCTTTCCCTTGGCTGTCATTTCTCTCTTCCCTACCGCCATGTAAGACGTGCCTTTCGCCTTCCACCATGACTGTGAGGCCTCCCCTGCCACATGGAACTGGGAGGCCATTAAACCTCTTTTTCTTTGTAAATTACCCAGTCTCGGGAATGTCTTTGTCAGCAGCATGAAAATGAACTAATCCAGTATCACAGGTAAAGAAACAAAAAACTTACCACTATCAAACAAAATGTTTACCATAATAAAGTTTAAGGCTTGAACATGTATTCTTTAAGATAATGCAAAGAACATACACTCTGGTAATTTTAATTTCAGCCTGAAATGTCCTATATCCACACTGTTTCCTAATTTCTTAGGGGGGAAAATCCTATTTAATCTGCACCATGTTCACTCCTCTGTCTGTTCTCTGCTGGCTACCCGGCTGCAGGAATGTCTGATTTTTCACTTGCTGATTTAGAGGCTCATATGACACATTCAACCTTTTAAATAAATCATTCATTTTTTTTTAAAGGTTGGCTATGTCATAGTGTTGTGATGCACCCAATTTTTTAAATAACTGTTTATTTGATGTCAGGTACATCAGACAGAAAAAATAAATGTGACTTGGTAGAGCTTATTGCAAAAATTTGATCTTTTTGATTTGGATATACTTAGTCAGTTGCTCGATGAATTGAGACTATTTTTGGTTCAAGAGAAAGTGGGAAATTATGCAGCGCGTGTCTTCCAGGGCCTCCGGACTCTTCTCTCCACAGCTTTCCTCCCCTCTCTGAAGCCTTCGCTTTCTCAGGTGCTCATGGTCATCCAGCATTTTTCCCTCATCTCTGTTATCAAAATTGGCTCTTAGGAAACGATTTCAAACCGGCCATGCACAATGCAGTGTAGCTGTCCCTGGGGTACTCGGTGTCTTCCACAATGAGCAGGGCTGGAGCTGCAGCTTTTTATCTTTTCATCCCTACTGCCTGGGACCGTGCCTGGAACACAGTAGCTACTTAATATGCACTTACGAAATGAAGGAACATCTACGACCATTTGTATCTTAAGGCTTAACCTCTATAAAATGAAAACTCAAAAGCGTTTCATGCGGATACATGGGCAAGATTTGGGAATAATACACTAAGCTCCAGTAAAATTAGGCAAATGAGAGGTAGAGCATGGGACATAACCGCCCCCCAGAGCCTGCTCCCTAGTGCCCTCTCTCCCACAGTCCACATGTGTTTGCATGCTATAGGGCCCAGGTGCATGTCAGGGCTGCACTTTTATTCCAAGGCTTATAAATCCGGAACATGTGTATCTACACATGGGCTGTCCTCACTTAATACATAGGCACCCGTGATAAGGCCAGTGTGACTCTTGCTATACAAAGTTTAAGATGGCCCTGAGTGTGAGCAGACTCTTAGAAATACTTTGTAAATTGGATGCATCTGAACATAACAATGCCAATTATCGAACTCGTATTAGTGACAGTAGCACATAGTAACACTTGTAGAGAACCACTATGTCATTACTGCTACTATTTCCATATATTACCATTCCCAGGAAGCCCTTTCCCACCCCTGCGGTATTAGGCCAGGTCCTGGGCTAAGAAGAAATAGCACCATCATACATTATTCTCATGCAGGACACTCTGACCATGATTTTTAACTTGGGGACTTTCCCATCCATACATGGCTGTAGTCAGTGTGCCGGTGATACGGTTCAAGTGTTTGTCCCCTCCAAATCTCCTGCTGAAATGTGATCCCCAGTGTTGGAAGTGGGGGCTGGTGGGAGGCGTTGGGGTCATGGGGGTGGGTCCCTTGTGAATGGGTTGGTGCTATCCCTTTAGTGATGAGTGAGTTCTGTCTCTTGTTCCCTCTCTTGACATGTGACATGCCTGCTGCCTCTTCACCTTCCACCCTGAGTAAAACTTTCCTGGGGCCTCACCAGAAGCCAAGCAGATGCTGGTGTCATGCTTATACAGCCCACAGAAGCCGGAGCCAAATACACCTCTTCTCTTTTTAAATTAAATAGCTTCTGGTATTCCTTTCTGGCAATGCAACATGGACTAAGACAGAAAATTGGTACTGGGGTGGGGTGTTGCTCTAAAGATACCTGAACATGAGGAAGTGGCTTTGGAACTGGTTAATGGGCAGAGGTTGAAAGAGTTTGGAAGGCTCAGAAGATGACAGAAAGTTGAGGGAAAATTTGGAACTTTTTAGAGACTGGTTAAGTGGTTATGATGAAAATGCTGATAGAAATATGGGCAGTGCAGGGCAGGTTGATGAGGTCTGATGGAAATGAGGAAATTATTGGGAGCTGGAGTAAAGGTCACCCTTGTTATGTGGTTGCAAAGAACTTTGCTGCATTGTATTCATGCCCTAGGGAATTATGGAAGGTTGAACTTAAGAGTAATAATCTAGGGTATATGACAAAAGACATTTCTAAGCAGTGAAGCGTTCAAGATATGACATGGCTGCTCCTAACAGCCTACAATCAGATTTGGTAACAAAGGAATGACTTAAAGTTGGAACTTATAATTAAAAGAAAGCAGAATGTGAAAATTTGGAAAATTTGCAGACCAGCCATGTGGTAAAGAAGAAAGGAATGTTTTCAGGCAAGAAATTTAAGTGTCTTGTGGAACAACCCTTTGCTAGAGATATTTGCACTGGGGCAGTGCCCAATGGAGCTGTGGGAATGGAACCCCATTCTCCAACCCCAGCATGATACAGCCACCAGCAGCTTGCAATCTCATCATGGAAAAGCCACAGGCATGAAATGTCAACTCTTGAGAGCAGCCATGTGAGTTGCACCCAGCAAAGCCACAGAAGTGGTGTTATCCAAGGGTTTGGAAGCCTGCCCTTGCAGCAGTGTGCCCAGGATATGGGATACGGAGCCAAGGATTTTGTTGGAACTTTATGGTTTAATGTCTTCCCTGCTGGGCTTCAAACATGCATGACGTCCATTGTCCCTTTCTTTTGGCGGCTGTCTTTTGGAATGGGAATGTTTACCCAATGCCTATACCAACATTGTATCTTGGAAGCGAATAACTTGTTTTTGATCTTATAGGCGCATAGCTGGAAGGAACTAGCCTTGAGTATCAGATGAGACTTTGGACTTTGGACCTTTGAGTTGATGCTTGGAAGAAATTAGGACTTTGGGGGAATATTGGGAAAGATGATTGTATTTTGCAATGTGAGAGGGACATGAGATTTGGGGGTCTGGGGTAGAATGATATAGTATGTATGTATGTTCCCTCCAAATCTCATGTTGAAACATAATCCCCAATGTTGGAGGCGAGCCTGGAGGAAGGTGTTTGGGTCATGGGGATGAATCGCTCATGAATGGCTTGGTGCCATCCCATTGGTGATGAGTGAGTTCTCTCTTTTGCACCCTCTATTGACATGTGACATGTCTGCTCCCTCTTTGCCTTCTACCATGAGTAAAATCTTCCTGAGGCCTCACCAGAAGACAAGCAGATGTTGGTACCATGCTTATGCAGCTCACAGAACCATGAGCCAAATAAACCTATTTTCTTTATAAATTATCTAGCCTCTGGTATTCCTTTATAGCAATACAAAATGGACTAAGACAGCCACTGTCACAGCATCAAGCTCCGTTAGCCAATGAGTGGCCAGAAGCAAAAAGACCCTTGTTTTCAGTGTTGGTCTTTTGTTTTGAGATAGAGACAAATAGAAAATTGCAATAATCCTAAAAATCAATGAGATAAAGAGCAATAGCAATAGGTGGGCAAGGAACATGAACTGTAAATTTGCCACATGGGAAACCTCCAAAGCCTAAAAGACATGAAGAGCCACATCAGTAACCAACAAACAGATAAATAGACATGAACTGCATGACAACCATTGTCTATGAGGAGTAGGGAGGAAATGGAGATAAAACGAGATGAGCACAAAAACAAACCAAGCAAACTGGCCTTACACAGACCAATGACAATAATATACCATGAAATGAAGAAGATGACCAATATATCCTTTTGATCTGAGGTAAATAAATACATGATACTTTTTAAAAAAGGAAAGAGGGGAGGGGTTTCTGGATATCTATCTGGTGCATATTTTAAAGTAATTATATTTCCATAGAGCAGAAACAAAAATTAAATTAAATTCTAAGATGAAGTCACTTACAATAGCATCAAGGACATCAACTATCTAGAAATAATATAATACAAGACCTTTGCACTAGACACTCTAAAACATTTTTGAGAGACAAAAAATTTAAGATAAAAATAAATAAAAGAATGTACCATGTTCATGGATCAGAAGAATCAATATATTAATGATGTTAATTTTCCTCAAGTTAACTTATACATTAAATACAATCCCAATCAAACTCGTAGCTGCTTTCCACCCACAGAAATTGACAAGCTGATTTCACATACACACACACACACACACACACACACACAGGACTAAGGAAAACCAAGACAATCTTGAAATGGTGACAAGCTAGAGAACTTATACTACCTGATATTAATACTTTTTATGAAGCTATAGTAAATAAAACAATTTGGTGTTTGGAGTAAGGTGACAAACTTCCCAGGGGAACACAATAGAGGGCCAGGACAGGTTTACACATTTACCACCCGAGTTGTGATAAAGGTGATATTGTAGTGTGGTGAAGAAAGGATGTTCTTTTCAATAAAAATGCTAGGTCGGCCGGGCGCGGTGGCTCAAGCCTGTAATCCCAGCACTTTGGGAGGCCGAGACGGGTGGATCACGAGGTCAGGAGATCGAGACCATCCTGGCTAACACAGTGACACCCTGTCTCTACTAAAAATACAAAAACTAGCCGGGCGAGGCGGCGGGCGCCTGTAGTCCCAGCTACTCGGGAGGCTGAGGCAGGAGAATGGCGGGAACCCGGGAGGCGGAGCTTGCAGTGAGCTGAGATCCGGCCACTGCACTCCAGTCCGGGCGACAGAGTGAGACTCCGCCTCAAAAAAAAAAAAAAAAAAAAAAAAATGCTAGGTCAATGGAATATCCATGTGAGAAAACAGGAAACCTGAAGCCAATATAAAAGTCAATTCCAGAGGGGTCATGGATCTATGTGTGAAAGATAAACTAAAGCACGTTCAGAAGAACACACAGAAAATATCTTTGTGACACCTGAGATAGCAAAGACTTCTTAAACAAAATAGTAACCATAAAAAAGCATTAGTCCTCAAAAAAGCACTAACAAATTGACTACATTAAAATTTAGGACTTTTGGCTGGGCACGGTGGCTCAAGCTTGTAATCCCAGCACTTTGGGAGGCCGAGATGGGCAGATCACAAGGTCAGGAGATCGAGACCATCCTGGCTAACCGGTGAAACCCCGTCTCTACTAAAAAATACAAAAAACTAGCCGGGCGAGGTGGCGGGCGCCTGTAGTCCCAGCTACCCGGGAGGCTGAGGCAGGAGAATGGCGTGAACCAGAAAGGCGGAGCTTGCAGTGAGTCGAGATCCGGCCACTGCACTCCAGTTTGGGTGACAAAGAGAGACTCCGTCTCTAAAAAAAAATAAAAAAATAAATAAATAAAAAATTTAGGACTTTTATTTATCATAAGACACTATTAAGATATTAAAAAGGCAATCCTCAAAGTGAAAGAATATGTCACAATACATATTTCCACCAGAGGGTTTAGTTGCAGACTACATAAATATAAACCTGAATATAAATGTATATATCCCAACACACACAACTCCTACAAACCAACAAGAAACAAGAAGACAACTCAATAGAAATATATGTGAAAGAAATGAACAGACACTTCACAAAGTGAGAGCAGAATTTCTGAAATGTGATGGGAAGAGCTTGGTGAAACTCTTCCCCAGAAAAACATCTATTAGACTGATCAAAATTAGCAAAGGCAATCATTCAAATGCTGGAGATGAATCAATGAATTTACAACCAATTGAGAACCATTTACTCAACAAAATGTATGGAAACTTGGTAAGAACAAGAGATGGGCATGGCGTTCACGCTATGGGGCACTCATTCCCCATCCATCTCCCTTTTGTGGGAGAGCTATTTCAGAAGGCTTAGCAGCCAAGTGGCAGTTCCCACTCCCCCACCTCCTTGGGGTGAAGATGTATGCTGGTGGATAAAGCAGTGGCTGAACACTGGCAGATCCCATTTTTTCACAGATCTGTGCTCCCAAAACCTATACCACATAGGTAGTGGAAGCCAGGCTCTGCCCACATTCCACCACTCCCAGTGCCCAATCTGTAAGAAGGACTCGAGTGGGTCAGCATTCATCCCCCAGTGAGCACTGCTCTATACTATGAAAGAGCAGTACTAGTAGGCCCAACAGCTGAGTGGCAGCCCCCATGTCCCCTAACTTACTGGAGTGGAAGAGCTACTCTGAGCAAACATTGAGAAAATCCATCGCCCTGACTGTGTGCTGAGGAAGATCTATAACAGGCCATGGTGGCAGGGGGGCAGTGGTGCCCATTCGCAACCTCCCCCAAACCCCACAGCTCCGGCTCTCTAGGGGGATCCAGGTAGGGCATCTGTGAAACACAAGCTCCCCCTTTGCAACCTCCCCCTTCCCAGCTCCTGCTTTATAGCAAAAATGTTCTACCTAGAGGAGAGTAGAACAAGCCTCAAAGACTGGTAATACCCTGTCGCTGTCAATAGGCCCAACTTTATGTGGAAAAGCATGTGGAGAAATTTACACCAGAGGGCATTGTTGAAAACAACAGAACCATCAGCTAGCCAAGGTCAGCCAAGGTCAACAAGCAGTTGTGACACCAACAGAGGCAGAGCATCCAGCAGTCTCATGGGAAGATCAGGGAGATAGTCAAAGAGAGCCCTGCTAAAATCAGTCATCTGTGGTGTTCCAACAGGCTGGTGCATGCTCAAGACTACTTTCCGAAGAGCACTGGAGAGGGAATTTCTGAACTAATTCTAGACCCTGGCTGAGCAGAGTACAAACTTGTAAACTTCCTGTGTGTCTCCAAGGCACACACAGGTCCAATTGTAATGCATGAAAAACTTACTGGTTCAGGGGCTTAGGGACAACTCTGACTAGTCGGTGGCTGGCTACGAATCTGTGTTGAGCAGTGATGATTCCTAGGAAGTCAGGTTCAAAAATTTTAAATTAAGAAAAAATTAGGCCAAGCGCGGTGTCTCATGCCTGTAATCCCAGCACTTTGGGAGGTCAAGGCAGGTGGATCACTTGAGGTCAGCAGTTTGAGGCCAGCCTGGCCAATATGGCGAAACCCTGTCTCTACTAAAAATACAAAAATTAGCTGGGTGTGGTGGCGCACGCCTATAATCCCAGTTACTCAGGAGGCTGAGGCAGGAGAATCACTTGAACCCGGGAAGTGGAGGTTGCAATGAGCCAACTTTGCGCCATTGCACTCTAGCCTGGGCAACAGAGTGAGACTCCATCTCAAAAAGAAAAAAAGAAAAAAAAGAAAAGAAAAAAATATGAGCAAGGACATTAGAGGCTGCACAATTCAGGGGAAATAGACTTCACTGAATTAGCCCAGCCACATAACTAAACATAAACATAGCAATGAAGACAACAACACATTTCAGAGGAGGGTATTATTGTACAGAGTTGCAACAATATAATATATAAAATATCACGTTTTTAAGAAAAGTTTACAAGACATGAAAAAAAGAAAGTGTGCCCCACAACATGACCCACAACTAGGTGTGTTTTTTTTTTTAAGAAAGTAATAGAAACAATCAATGAGAGGATCCACATATTGGACTAAGCAGACAAAGACTTTAAAGCAGCATGATAAACATGTTCAAAGAATCAAAGACTATGTTTAAATAACGAAAGGAAGGTATGATGACAGTAACTCATGAAATAGAGAATATCATGAAAAGATGTAAATTATATAAAAGAATAAATTGAAACTTGTAGGGTTGAAAAGTACAATAGAAATGAAAACTTTACTAAAATCTATTAACAGCAGATTTGGGCTAGTAGAAGAAATAATCCAAGAATTTAAAGTTAGAGCAGTCCAGACACAGTGGCTCATGCTGGTAATCCCAGCACTTTGGGAGGCTGAGGCAGGAAGACCACTTGAGGCCAGGAGTTCAAAACCAGTCTGTCTCACATAGTGAGCCTCCATCTCTACCAAAAAAAAAAAGCAAAAAAATTAGCCAGGCACGGTGGTGTATGCCTTTAGTCCTAGCTACTCAGGAGGCTGAGACCAGATAATTGCTCGAGCCCAGGAGGTCAGGGTTACAGTGAGCCATGGTCACGTCACTGCGCTCCAGCCTAAGCAGCAGAATCAGACCCTGTCTCAAAAATAAATAAATTTATTAATTAATAAATAAACAAAGTTTGACCAATAGAGATTAAGCAGTCTAAAGAACAGAGAAAAAAACATAATAAGAAAGACAAAGCCTTAGAGAAACATGGGACACTATTAAACTGACCTTATCTACATATCCAAGACCATCAACAAACCACAAGAAGCGAAAACACAAAGAAATCCACACCCAGACACAACATAGCCAAAATATTCCAAAGATAAAGAGAAAACCTTGAAAGCTGCAAGAGGAAAATTGTTCATTATATACAAGGGAATTCCAACAATATTAACAGCTGACTTCTCATTAAAAATAATGGAGACCAGAGACAGTGAGATGATGTATTCATCTCACTTTTAGTCCAAAGGACTAAAAGAAAAAAGAAAAACACCTGTGAACCAATATTGCTATACCCAGCAAAACTATCTTTCAGAAGAGAATGCAAAATAAAGACATTTTCAGATAAACAAAAGCTGAATTTATTGCTAGAAGACCTGCCTTACAAGAAATACTAAAGAAAGTTCTTGAACCTGAATGCAAGCAACACCAGACAGTAATTCTATACACACACAGAAACACCGGCAAAAGTAATTTTGTACATAATTATTAAAGACAGTGTAATTGTACATTTCTGTTTCTTATCTCTACTTATTTAAAAAAGCAATTGCTTAAGACAATACATATGTAATTATATTATACTGTGGCTACTATAACATATAGAAATGTGACATATTTGACAATAAAAGAATAAAGGAGGTACTGGGAACAAAGCTGTTCTGTGAGAAGAAAATGACACCAAATGGTAACTCAAACCTAGAGGGAAAAATGAAAAGATTCAGAAATAATAAATAAGATTAATATAACAAACTATATTAAAATCCTTTTTCACCTAAGTTTCTTTAACAAACATAAGATTATATTATATACCTAATAATAATCACAAAAATGTGTTGTTGTTAGTAAATGTATGACAATAATGACATAAAAAGGGAGGAGGAAATTGAGTTATAAAGGAAAAAGGCTAATGTATCTTACCAGAATTAAGGTAGAACATATCTGATGTGGATTTAGATGTGTTGCAAAGCCTCGAGCAAGCTTTAAGAAAAGAATTTTAAAATATATAGATTTAAAAATCATTAGCAGAATTACAAAGTTATACTAGAAAATATATCAATTAATGCAAAAAGGTAATAAAATAGAAATAAGAACAGAGATACAAAAAAGGTTAGAAGTAAAGGGATGAAAAAATACACATAACATACAAACAGCAATCATAACAGACCTAGCATACTTTACTAATATCAGAAAAAATAAACTTTAAAACAAAACAAGTTACTGAAGATAAAAAAGGACACTTTATAGTAACAAAAGGGTCAATACAACCAGAAGATATAAAAACTATAAACATACATGCACCTACCAACAGAGGCCCCCAAAACGTAGCAAAAGCTGATGAGGTTGAAGGGAGAAATCGATAGTTCAACAACAATAGTTGGAGACTTAAAAACTTCACTTCCAATAGTGGATAGAAAAACTGCTCAGGAGATCAACAAGTAAGTAAAAGACTTCAACAATATTATAAGCCAATTAGTCCTAATAGATATCCATAAAGTACCCCACACATTCTTCCCAAGTTCAATAGCAGAATATGCACTCTTCCCAAGGGCATATAGAATGTTCTCCAGAGTAGACCAAATGTTAGGCCATAAAAGAAGACTTAATAAATGTAAATAATTGAAATCATACAAGTACGCTTTCCAAACACAATGAAACAAAATTGAAAACAGATAATAGAAGGAAATTTGGAAAATTAACAATATGTGGAAATTAAAGAATACACTCCCAAATAACCAGTAAATCAAAGAAGAAATTACAAATGAAATTAGCAAATACTTTTAGATTAATGAAAATGAAAACACAAAATACCAAAACTGATGAGATGTGGCAAAGCAGTGATCAGAGCAAAATTTGTAGCTATAAATGCCTATATTATAAAAAGAAGTGAGCTCTCAAATCAATAATGTACTATTCCATTCTAAGAAACTAGAAAAAGGAGAAACTAAACTTCAAGTAAGAATAAAACGAACTAATAAAAGTTACAGCAGAAATAAATGAAACAAAAAATAGAAAAACAACAGAGAAAATCAGTGAAACCAATTTGTTGGCCTTTGAAAGGGTCTTTGAAAAGACCTGCAAAACTGACAAATTTCAGCTAGACTGGTCAAAAAAAGAGAGTAAACTCAAATTACTAAAATGAGGAATGAAAGCAAGAACATTACAACAAACCATATAGAAAAGTATTATAAGTGAATACAATGAACGACTGTATGCCAAAAACTTAGACAACAAAGACAAATTGAGCAAATTTCTAGAAAGACATAAACTACTAAAAGAAGTAGCAGAAGTAGGACTGGGCAGTGGCTCACACCTGTAATCCCAGCACTTTGGGAGGCCAAGGCAGGTGGATTACCTGAAATCAGGAGTTCGAGACCAGCCTGGCCAACATAGTGAAACCCTGTCTCTATTAAAAACACAAAAATTAGCCACGTGTGGTAGCACACGCCTGTAATCCCAGCTACTTGGGAGGCTGAGGCAGGAGAATTGCTTGAGCCTGGGAGATGGAGTTTGCAGTGAGCCGAGATGGTGCCACTGCACTCCAGCCTGGCCGACAGAGAGAGACTCTGTTTCAAAAAAAAAAAAAGAAGAAGAAGAAGAAATAGAAGATCTAACTTGTAACAAGTAAAGAGATTGAATTGGTAATTTTAAAACTTTCCACCAAGAAAATCCCAGGTCCATATTGGCTTCACTGTAATTTCTACCAAATATTTAAAGATTTAATACCAATCCTTCATGCAATCTTCCAGAAGGCATAAAGGAGAAAACACTTTCCAACTCATTCTTGAAGGTCAAAGTTTCCCTAATACCAAAGCCAGACAGACACATCATGAGAAAACTACTGACTAATATCTCTTATGAATATAGATTTTAAAAATCCTCAATAAAACACTAGCAAACTGAATTCTGCTGCATATAAAAAGAATTATACACCATGATCACATATGCAAGGTTGGTTTCATACTCAAAAATAAATGAGACACCATACCAGTACGATAAAGAAAAAAACCACAAACCACATGATCATCATAATAGATGCAACAGAAGCATTTGACAAAACCAAACACCCTTTCATGATTACAAAAAAAAAAAAGAAAGAAACCTAAACAAAACAACAACAAAAATCTCAACAAATTAGGAATAGTTGTGTACATCCTCAACCTGTAGAAGGGCATCTATTAAAACCTCACAACTAACATCACATGTAATGGGAAAAGACTGAATTATTTACTCTTAATATAAGAAATGAGACAAGAATGCTCACTCTTAGAATTTCTGGCCAATATTGTACTGTATGTCCTAGTGGGGCAATGAGGCGAGAAAAAATAATAACAGACATTTGGATTGGAAAGAAGTAAAATTATTTTCTTTTACAGATGACATGATGTGATATGTAAAAAATCCTAAGGAGTTCACAGAACTTTTTTAGTGCTAATAAATTATTTAGCAAGGATAATAAGATAGAAGATTAATATACAAAAATCAATTGTGTTTGTATACACTAGTAATCATCAGAAAATAAGAAAACAATTACATTTATAATAACATTAAAAAACAAAATACTAGGAATAAATTTAACAAAATAAATGCAAGACTTGTACACAAAAGCTACAAAATATTGGTGAAAGAAAGGAAAGAAAATCTAAATAAATGGAATGACATCCCATACTCATGGATTGAAAAAGTCAAAATCGTTAATATAGCAACATCCCTCCCTCCCCTGCCAAATTGCTCTGCAGATTCGAAGCAATCCCTTTCAGAATCATTGATGTGATTTTTGCAGAAATGACAAGCTGGTCCTGAAGTTCATCTGGGGATGCAAAGGACCAAGAATAGACCAAACAATCTTGAAAAAGAACAAAGTTGAAAAGTCCCAGTTTCCAAACTGAATACAAAGTTGTAGTCATCACGACATTATGCTACTGGTATACAGACATAGAGATCAAAGGGATATAATCAAGAGCCCAGAAACAAACTCTTATGTTAGTAGTCAATTGATTTTCGACATGGGTGCCAAGACCACCTGTTGAAAAGAATAGCCTTTTCAGGCTGAGCTCGGTGGCTCACACCTGTAATCACAGCACTTTGGGAGGCTGAGGTGGGAGGATCACTTGAGCCCAGGAGTTTGACACCAGCCTGGGCAACATAGCAAGTCTCCATCTCTACAAAAATTAAAATAAAAACTTAGCCAGGCTGGTGGCTCATACTTGTAGTCCCAGCTACTCAGGAAGCTAAGGTGGGAGGATCCTGTGAGCCCAAGAGTTTGAGGCTGCAGTGAGCTATAATCGTGCCATTGCACTCCAGCCTGGGTGACAGAGTGAGACCCCCTCCCTCCACAAAAAAGGTTGTTTTTTCAACAAATGGTGCTGGGACATTCAGATGCACATGAGCTATCCATGTGCAAATAATGAAGTTGGATCCCCACTTCATACTATACACAAAAATTAACTCGAAATGATCCTAATCCTAAATGTACAAACTAAGATAATGAAGTTCTTAGAAGGAAACAGGAGATTACTGGTTGCCTATAACTGGGGAGTGACTGCTCTAGGTATAGAATTTCTCTTGAGGCTGATTAAAATTAGATCCTAGTGGTGGTTGCACAAATCTGTGACTATACTAAAAATCAGAATCGTATGCTTTAAATGTGTGAATTGTATGTTATTTTGAATTATACCTCAATAATATTATTTTTTTAAAGTATAAAAGGGATAGCGAAGGGTCCAATAAATATATGAAAAACTGCACAGCTACATTTATCACTGGGTTGCCCTGGTTGGAGGCTGTTGGCCTGGGAAAGCTGGAGGTGGCTCCTTAGAAGCTGGGCCTCCTGTGTGACTGGGGAGGGGGGCCTATTTGGCCTACTCTAACTGGTCCTAAGTTGGAAGTGGGGACAAAAATGAGGGGAGCTGTCGGTTAATAATCAAGTCCTAGCCATGGGGATTGATTACTACAGAGGTTCTTGTTTAGCTTTCTGGAGAGTCCCTAGAGCTAGCAGCCTGGCTTCCTGCAGGTCTGTCAGACAGCAGGCTGGCTTCCCAGGCTGTTTCTTGGAGGTGAGGGCTTGGTTTCCTGGGCAGGTTGCTGCAGGCTGTGGTCAAAGTCCTATTTTCTGTATGGCCTGGTCATCAGCCACTCAGATACCCAGGCTCTCAGACACACCCTTCCTAATGCTGTAGGCCATCTACCCACACGCTATGGACGGCTCTCAGGAACATGACGCCGACAGCCAGGCAAATACGCACTGTCTACACTGCAATGCTGTCAGCCACCTACCCACATGCTATGGTCGGCTCTCAGGAACATGATGCCGACAGCCAGACAAATATGCACTGTTTACACCGCAGGATTCCATTTACACAAAGTACAACATAGGCATGATTCACCTGAGATGGTATTGGAGTCAGCTAGGCGGGGCCCTTGGGTTGTGCAGGGCAAGTGCAGGTCTCGGTGCAGGGACCTGGCTGGGTTCCGTTGGTGAAAATGCGCCCAGTTTCACACTTGGAGTAGGTGCACTTTCCTGTATCTATGTTACACCTCAGTAAAACACCAGAAAGGAATTGGAGAAAGAAATCGTTCAAAAGGAAATCTGCGGGTTACCTTTTTGTTAAATATTTTGTTAAAGATGATTTGGTGTTGAAACTGTCCGACTGACCTAAAATTAGATGCTAGTGATGGTTGCACAAATCTGTGAATATACTAAAAATCAGAATTGTATGCTCTAAATATGTGAATTTTATGTTACTGTGAATTATACCTCAATAATATTATTTTTTAAAGTAAAAAAGGGGACAGCCAAGTGGTCAATAAACATACAAAAACTGCACAGCTACATTTATCACCGGGTAAACGCAAGTCAAAACCCCACTGCAATTTTACTACACGTCCACCAGAGTGGCTAAAATGAAAAAGACACAATACCCAGTGTTGGCAAAAATACAGACCTATGAGAATTGTCTTCCTTTGAGACTCGGAATTATTAAAGAGCAGTGATTACAATCTCAGTGGTTTTGGTAATGTCAGAATGAACACTGGGACTGTGCGCCTGATGGACAATCAATGACTGTGGGGTAGAGGCGCTGATAGCAAAGCCCAGGAAGAAAGAGAAGCGAGGTCAACAGGTGACAGCGCCCAGAATGGCCACGCTTTCAAATGGACTTTTCTCTTGAAAGAAAATGGAATCCCACCCACCGAAGGGTCCAGGCTGGAGTGTGTTACAGCAGAACTGGCCAGGCCGGCACTGCAGGAAACGCAGCGATGCCCCAAATCCTGGCTTCCAAAAGCACCACCCGAGAGCCGAAGGCACAGCACTGCCCAGGCACAGAGCCACCGGCCTTGCCCTGAGTCCGCATTCTCACAGGGTCTCTGCGTGCTTCTGGGAACACCACAGTTTGAGAAGCTCTGTTTTAAAGAATGCTGCTCCTTTTATGGTCACTGTGGTTCCCACTGAGAATTCCTCCTGTCCTACCTAGAATGCTAAAACCGTCCCAGGCTCACCTGCAGCCCTCACGCCAGCCTCTGAGGCCCTCCCTCCGCAATTCCTATTTTGGAGCTGCTGGGGCCTGTCACATCAACACTCCTCCAGCTTTCCAGGCCAACAGCCTCCAAGCTGGGCACGCCTGGGGCCTTCCGTGTGTCCCACTGCAAAGCCTTCCCACGCCTCTGCCGTGAGTCTCTGCTGGAACACACGTGAGGGTGGCGGGCAACCTGGCAAACTGATTCAGTCGCCATTGCTTTCTCATTGTGTTGGTCTTCATTCATTTCCACAATCCATATTATGTGTTTCCTCCCCCTCCTACCACCTCTGACTGTGCTCTCCCTGTTTCTTTCTCCAGCCAAGGACGGAGCGCGGGGCCTCTGTGCCTCTGCCTGCCCCGCCTGTGGCAGGAGGGAGAGGGCGTCCCAGGGCCGTCATGGCCACCTGGGGCCTGTGTCCGGACCGCCGCCACCAGCTTGTGCCTCAGATGGCTTTCAGCTGTGCCGGGGCCCTTCTCTTTCATATTTAGGAAGGCCTGGGAGGTGCCCAGTGTCCTCTTGGGACTCAATCAATGGCCCAGGATAAACAGAGACCAAGAAAAACGTACGCACGTCTCAACTAGGTGGCTCTGAGTTTCCTGGCTGGTCTAGTGCCTGTTTACACTTCTTATGGCTGTTTTGTATTTACTAATTGCATCACATGGCTCTAGTCATCATATGTAATTTTTAAGCTTTGCAGAACATTTCCCGCTCCAAGGAACTCAACTTGTTTCCTGTTTGTCCTCAGAACTGCCCAGTGATGTTCACAGTGAAGGAAGCAGGGACGGGGAGATACTAAACCTCATCTCACAGAGGCTAGAGGTTAAATGCGCATGTCGCAAATACTCCAACTGCCCAAAATGCACAGATCTTTACAGAAACTATTTAGAAGTCTATTGAAACGGGTTACTTTAAGATTTTCAATTGTATTTCTAAAGAGTGGTAGGTGGCATTCTAGTTGATGGATCGGCAAGAAGTGAAATACCTGCCCTGAATTCTCCTGTGCGTTGGAGACAGAATGAAAACCGAGCCGGTCAGAGGGGCATAGGGCATGGTGGGCTTCCCAACCCGCCCCTCATCCCACAGACATCTGCCTGTAAGACAGTTGCGGAAGCCATGGCCGCCTCAGCCTCAGGAGGCTGGCAGGCTGAGTGTGTGAGCATTAACCCTGCTTAGGCCTCGAACCAGCTGCCTCCTCCTGCCCCTGTGGACCTGGATGTAATATTGTGATAAACAGGCTCCAGGCGGCCTCTCTAGTTCCAGGGCCTGCGCTCGGCTCCTGAGTGTACCTGGAAAAGGGCTTCCAGCCTCTGCTTCCATCCCCAGAGATGCACCAGGATGCCCTTGCTTCATGCACACAGCAGGTGTGAAGAGGGAGGAGCACACACCGAGCGCAGGGCCCCTGTGGACTGAGAGGCTGGAAGGGTCCCTCCGCGGGGACTGCCACCATGGGCTTCTCACTCTGGAGTCCTCCCGGGCCAGGCCAGCCTGCATGTCCATGCTCAGAGCAACTGGATACTGAGCACGGCCTCAGCCATGCCGTGCCCCACGCAGAGGACACTGGCTAAGGGGTATTTCAGGCACTGGCCAAGCTGTCCAGAGGTGCTGAGTTCAAACAGTCCCACGGGGTGGAGGCCCTGTGTGGCCTCCATCAGAACAGTCCCAAGGACCCCACCCAGTAAGCAAATGTCTAAACCACAAATCTCCCTGAGCTCCTGGGGGAAGCCAGGCTCTACCAGTCTCCAAATGGCAAACTCGTATATCAGAGGTGAGCAGTAATGTGCAAAAACCTGCTCCAGCGGACACCCCGAACCTGCAGGCAAGCATGGGGGGAGGAGGTGCCAGGGAACCTAGAGAGCTCTTCATAAAGGTGACCCTGGGCCATGAAGGTATATTTTAAAATTAAATGGAAAAAAAAAAGGAAAGAAAGAAGAGAGAGCTGCAGTGGGAGCTGTGGCTAGCCTCTTCCTTTGGTCCTGGGGAGCTGGGGGTGAGATGGGTGTGAGCTGGGTATGGACTGGGTGTGAGCTGGGTGTGGGATGAGGTGGGCTGGGTGTGAGATGGGTGTGACCTGGGGGTGGGATGAAGATGGGCTGGGGGTAGGCTGAAGGTGGTCTGGGGGTGGGCTGGGTGTGAGCTGGGGGTGGGTTGGGGGTGAGCTGGGTGTGGGATGAGGGTGGGCTGGGTGTGGGTTGGGTGTGGATGGGTGTGACCTGGGGGGTGAACTGGGGGTGGCTGAAGGTGGGCTAGGGGTGGGATGAAGGTGGTAAGCTGGTGGTGGGTTGGGTGTGAGCTGGGGGTGGCGGAAGGTGGGCTGGGGGTGCGCTGGGGGTGGCTGAAGGTGCGCTGGGGGTGCGCTGGGGGTGTGCTGGGGGTGCACGCAGGGGCCAGGACACAGCCTGCGGCTTTGCCACCCTGTACACTGTGGGTTGGCCTGGGCTGTATATTCCTTGCACGTGACAGTTAAAGATTTGAACATAAGGGAGCATTTCCTTTATCATCTCCCATAAAAATAACAATTTGCTGGGGCCTTGCAGCCCGGCATGGAAGTGGTGCGTCTTCCTAATAATGCGGGATGACAGATATGCCCTGCGGAGCTCCGCACGCCCCGATATGCCGCATCCTCAGTGGTGAGCAGCGAGGGGAGGACAGGGCCGCGCTCCACCTCCAGTAGCCAAATAACTCAGCCCCGGCTCCGCAGTTACACTGTGTGAAAACATGGGATTAATTAGACGGTGATCGAGTGCCGTGTCATTAGAAGCTGGGCGCCCCTGCACCCGGGTGCGTCCTGTGCACACCTGGCCCGGACCGTCTGACCTAAACTCGTCCCCGCCCTCCCACTGGTGCGGGCCTTTGTCGTGTGTCTGCTCTTCTCACCTGCTCGACCAAAGGCCACACCAACACGGGACGATCTGTGCGCAGAAATCCTCAGTTTGTGGCCCCAAAGGCAGGGAGGGAGGTGGCGGAGGAGGCTGAGCACCACTCCCCGACCAAGAGCGCGGTGTGGGGAAAGGGACACTATGACCATGTGGGCCGTGGGCCTGAGACTTGAGTGAGAGAAGGAACCACCCTGCTGGGAGAACCTTCCAGAACAGCGAGTACAAAGGCCACGGGAGCCAGTTCGGAGGCTCTGGTACGGTCCCTTGCCCAAGGCTTTGTGGCCACACACACTCACTCGAGGCAGTGCGTTTGCTGCTTTGGCAGGGTGGGATCTGAGGCCAAGCCAGGGGACATGGCCAGGCCCTCAGCTTCCTCCTAAAAACCCACTGTCAGCCTAAGGCAGCGAGGACCCCCACTGCACAGAGGTGGAGGCTTTCAGCCAGGACAGGACCCTTACCGTAGTCAAAAGGGAAGCCCAGCTCTGCAGACCTTGGGAAGCATGCACTCCGCTCAGGAAGAAGCTGGGGACAGAACTTTCTGGAAAGACCCAGGCAGTGGGTAATGTCTCAGGAGTTGAGGCAGAGCCCAGGGTCAGGAAGCCCACCAAATGGTGGCTTCCTGCTGCCACACACATGCACACTCTCACACAGTCACACACGTGCATGCAGATGTTCACATGCATACTCACATGTACATATGCATACATATCACACAACACACATTCACACGAATATGCTTGTGTGAGCACGCACATGCACCACATGCATGCACACACAGAATCACACATATGCACATTCACACACATGCCCTCACATGTGTACAGTCACACACGTATGCACACATTCACATGTACATGTGTGCATTCACATGCACATCTGTGCACACATGTTCAGGTGTTCGTGCCCACACATGCATACACAGTCACACGTGTGTGCACTCACATGTACACACATGCACACATGTGTACACATGTGCACACTCGCACACACATCTATGCACACATGTTCACATGCACTACACATGGGCATGCACATTCACACAAGGCATGCACACACATATGTGTAAATATGAACACACTCAAATGCTCACATATGTACATTCACATACACAGGCTCACACATGGATTCGGACATGCACATGCTCATATGTTTGCATAAATGCTCATGTGTGTAAGCACACAGTACACACGCATGCACACACATATGCACACACTCATGTGTGCACTCACACATGCATTCATTCACATATACAGCCACACACATCACATTCACACATGCTCACTCTCACATGTACACTTACACACAAGTGCACATTCTCACGTGTGCACTCATGCTCATGTGTGCACACACAAGTGTACTCAGACTTCTGTGTGCCCTCAGACTCACGTGTGCACACACACTTCCACAAGTGTACACACAAGTGCACACACATGCACACTCTCACGTGCACTTCTTCACAGGCCCAAAAGGTTGGAGTCGTCCTGATGAGCCTCTCCCTCCTCTTACACCTATGTTGGGGCATCAGCATTCCTTCTGTCCTTCCACTTAGTAGGACCGCCATTTGCAATTTCAAGTCCACCCGCTGAAATCTGTTAAGAGTAGGTTAGGAGGAGGCTGTGACCCTAAGACCACTCCCCGATCTAATATTCCACGGGAGATGCAGAGCCAGAATCGAAATCCACATCCTAGGGAGCCCAAGGAGCCAGCAAGGCGGCCGCTGGCGACGGAGGAGCGTTCAGGCCCCATGTGAGGTCCATTCACATCCAGTCTTGATGTTCTCTTGGTTGGGAAACCCATTCACTCCCAAGTGCCAAAAATAAAAACAACAATAAAGATTTTAGAAACCAAAAAGTTTTCAAAACCTTGCTAAGCTGGAAGCTGAACACCATTTTACTCCATGCGGGTAGTGGCTGCCATCATGAGACACTCAGCGGTTCTGGAAAGTATCTGGACAGCCTAGCACACTGGGCTCGCTGCTGTGATTCCTGACACGCTGAGGAAACAGCAGACTTTATTTGTGGGGTCTCACACTCAGGGCTGGGATCTTAGTTATGTTTGCAGGTATCCTAGAAGGCACCCCAGCCTCTGACCCCAGCCTCCACGGCCAGGCAGCGAGCACGCAAATCTTAACCTTCCAAATAACACCCAAGAATGATTTCATCCGGCCTCATCAGGAGCTGTTGAGAATGGTCCCTGAGAAGTGAAACTTAGATGGGGGTGGGTAGGCAGAGTGGAGGGCCTGGGAAGGAGAAAGGGATCAGAGAGAGAGAGAAAAAAATCCAGTGATGAGAAAATAAAGTAATTTAAGCTGAATTACACTTAAAATGACCTTTGCAATAGGTAATAGGCAATCCAAGACAGGAAGAAAGAGCTGAAATTCAACAGACTGAAGTCCGCCTCATGGCTTGAAAAATGGGAAATCCGAGGGCAGGAAAAGAGAACAGGGAAAGCACGAGAAGTAAAATGAAGGCTGGCGAGGGAGAAGTCATTTTGTGGAAGGTTAGGATCATTAGCAAACGGAGAAATGATTAGCAGGAAAGTTCTCAAAATTAAAGAGACTTTTTAAAGAAGAAGAAAGAAGCTTTGTGGAACTTGACAATCATAAAAATGACATGGTGCAGAGAGTGTCTAAAACGTCTGAAATGAACACCTTTATAGGCATCATGTGATCATCGGGCCTCACCGGAGAGAAGCCCAGGTTTTTGGCAAACTAGATCTTGTTCTGGGTGAGTAGCCTTGATCTACTTTGGATAAAACGCTCAAGGAAATGTGAATCTTTTCAGCAAAGACAGCTCTTCTGGAAAAGAATTTATTTCCATCTTGTTTCAGCTCATTTTGTAAAGGACCACTACTACTTTATCCCCACAAAGTCCTTTTTGGCAACATCTCATTTTTGCCAGGATTTAATTTCTTAGTGGGGTCATGAGTAATTTTATGTTAAAAGTTTTGGTAAATTTAGAAAAAAGCTAAAAACATAACTTTGAACTCAAATTCATAAATGAAAAAGGCACATTTGTTCTGTGGGATTCGTGTAAAGGAATTCATTTATCATGTGGTTAAAACCACAAGATGCTAGAACGGCACAACGCTCACCCCAACAACAGGGAAGGAGAACTTCCTAACACAGCTTCTGAGTTAAAACGGTGACACCTGCCTGATCTGGGCTCACCAGGTTTCCAATGAAATGAAATGGGCTGAAGTTTCGAGCTCATTGAATTTCCATCTCAGGCACTGTGGCTGATACGATGCCACACAACTGCTCTAGCAGAGCCTCTCACTTCCATTCCTGGGTTTGCTGGCTCCTTCCAGTCAGGCTGTAGGGATGCTCGGCCTGGAGGCCAGTGTGGTGGGGCAGCAAGGAGCCTGCTCTCCAGGAGCTTAGGGTCGGGTGGTGGAGACACAGTCAACAAACGACAAAGCTGCTTCCTGACACTGATAAATGAGGAGCACTATTTTAAATTTGATGTCAGGAAAGGCCTCTCAGAAAGAGGGAGGTCGGGGCTAAGACTTGAATGATGAGAAGGGATTGGCCTTGACAAAAGAACCTTCTAGAATAGCAAGTACAAAGTCCTCAAGTAACCAGGGAGTAGCAATGCTCTGTAGGTTTGGTGTGTTTGAGACTGAGACTTAACAATTAAAGCCAGGAGGCAGGCGTAGACCTTGAGATGGTGAGTAGCTTAAAATATGCTCACAATTTGTTTGACATTCCCTATAGAAGGTGGAGCCAGATCCTCCCAACCCTTGCATGGACTTAGTGAATCATTTCTAACAAATGGAATAGGCTGAAGTGACAATGTGTGACTTCTGAGGCCAGGTTTTAAAAGACACTGTAACTTCAGCCTGTGTCTTGGATCACTTTCTCAAGGAAAGGAGGCTGCCATGTTATGAGGATGCCAAGCAGCCTGCAGGAAGCCACACAGTGAAGTCATGTGAGTGAGTACACCACCCTGCCCGTGGCTCCTCTGCCTCTGTCGAGCCTTCAAATGACAGCAGCTCCTGATGACACCTTAACCCTGAGCCACCCAGTTTAAGCCACCTTAACCCTGGACCCACCCAGTTTAAGCTGCTCTAGAACTCCTGCCCCACAGCAATTGGAAGGGATAAATACTTGTTATATTTAAGCCACTACATCTTGGGATAGTTTGTTACACAGCCATAGATAACTCATGCAGATGGGAGGGACGTGATCTGACTTACTTTCGTGAAAGATCATTCTGGATTGTAGGAGGGGAACAGTAGAAGCTGTTGCAGTGGTTCAGGTGAGAGATGATGGTGGCTTGCAGAGGCAGATGACTGTGGAGACCTGGGGAAGTGACCATTTCAGATTCAAAGCAGGAGTCAGGAGGATAAGGGTGAAAGAAAGAGAGGTCAAGGATGGCTTCTAGTTTTTGTCCTAGACAACTGAGAGAACGTGGTACCATCTACTGAGATGGGGAAGCCTCTGGAAAGACTAGCTGTGTGTGGATCAAGAAGTGAGGCCAATGGAATGTAGCTGGGACAATGAGAGATGAGACCAGCCAGAGGTCCAGGGATCCAGGCAACAGGTGCTGATAGCTTCCATGAAACCGCTCTCCTTTTCTCTTCAGCTGGGTTAGATCGATTCACAGAAACGATGGGCAGGACTTTAGCCGTCATCCCTCCCAAGTGGCTACTTGATGGAAGGGCTCAAGCCCCCTCTGCCTATAGACTCCTCCCTGGCTCCCCTCCAGATAACAGAACATCCTTGCCTTGTGCTGTTGGGTTCCTGTTCCTCTCTGACAGAACTTGCCTGTAACAATTAGCCTCGAGGAAATCCAGACAATTCGTGTCTAGACAATTTGTGTCTAAATCTGTGACTTGAGATCCAAGACACGGTTCTTGAACCACCTGCCATGCAGGCAGCCTCTTCTTCTCTCCCAGCACCCATTTAAGTCTTTCAGGGAGCGAAGTGGATTCTTGGGTGTGTCTGTCCTGAGTGGAGTGTGTGTGTTTGGGGGGGTTGCACCCTTTTCAGCTTTCCACAGTCAGCTCACATGGGGTGACACAGTGAGCATGTGACCTTTCTTCACCTACGGACCCCATGGGGCCAGACAGTACCCATTCTCCTTTAAGGACCAGTTGAGGCCAGAGCCAGAAGGCATCCTCAGGACCCTGCAGCACAGCCACAGCCACTGATGGCTAAAGACGCCCAGGCCTGGGGGCTAAGATGATTTCCCCCAGGTGACCCAGATGGAGGGACCGTTGACTGCTCCTGTGCGGTTGCTGCCTGAATGCAAATGCTGGCATTTCCATGTATCACTCTGCTCATCGTGATCTTACTTATTTGGACTCCAGGCAGAGCTGTGTCGCTCAATTCCCTTTGAATTTCTACTGTACTTTGTCTAGTGCCAGTCTTATGGCAAAGGTTGCAACATAGGACAGCTGACTGCCTGGGTATTTCTTCAGGTTGGTCACAGCAAGGACTTTCTGGTTGATATTTAAGAAAAAAAAAATTCAGCTTTTAGGTCTCATTTTAGAATCAGTCTTGGGGGTGGGGCTGGGGAGTCCAGCCTCTGGATACGCTGATCTAAATTCGAGTTGTCCTTTGCTGCACCTTCAGTGAGGCCATGCTGCTACTTTTCACCATTTGTACACTCAGTAACAGGCGAGTGCTGTGCCTGTGCCTCTTCCCAAACCCTGCTCCAAGTTCCAAAACACGCAGCTGCTTCCTGTCTTAGGATGCCGTGTTGTGGTGGCAGCAAGGTTCATGCTCTCTCTCAATGCTTCTCAGCCTCGGGACTTTGGGGCAGAAATCTAGAGAACTCACCTTCAGTGTCACTTACTGCTCTTATTGTAGGCGGGAGATCAAGAGCTAAAATAGAAGATTAGACTTTGGGGAGTTAAAGGGTAAAAATAATGCCCATTAAAAATAATGCCCCTCCTTTTTTTCTTCCAAGTTCAGAACCAATTGAAAAGTAACATGCAAAGATGTGTGGGCATTATTGTGAATCAGCTGGTGGAAAGGCTTGGCTTCAGATCCAAGGCTAACAAGGCTTACTAATATGCACTACGGCCTCTCCATCCTGCCATGCCATGTAGGCCCTGGGTACCTGCCCAGGGGAAAGTTCGGCTCCACAGAGCAGATCACTATTTGAGATAGAAGGGCAAATTGCCATTTCTTCCAGACTTTCAATCAATTAATTCCAGTAGAAGTCCCTTCATACGAACCATGACACTAGGAAAAAAGAGGGTCCCCCACCTATGTTGCGGCATCAGCATTCCTTCCGTCCTCCTACTAGTAGGACCACCATGAGCAATTTCAAGTTCACGTGCTGCTGAAATCCGCTGGGAGCAGGTTTCATTCAGGGGAGGAGGCTGTGACCCTAAGACCACTCCCCGATCTAATATTCCACGGGAGATGCAGAGCCAGAATCGAAATCCACATCCTGAGGAGCCCAAGGAGCCAGCAAGGCGGCCGCTGGCGACGGAGGAGCGTTCAGGCCCCACGTGAGGTCCATTCACATCCAGTCTTGATGTTCTCTTGGTTGGGAAACCCATTCACCCTTAGTGCCAAAAACAAAAACAACAGTAAAGATTTTAGAAGCCAAAAGTTTTCGAAAACTTGCTAAGCTGGAAGCTGAATACCATTTTACTCTGTGCATGTAGCTGCTTCCATCATGAGATGGATGGAATTTTTCATTCCATGTAGCACTCCTGGAAATAATTCATTCCTGCCTTGGCTATACCATATATATACTGCCATTCTGTCTCTTTTTACATCCCCAAACTGACTTGTGCAAACAGACTCAAGATGGCAGAGTTTGTCAGTAAAACCATCTGAGACACAAAGTGTCTACTGGTGGCTCCTGTTTCTGAATGTTTAAGTATATATTCTAAAAGTTATTTGGTACACAACGGTATGTAATTTTGTCTCTTGCTCAGATAACTAAACGTGGCCAGGATGATTATTATACCGCTAATTGGTAGGAATTATCATCAGTCCATTTGAAGCAACTGACTCAATTACTTTCCAATAGCCAAAAAGGAGGAGGGGGCATTTCCAGCACGCACATCGGAAGCTGGGGAAATCAAGTGCTTTCCTCCCACGGACTGTGGACTGGAAGCCTCTCTTTGTTTGGACATCTTGCTCCATGGCCCGTGAGTTGGCAATGTCCTGATGCTGTCAGATATCTCTGGGCTCATTCCTCCAGGCACGGGGACAGACAAGCATGGCACAGAGCCAGACTGCCGGCCAAGCATGGCAAGGCAAATGGGAATCCACCGAATTCCCTTGGTTTCTTGGATGGAGGGAACTGTCACTTTTTTTTTTTTTTTTTAACATAGAATGATTCAGCCAGGTGCGTTGGCTCACGCCTGTAATCCCAGCATTTTGTAAGTCCGAGGCAGATGAATCACTTGAGGTCAGGAGTTTGAGACCAGCCCGGCCAACATGGTGAAACTCCGTCTTTACTAAAAATACAAAAATTAGCCAGGCATGGTGGTGAACACCTGTAGTCCCAGCTACTCGGGAGGCTGAGGCAGGAGAATCACTTGAACCCGGGAAGCAGAGGTTGCAATGAGCGCCACTGCACTCCAGCCTAGGTGACAGAGTGAGACTCTGTCTCAAACACACACACAAAAACAACAACAGCAACGTAGACTGATTCACTTCCTGCATCATCATAAAGTACCTTAATTTTTTTGTGTTCAGACAACTATAGCTGTTCAAGTACTAAGTTTAGAGGTAGCCCCGGAGGAGGAATTCCCAGTGTAATCCTGCAGTCTGGGGCATGTGGCGAAAAGGCAGGGAGGAGCGAATACCCACGGCCGGCACTCATCTCTGTGGTCCCCGCTCCGCACTTCACTGAGGCTTTTGTTTCATTTGGACTCTACCTCCATGGTCTCCTGTGCCAGGATTCTGGGCTGCTGCCCCAGGCTTCTGCCATGAGGGGTCAGGGAACAACTGTCCCAAGGCTTTTGCTGACCAAGTGCAGACTTTGGCTGCTGTTCTTGAAGTTTTTCTTGAAGAATGGCAGTGGCCTGGCTCTCTCCCACTCTCTCCTCCCCAAACACCAAGCTCAAAACAGCCTGCCAATACGTTGTTGCTATTTCCTAATTCCGTTTCCCGCCATAGGCTCTCTAGAGCTGACGTTGGGAGACAATGCAAGTTTGCCATCTAGGTAAGAGATGGCGGTTGCAATCTGTGGATACTGAAAGTGATATGTCAGTTTGTGACATTTTCTGTGAACTTCCCATTAGGACGGGCAAGGATTTAGTATTCTCATCTTAACACTTCTTACTTACAGTTTTAATTGAACTCATATTCAGTGTGAATATTGCGACTATGTAAATATTGTTCATTGTTGAACTAAGTATTTTCCTGTAGTATAATCATATAAACACGATTATCTTTCTTATACACTTGTTTAGTTTTTTTTGGGGGGGGGCATTAATAACTACCTCATTGTTTTTATCACAGCTTTTTTTTTTTTTTTTTTTTTTTTTGAGACAGAGTCTCACCCTGTCATCCAGGCTGGAGTAGTGCAGTGGCACCATCTCGGCTCACTTCAACCTCCACCTCCTGGGTTCAAGCAATTCTTCTGCCCCAGCCTATCGAGTAGCTAGGATTACAGGGGTACACCACCACACCTGGCTAAGTTTTTATATTTTAGTAGAGACGGGGTTTTACCGCATTGCCCAGGCTGGTTGCAAACTCCTGAGCTCTGGCAATCCGCCTCCCTCAGCCTCCCAAAGTGCTGGGATTACAGGAGTGAGCCACTGCGCCTGGCCAGCTTGGTGTTTTTACATGCTGTCACTCATTCCTTCCCAACTATCCAAATCTCATAACATGTTTTCTATACAGCCGAATACACCAGGGCATTGATCAGTTCTATTCCTTTTTCCTCAGAACCTTTCCTTTCCTTGATCAAATAGTCATTACTCAGGACATCCCCTTTTTTCTCTCCTATGTTGACCTGTTTCTGAATCCCAAGACTAATCTACCCTCTTCGAGAGCATATTTTTCAGTAGCTTCATGCAAAAGGGTGTAAGGGAGGCAAATGTTTGGAGAGAGAGAATATCTGACAGAATCTTTATTGTACCATTATACTTGATTGATAGTTTAGCTGGTAATAGAATTCTTATTTGACAAAAATTTCCATTAGGATTTTGAAGAGATTCCTTTTTTAACTTCTAGTACCCATTAATGCTTTTAGAAGTCTGATGTCATTTTAACTTTCATAGTGTGATTTTATTCTGCTTTTTTGTCTCCTGACAAGGATTTTAGTATTGCATATTCTTGGGTTCAGAAACTTCATGACAACCAGTATGAGTCTTATTCACTCATTTTGCTGGGTACTTAGTGAGTTCTTTCAAGCTGGAAACTCTAGTCCCTCAGTCTTGTCAATTGTCTTGTATTCACTGTTTGATAATTTCCTTCTTTCCATTTTCCTCATTTTTCTCTTTCTAGACCTTCTTTTAGTCAGTTTCAGATATCCTATATTAATACTTTAATTTCTGATTTAAAAAATCTATATTCAATTTATTTGTCTTTTGGTCCTACTTTGTGAAAGCTTTCCTTGACTTCATCTTCCAACCCATAGTTATCTACCGCATTTTTAATTCCCTGGACTTCTTCTTTTATTTTTTAAATCAATATAAAAAACAATTATTATTTCATGGAAGCATACATTCTCTTGTTATTTGACTGCATTTTGGAGGAATTTTCTTCAAATTTTCTTCTGCTGAGTTCCTTTTCTCTCTCTTACTATTTAATTTTTGGGTCTCACTGTGTTGCCCAGGCTGTTCTAGAAGTCTTCTAGAAGTGACCATCAGCTTCTCCAAGTGCTGGGATCACACGCTCTTATTTATTTTTGATCTTTTTAATTCACAGGGGTCCCTAGCTTCATGTGTATAGCTGAGGGAGGCGTTGAGGCTGACTGAAGCTCTTCGTGGGTACATGGGACTTCCTGGCGACTGGCCCTCTCTTCAGAGCCGTCTGACAGCAGTCAGCTCTTCCACTGGAAAATCCTCGAGTGTCTTCTGTGGAGGGCTTCTCTCTGGAGTGGTTCAGTTTCTCCAGAAACGAATCTTCTAGTCTCCTCCCTGGGGGTATATATTTGGCTTCCATGGTACTAGAAGCCTAGCCAGGGAGGCTGGGGAGGTGAGTCTCACTGCTCAGGGGGTTGAGCTTTTCTTAGTCCCATCTTGTGCTTGGCATCTCCTCCACTCTGCTGTGTCCCCAGCTCCAGAGCCTTTCTGGTTGGATTTCTCCAGATGAAAAAAATGTCCTGCTGTTTCTTGGTTGGGGAGTGGGGCTGGGGGTTTGGCTGCAAAAGTCCCATAGAGGGAGGGGCCTGCTTTTACCCTGTGGCTCACTTGCATCCCACAGAGCCTGCTTGAACTGGGCCCTAGAGCGCGGCTGCCCGCTAGCACTGCCAGGTGCCCCTGCCAGGAGGGACTGCGGCCTCTGCTTTGCGCCCTTTCGTGTCACTTCCCCAGCCATGTGTGCCTTTCCCAAATCTCATCTCACCTCTGCTCCTGCCTCTTCATTTGTTCCCTTGGTCTGTTGGTTCTCTGACTCTTCACTGGGCTTGGGGTAGGGAACAGGGACAACGTGTGTCCTATGGGGCAGGTGTTCCTGGGAATGGAGTGGACTTTGAGGCTGCACTAAGAGCGGGGATGGGAGGAACAGGAGCTCGGGCTAAGGATGTCTTGTGACCTCACAGGATCCTCACATAGTATGATGCCTCCCAGGAAGGCCACAGCTGTGCTCCTGGGGGTGACGCAGAGGAAGCTCTCCTTCCAGACCAGGAAAATACAAACTACTTAGAACTGAATGAAACAGCTTGGCTGGGCCTCAGCACCATCTCACGTCAAGGAGTGGCAAGAGCAGACAGCGAGGCTCTGCATATTGGGGTGCTCTGGGTGGGGGTCACCAGAGAGGGGTGTAGACAATCCACTGGTACAGAAAAAATGCTAGAACTTCTATTTGTATGTATTTTATTTAAAAAAATCAGAAGCAACTCCAGGGACAGATGACAGGGGCCTCCCTGGGTCCCATTGACCCTGGGGTCCCAGCCCTGAGGGCAGACGGCTCATAGCTCTCAAGTCCTGCTAGGCATTGCAGACTTGCACCGTGTGGGGCTCTCCCTGAGCGAATCCTTGCAAAACGTCCTCAAAACGGCAGCTGAAGAGTGACCTGAGGATGCCAAAGAGTGGCCCATTCCTCCTGCTCCTCCTCCTCCTCCCTCTGCTCAAGTCCACCACTGCCCTGCGGCTGGCAAGGCTGATATTCCAACACCTCGGGAGGCTCAAATACGTTAATATGCATTTCCATCCACTTATGGCAAAGACAGACTTTGTCCCAGCGTAGAACAACAGCATAGAGCCTTTTGGGGGAGCATGCACACACAGCCTTTTTTCTCTTTATTCTTTGAACAGTTCTGCTGTTGCGTGAGCAGTGTCTACCTGGACATTGTGGGGACCAGGAACCATGGCCCAGCTGGCATGGAGACCGCCAAAGATGCTCAGGCCCCGGGTACATTGTTCCACAATTCAGGGGTGCAGGCAGCTGAGCCCCAAACCAAACCACAGCCTCTGCAAAGATGCGAGGAGCAAAACCCAGGCTTCGGGGCCTGGGGTCCAGTGGACACCGTCCTCAGAGCAGCACATCCAGGAGCAGAGGAGACCGTGGGGAGCGGAAGCCAAGTCCAGGCTGCAGGGAGCCGCTGGGGACACAACCTGAGGGTTCAGGGAGGGGCCGCGGGTCTCCAGCCTGTCCCCCCAGGGAACCCCTCCAGGGAAGGGAAGCACCTGCCTGGGACTGCCCTCCCACCCTCCATCCTCCCCACGAAGGGTATTTCTTGCCTCGGCATCCACGAGGGCGGGCACTGGTCCAGCCCTGTCCTCTGCAGGGAGGAACTCCCAGGACTGTGACGTCAGGTGGTGTTGAGAGAACAATGGATAGAAAAACACATAGACAGTGGCTTCTGGGATCCACAGGTGGAGAAATAAGTGAAGAAGCATCAGGAGAAAGCCGAAAGGAGCCATCAGCTTCCATGCCCTGCTGTCCCCACTGTCCCCAGGAGTGCAGCCTGGGTGTAGACATCTGGAATCCTAGATCGGAGGCTGGAGGAGGCAGTGTCTCATGCTGAGTGGCAGCATGCGGTGATAGTGGACAGCTGGGCTTCGGAGATCCTAGACTCTTGACAGGAAAACAACAGCTGAGCCTCCCTCTTGGCCCCAGGGCAACCTCTGCCAGCCTCCCTTCTGACCCAGAGAGACCTCCACTAGCCTCCCTCCTGACCCCAGGGGATCTCTGTCAGCCTTTCTCCTGGCCTGGGGGACCTCTGTCAGCCTCCGTCCTGGTCCACAGAGACCCTCCACCAGCCTCCCTCCTGGCCCGGGGAGACCTCTGCCAGCCTCCCTCCTGGCCCAGGGGACCTCCGTCGGCCTCCCTTCTGGCCCCTGGGACCTCGGCCACCCTCACTCCTCCCGGCCCGGGGTACCTCGCTCAGCCTCACTCCTGGCCTGGGGGACCTCTGCTGGCCTCCCTTCTGGCCTGGGGGACTCAGTCCCAGCTGTGAGTCTTGTCCTGACATCCGTGTGTCCATTTTGAATTTGTAGAAGTGGTCACAGGCCTTTCTCCTCTATTCTGAATAGGGATGGACATTTTTCAGGCTCATCCTTCTGACACTTAGTGACCGTGACCTGTCCCCCAGGGTGGGAGGCACACAGCCCACAGTCAGTTCACTGCACGCAGACACCAGGGCCGGAGGATGCCTTGACGACTCATGCAAATTCTCCAGATGGGAGAGGAAATCAGGGAACGTCCCAGACAAAAGAGAAAATAGTGGCAGGAAGTGGAAGTAGATCTCATTGGAGGGTGGCCGAGGCTTAGGGTGAGATGAGCCCTCATCACTGACCAGCTAACCTGAGAGCAACATGTCCTGTAAGTCCTCTGGCACAGAGATGGGAGATGTATTGGGCAGGACCACCAGGTTCAAGGGCTTGCTTGGCCACTATGGATGTGGAACCCGGTGAGGGGCCTGCCTCCCTGTTCCACTCCTCATCTGTAAAATGGGTCCGTATCCACAGCGCTAAGCTCAGAAACCTGTTGCGGCCTGAAGTGAGCTGTGCATTGTATTAGTCCATTTTCACCCTGGTATAAAGAAATACTTAAGACTGAGTAATTTATACAGGAAAAAGTTTAATTGACTCACGTTTCCAAATGACTGGGGAGGCCTCGGGAAATTTACAGTCATGACAGAAGGCAAAGGGGAAGCAAGGACCTTCTTCACATGGCAGCAGGAGAGAAAGAAGAGAAAGCAAAGGGGAAGCAGCCCCTTATAAAACCACCAGATCTTGTGAGAACTCCCTCAGTATCATGAGAACAGCATGGGGGAAACTGTCCCCATGAGCCAATCACCTCCCACCAGGCCCCTCCCTCAACACCGGGGGATTACAATTCCAGATGAGATTTG
Source organism: Trachypithecus francoisi (assembly GCF_009764315.1). Taxonomy (NCBI): domain Eukaryota; kingdom Metazoa; phylum Chordata; class Mammalia; order Primates; family Cercopithecidae; genus Trachypithecus; species Trachypithecus francoisi. Next base: position 21,290,763 of record NW_022681435.1, on the reverse strand, counting down.
GGTGGGGACACAGAGCTGAAGCATATCACGCATTAAAGCACTTTGGGCAGGGCCTGACGTCTCTGTTCTCTGTGGTGTCTGCTGCTGGCACGAGTGAGGAGTGAAGCCGTGACCCAAAGCTGGGGATGGGGCCCCGTCACCTTCGCTGTGTGTCACTGGGCGAGCTCCTTAGCCTTTCTAGTTCTCTCCTTCCCTCAGAGGAGTGGAGCTAATGCCAGCAGGCCAGCTTATTTCTACATTAGAAACAGAGCCACGTGTTCTTACTGGAGGCGCCCGGTGATACGGCAAGCCCAGAGGAGGGCACATAGGGGACAGGGACCTGGGGCGGGTCTCCCTGGGCTCTGGTGTGCATCCTCGGCACTGGAGGGCTCAGCAGTGGCCTGGCCTCCACCCACCACACATCTAGTTGTGGCAACCCAGACTGTCTCCAGACATGGCCACTTGTTCCCTGGGGCCAGGCCACCTGGCTGAGGACCCCTGGGGCAGAGGACTGGGCTGCTGGGAGCCTCTCCACGCAGGCAGTGTGGGGGCCTTGGCCACGTGCCTCTGCCTGCACAGCCCTGCTGTGAGCGTCTGCAGCTGCTTCTCTGAGCCTTCCTTCCCCTGTCCGCCCACGGCCACCCGCGGGCTCTGGCGTTCTCTCCGCAGGTTCCTCAATGTGTTCAGTCAGGTTACAGTCCACGCTCACTGCCCTGGGAGACATTCTGCCCTCAATGTAACTAAGACTTGCTACACACCTCTCAGAAGCCCACCTTGTATGGATTTCAGCTTCTTTGGGGACACTTTGCCATCACTGCCACGTCCAGACCGTGTTGTCTTTCTGATACTCTCCTTCAACAATTCACGGACGCTTGCTGAGACTTGTCCATGTCATCGAAGGGCTTAGAGCTGGTGTTAATACTAGGGTCTATCTATTCTCAGCCTCCACTCTGCAGAGGACCCACCAGCCTCAGGATGCACAGGTGACTCCTCTGACATCACAGCCGTTCGAGGCCAGCTCTTATTCATAAAATCGAAGGCCTGGAATGAAGTCACGGTTCTCAACTCAGGACCCAGTCAGCAGATCCGCTCCCCAGAACTGCAGAAAACGCCCTGGTGGCCCCAAGGCCGGGGGGCCCAGCGAAGACGGCTTTCTAGACTGTGCGTCTCTGTCGAGCCCACCAGCCTCTGCTAGAGTCTTCCAGGCCTGGAGGGCGCCTTCTCTCCAAGAGCAGCCTGTCCATTTTAGGACTGCACCTCTGGGACCTCTTGGTCCCTCTCACTGAGAAAGCGTGTGTTTTGCCCCACTCCAAATGCCTCAGAGGCCAGGAGCATGCAGAGCCGTCTTCTTTAGGCCTTAAGAAGTAACTGGAAATTCAGCACCGTCCACAGCCTGCTGGGCTCCCCTCGGAGTGCTGGGCGCCATTCTGTGGCACGTTTGTTGTCCTTTCCAAGGGAGACCCCATACTTCTCCTTCCCCCAGGACTTGCTTCACACAGATTTATGGTGTTCGTTACATCTGAGACACTCTCGCTGCATCTCGGTTGCAGAGGCATGGAGAGGCGAGGGGCATGCCTTCTGGAGTAGATGGACAGGGTGTTATTTTCCCCTCCGGTGCTCCTCTCTGGCTTCTGGCGGACCCGCTTCATCGCAGGGCACACCAGGAGATGACCTGTCATGAGATGCTGCTGCGTGCACAGCAGGCCCTGCGGCCTGGGGCCCTCTGCACCCCTGCTCACCAGGCTCCTGTGAGACATTTCCTGCCTATAGTCAAAGAGCTCTCTCTAGAGAAGAGAAAGTCCCCATTATTCAAGACTGCCCCAAACACCAGCCTTCTTTGCACAGCATGTCGAGGAAGGAATAACTGTGCCATGAACAGCACCGGCCCAAGTCTACAGGGCGAGGAAGAAGTCAGGACATAAGCAAAGACAAATATTACTAGAAACAGAACGAACTTGCAGGCTTCCCTTCAGATGATGATGACTGCAGGTGAAGAGGAAATCCTCCTCCATCGTCTCTTCCTGTTGGTGGAAGCTGCAAGTCACCTGACCTCACATGACAAGACAGTGTGACTCAGATCCAGCATCTGCCATGAAGTTTGGTCTCAGGGCCCTGCTCATCAAGAAATGTTCTGGAAAAAGGTGGAAGTAGGTAGAGGGATGTGCTCTGAACCAGTGTGGCCAAAAGACATATGTTCACGGTGCATTCATCTGATTCAATTCTTGCCAAAGGCTTTTGTTATTTGAGAACATTATGACTAAACCAACAGAAAGGAAGGTGAGTAAGCAAACAGGAAAAACTGATGACGAACTGACAATCCATGTATTTATCCATCCATTTAAAGTAATTTGCTGAGCGCCTGCCTAGCTGCACTAGAAGCTCAGGGCCTGAAGATGAATGTGCAGAGGCTATGTGCAGGGGCGGGAGCTTACAGCTGGAATTAGAGATAAAGGAAAAGGCACCTGAGCCCTGTGACGTGCAGGGGGGTCAGGGGAGGTGGGCCACATGTGGCCTCGTGGCCAGAGCCCCACCTGTCTCCCAGGACATGCTGAATATGGGGGAGAGACTGCGCCTTGGACAATCACTGCAAGTCCCGACCCTTTTTACCAGAAAAGTCACTTGCAGCGTCGTTTCCAGGCATAGGTTAGGAACACCATGCTCTCTCATGGGCTGTGCGTTGCAACTCTGATATGAAATGTCTTCTATCTCCTTCAACTGCGGCAGGAGCACAGGTGAAAGAGGGGCGCCGAGCCGGGGGAAGCATGTGTGCGTGGGTTATGGCTCTATTTACAGATCAGTCTTGATAGCTCTGCAGATGTGCTGGGGCTCTGTGGAGCAGTGGAGGCGAGGACAGAGGTGGCCCTGCTCTGGGAGGTTTCCTTCCTGAGGTTCCCCAACGGCTTCCTGCACAGGAAGGGCCCAACACCGGCGGGACAGGCAAGGAGCCCAGATCAGCCTCGGAAAGCTCAGACTCCAACCAGAACTCAATTTGGAAATTAAAAAACAAACCTTGACTTTGTGTTGGGTTTTTATTCTTCCACTTGAAAAGTCATTTGAAGCGTAACGTGAGATCCTGGAGAGGACTGAAATGGCACTGTCACTGAGGGCTGGTCCTAGGTTCATGTTTATCCTGGTTATAAATTGTCTTTTTATGAAGTTGAAAGCCATGTTGAAATTAGGTCATTTTAAAAGAATTTATTAAAAGGTATTGAAAATGCAGGGCCATGGAGGAAGTAAATGATTCTTTGCCTGGGAGATTTAGAACGGATTTATTTAATTCTGGTAATGGGCTTTGTGACCACGGCTGTCTTCTGTCTCCGGCTGGTGAGCTCTTTAGGGGGGCATCCTTCGAGTCCAGCTGAGAGAAAAGCAGTCGTGTCCTGTGCGCAGGGTGCAGGCATTTGGGTGGAAGGTTCTTGCCCTCATGCTTACTCCTCAAGCATGAGGTTCAAGACCCACCTCTGCCTTGTCGATTTTACAGATCCAGAGTCCAAGAAAGCCAAGAGTCATCCACGTGTCCTGGCCTGTAATGGGCTGGGTCCCTTTGTTTTCTCACCAGAGGGTTTCAGGGTCCAGACGCGGGGCCCGGATTCTAGAGGCCCGCATGCTAAACCTTCAGCAGATACCTCCTTCATCCAGTGAAGACCAGCATGTCCAGCCTGGTATTTCAAAGCTGGCTTCATAATGCTGATCTCTCATTTCCATCTTCAGGATATTTCTTACAAAGTGTTTTTCTTCATCTTGTTGGGTTTGCCAAGGATGCCCTGTGGAGGTGCAGCTGAAGGCGGGGGGCAACGGAAGCCAGACTGAATCTCGCCTGCTGCCCCAGGCCCACCCCTCCCACCCGCCTGGGTTTCCACGGTATTTATTTCATGAGTTGCTTTCTCGTGGTGATGAAAAATCATCCCACTATGGGAATCCTGAGTTCCAGTCATGAAAATCGCCAAGGTGACCATGGAAAGGAGGCCAGCAGGCACGCTCTGCCTCTCAGGGAGAATGCCAGGCCCCGGGCCACTCCCATCCCAGAGGGAGCAGCAGCGACCACCCTGGACCTGGACACAGCCAGCCAGGGCCACGGCCTCAGGCCACGGCCACGACCACGCAGAGCTCACAGACGCACCCCAGCCTGCAGACCTGGGGGCCCTCCGCGGCCTGTTTCTCTGCCCTTTCTTTATCTCCAATTATAAAGCAGCGCCAGGTTTTCTTGTCAGCCTTCGCCATGTCTCCAAATGGCTTTTCGGTGTCAGGCCCATCAGGAAATTAACTCATCATGCCGTGACAGCTGCTAATTTTTTCCCCTTACATGTCAGATGGATCGCCTGCTGAAGCTAATAATGAATCACCCATTCCTGATTAGAAGGTGCTTCCGAAACGTATAACTGCCATCCGAGAGAACTTTTTTCTTCATGTAAAATGATATCACCCTAGAGGAGTAGAAAACGAATTGTATTCTTCAACAAGATGGAACAGGAGGAGGTTGCTTAAGTGAGCTGTGTGCTCTCTTAAATTATGGGCTAATATTAAACAGTAAAAGAAGTGAAAACTTACAGCTTTTTTAGTGTGCTAAATGAATGACCTTTCTTGTTCCCTAAATCTCTTACTAGAACCAGCTCTGGGTTAGAAATCCAAGCTGGTTCATGGATGCTTTCCTTATGCCATCATTTCATCTTTTGTTCAGGAAAAAGAAGTTTGGTAGGACGGAGACACAAATGCCACGTGGGGAGCAGCCCCTTGCTTCTTAGAACGGAGGTGGGCGGGGGCTGCCTGGCCCTGTGGAGGCCTCCCTGTGCCCCACGAGGGGATCGGGTAGAGACGACCGGGACTTGGGTAGAGATGACCAGGATTCCTCCCCATCCAACTCCTAGGACTTCTGATGAGCTTTGGTTGACTGAACTTTCCCATCTGTGCACTTCCTTGTAAAATCTAGTTTCAGCAAGAACCCTGCCAAATCGGTTCAGCCAGAAATCCTGGCGAGAACCCTAACCTTAACCCTCCATGTCTGCTCACCCTTGAGATCTAAACCAGGTTCCTCAGCCTATCACGCCCCCTCCACCTCAGGTGGAATCTGATGGCCCTGGCCTGGCTTCAGCAAGAATCCAGTCCTGTGGGTTTGGGCAGAATCCCCTTCCCCCTTGCGACCTTTTAGTCATCTTCCATCCATCAGTGCCTGCTCCCACTTCTTGGCTGTAAACCTTCGCTTGCTACTGTATTCAGAACCGAGCCCAGTTCTGTGTCCAGGTCTTTTCCCCCCTGCCATTTTCCTGAATAAAATCTGGGTTTTACCCTTCCAACTACTGTCCAGCTCTGGTTTTTCTGCGATACTCCAGGGTCCCATTTCTGAACAGAGCTTATAAATGGCAGTGGGGCTTCCAGCACCGCCCTGACAGAACCTTGTAAATGGCAGTGGGGCTTCCAGCACCACCCTGACAGAACCTTGTAAATGGCAGTGGGGCTTCCAGCACCGCCCTGACAGAACCTTGTAAATGGCAGTGGGGCTTCCAGCGCTGCCAACAGAACCTTGTAAATGGCAGCGGAGCTTCCAGTGCTGCACTGACAGAACCTGGGCACATTCACCTGGTTCTTCAAAGCAAACCATGTAGCGAAAAGGATCTCCATATCAGGTGATGCGAGCTTGCCTGCTTATTCCGCGGTGCATGGGACATATTTTAGGAGAGCATCTTCCCCTGCTCCTTCCACGTCAACTGCTTGGTAGGCCTGGGGCATCCCAGAATGATGCATGTTTGAGCCTATTTCATGAATGTGACCTCACGTGGCTACAACTTCCTTTGTATGGAAACTGCTCTCTTGCGTTGTTACTCTCCAGCATATACAGAGAGCACTGCTCGACTTCCGCCATGGAAGCTGAGGTATGAACCATTTCCATCTGCTGCCTTGGGCGGTCTGGTCTTCCTTGCATGCCAGACGTCCTTGAGGCTCCGTCGTTTAATTGGCTGCAGCTTAATACCAAAGTGGCCTTTCTGGATTAGTCTCCAAGTAAATATTTCATTTGCCTTTTTTTTTTTTTTAAAGAAACTTTAAAGTTCTGTCATATACTCTGGCAAAAATCACAAGGAAAGTTACAAGCTTCTTGTCTTTTTTATAGACAATCCACGCCACAATGAATGTCCCTTGCTCACAAAACCTGCTATGCCTCATTATTCTGAGGCACACATTTGTGTATGTGCTTCTTAAACCCCCTTACATTCCAATAGTTGTGTAATGAGAGAGAAAAGAGAGGTAACATTAACCTAGCTCTATGGGTAATTACAGGATACAATGGCTTAGTGAAGCCTCCGCAATCCTTCTGAGCCTAGAAACACCTTCTGTACAATTTTTTTTTATGCAAAGGCCTGCTCTTTTCATTGTGCATACAATGTGATTGCTGGTTTGACACTGCAGGCTACACTGGTTTTATGAAGGATTAAATGCCACCTGAGACATATTTATCCTAAATAAATCACCAACGGTAAACTGCAGCATGTCAGTGTCAACACCCTGGACTGCAGCAGAAAGGTTAGCCATACAGGACTACGCACGGTTAGGAATTAGCATCCGAGCCGAGGACCGTGTGCTACCGCTAACGGGAGGAGTGATCAAGAAATATTTCCACTGAAAAACATCCCCCCCCACTTTTTTTTTTTTTTTTTTTTTAACATGTATGAGAAGCCTGGCGAGGGCCATCACTTTGTAAAGGTCACCTTGATCCTGTCACTGTTTGCTGAAGACAGTGTTTAAGAAGCCCTGAATAGCCCTGCCATTGTTAAGAAACATGAGGAAGTCATACTCAGCTAATTATGGATCTCAGTGTCAGCCTTGAAATTTTACCTTCAGTTCTCATTTTTTTGGAGGGGTGGCTGTCTAAAGGGAGGTGGCCCTAGAGTGGACAGAGCTCAGCAGTGAGAAGGGTGCTAGGAAGAGGCCGGTTCCACTTCTGAACTGGCCAAAGCGTGAGCTGGTCTCCATGCTCTCTCAGGAAAAGATTTGAAACGGCGCTCGTATTTAAACAAAAAAGGTACCATTCTCCTTTCCTCTCATGTCTGCTCTTCTCAATTTCTAGATGCTATCCATGATAGAATATGTTATTGTCACCAGAATGCATCTGGGCCATTTGCCAGACGCTGAGAAACAGTATCGGGCTGCAGGGGATGCACGGCAGCGCTCCACGGCGTCTGGAGGCCACGAAGGAGGGAGAAGCCAGCAGCCACGAGCGCCGGGGTGCCCCTCAGTTGCCACAGCTGCCCACTACTGGCTGCTGAAAATAACATGCCATAATGATCTTTTAATGCTATAATTTTATTTCAAAGAAAACAGAAACAGAACAAAAACAACCTTTGCATTTGAGGGAGGAGATTATTTTACAGTTTTGGAAAACAGTAAGAGCAATTGTATCAGGAAACAAATGATTGCGACAGAAACTCGCATCCGACAGTTGCAGTGAATCCACAAGGAAACACAGACCATGCTGGCGGCCACCGCAGGGCCACAGGGCACAGTCTCCATGTGTTAACGTTTAATGTCAGCATTTTCAAATGGACAGAAATCACGAAGAAATCCTGCAAAAATGATATCAATATGAACAAACCCTTGTTATAAAAAGCAAAATATTGATACGAACAATATCTTCCAGAGTGCGTATTTCACATAAAGGCTTTATTGTATGAAACTAAGTCAAAATTAGAAGCACTGGCTATCTTCACCAACATATATTTTAACTGAATATAAACTTCAAGGCTTTTCTTAACCATAGGCTTAAGAGGATTTCTTTTATGCAGAATGTGACCAGAGCAACGAGTACACCTAAACTGTGTGAAGATGGGAAATTTATACATGAAATGAGCTAGCAGGCTTCCTTTGGTCTGGGGACACTGTTATTCTAAAATTAAAAAAAAAAAAAAAATGATGGTAGACTGCTTCGAGACGGTAACACTTGTAGCTGCAATTTTTAGCCCAGTAGAGAATGAAATGTAAAGGCAGCTACATGCTGACTGCACGAGCAGGCGCACCCCAAGCCACGAGGGGGATCTTCACCACTTTCCCCACGGCCATGACCTCCATGATAACTGAAACGGAAAACACCTGTGAGAGAAAAACCCACGGACAACACTTGGCTTCTCTTCAGCACAATGGCCAGGACAAAGGGGGAGGCCACTGACTGAAGGGCCCCAGTGGACCAGAGCTCCCTGTGCGGCCTGCGCCCGGCCCTCCCATGCACCTGCTCCCCGAGGCCCCGCCCACGGTACCCTCTGTGGCCGCCTGGCTAGTGGCCGGTGTGACTCTCGCTGGAAGTGCACGCTCAGGGCTCATGGGAGCCTCGTCCTCACGGTTTTGAAGGTTTCAGATGAAGCTCAGGGAACACAGCCCCCCACCGAAGCTGGACCTGCTCAACCTGCCCTGTGCTGAGTAAAGGTGCTGCGCGTCTCACGCTTCCTGGAGTTCGCTGCTTTCTCTTTGGCTCTGAATTGCTGCTGCGGCCGGGGAGCCCTCCTGGGTGTAGATGACCACGCTGGCCAGCTGCTCTGCCCTGCTTGGGGCCCCGGCCTCCGTGCCCAGCGTGGCCCCGGCCTGCAGGAGTTCCTGCGAGTCTGCAGTCTCCAGCACGGTGTGGGAGTACAGACCCGGCTCCTCCTGCACCCCTGGGGGCAGCTCTGTCACGATGTAGTGTGTGGCACCCTCGGAGAAGCCGCCACTGGACTCCTGCACCATGGCCTGGACCAGCTCCTCCGTCACGATGATCTGCGAGATCTCCCCGTCGGACTCCACCAGATCCATGTGCTCGCCCTGTGCCTCCTGCATGATGATCTGGGCACCCTCCCCAGCCACCATGTGGACGGCACCCTCCTCGCTCACCACCACCTGGGTGACACCGTCCTTGACCAACTGGCCGGCCGCGGTCGTGTCACACACAGCAAACTGGAGGACGCCCTGGACCATCTTCTTGAAGGCCACCTGTGCCCGCTCCTGAGAGGCCATGGCTGCTGAGGGATGCACCACCTGGGTGAGCACCTCCACGGCAGCCGGGCTCTCCTGGGCCTGTGGGAACATCTGGATCTCGGGGGTCTCAGGGTCGGCAGCCACATGGGAGACCTCCTGGCCGGGCAGCTGGATCAGCACGTCTTTGGGGCCAGGCCTGCCTTGCTCCTCGGGTCCAGCCCTGCCCTCCACCTCCCCTAATTCAGTGACCGCACAGAGCAACGCATCCAGGGCTGAGGATGCCTCGGGGGGAGCGACTCCAGCCTCTGAGAGGTTTAAAATCTCTTGCTTGGTCACCTGTTGTATCACAGTGCCACCTGGACTGAGGGACTCATCCATGCCGTGGCCTTCCATGGAGCCTCCCACGACGACCACCTGGGTGGCTCCATCAGCCAGCTGCTCGGGAAGGATGGGCCCGGGCACCACGCTGCCTACGTGTGCCCCGCTCTGACTCGTGGCGATGACCTGGCCATCCTCTGTGATGTGTACCACCCGGGCCACCTGGCCCGCCATGGCCAGCGTCTGCAGCGTGGCGGCGGCCGTCTCCTCCACAGAGGGGTCCAGGGCAAACTCCCCGTCGTAGCCCTGGAAGATGATGACCTGCTGCACCTGCTCGGGGGGCGGCGCCGGCCTCCTGCTGCTTCTGAGGGGTTTCTCCTTGACAAGGGGCTCTTCTGCCAGGGCTGCCGCGGTGAACGGGCTGTCTGTCTCCACAAAGGTGGCTCCTTGTCCCTTCAGACGGCACTCGTAGGACTTGGAAACAATGCCTAAGGGAGACAGGGACCAGTTAGAGCCTGGAGAAAGGACTCGTAGGCGCACAAGTAAGACCCTTCTTCTGTAGAAGCGCTAAGCTCTCAGCAGACACACCATGACCCCCTATTCCAAACTCTGAAGAGCTCTCTACAGTGCAAGCTTCAGCAGGGCCAGAGGCCTCCACGGGCACCTGCAGGCAGGCTCTAGGCTCAAGGGCACACACAGTTAATGCTGGGAGTGCACCTCCCCAGGGTGAGCTGCCCAATACAACTCTTTGCAGGGGTGAGTGCCTCTCCAGTGCCCAGGGAAGGAGGCTGGATAGCTCCCCCTACCACCATCATTTCTCTTGTAACAATGCATTCGGTCACGGGTGCTAAGTTCAGCAAACAGCCAGCAGCAGTATCTCCTAACCCAAAGGAAAATATTTTTTTAATGACCAAATATTATATATGGTATATTTGTTTATTCAGCAAAAAGAATGAAAGCCTCGCATATTAAATTTTTAAAAATGTCATCAATAAACACAGCTGTAAAAGTTTAATGCAATAAATATTTATTGAACATCAACGTTTCAGGCGCTCAACCCAGGCAGGCGGCCTGCGCGGTCATGTGAGTCGCCGTGTCCTGGCAGCATGCAGGGCGCTCTGCAGGGTAATGGGCACCCGCAGACACGGGGTTCTGGCCACTCAGGGGCTGAGAGGGGAGTCTATACTGCAGAACTAGGTGGTGGGCTTCGAGGGGCCAGACTCGGCCTTTCTCCTCTCTGTCCATCTTCCGGACAGTGCCTGGGATGGAACAAGTAATCAACAAAGATGTGTTTGCCGAATGTCTTGGATACAATGTAAGGTGACAAGTACTGCACAGAGACAAAGAAGCCATACATTCAGGAAAGAATATTCAGGGAAAGATGGAAAAAAGAAACAACATTGTAGCCCTGTCTTCGGGACAAGATTCAAGCCATCTCCTGCAGGCTGGGAGGAGAAGTCCCAGACAGAAGCAGCGAGGCCCAGGCAGAGGCAGGAAGGCCGTGGGTCCCCACGGTGCTTCAAGGCCTCGGGGCAGTGGAAGGCTCGGGCTGTCAGGAGAATAGGTTGCTCATCTCAGAGCAGGTTGCCCAAAGCTTCCTCCACCCTGCGCTAAGGTACCTGGGCTACGGGCTGCAGAGAGGAGCAGCGTGCTGAATGTTTTTAGCAGGAAAACTACAGCACTGTAACGGAGGGTAAGAAATTTTGATCTGAAGCACCAGCCCCAAATGCCTTAGTGAAAACACTGTGTGTAGAAGATACCATAAGCCCCTTGGTGCCCAGGCAGAGGCAATAAGGGGAGACCAGGAGAGAAAAGAGGGACCGAGCAGGGACGAGAGTGAGGAGGGGAGAGCTGGAGCTGGGCACATCCCCTGGTCTAGGGCCATCTTGTGCCCTTCACCGTCTGCCCTTTGTCAACGGGATACCCACGGCAGGCGGGCAGGGCACAGGGCTCAGGTGGGCAGCAGGATTCTGAAAGGCCTGGGCTGCTGCAGGAGCGCTGAGCCCATCTCAGAGCTCTCGGGCCAGGGGCTTCGGCTGCCATCTGCACTGTACAAGGAAAACTCGGGCATGGTAAAAGGACGGTGGGGACGGGAGGCGCTGCACGAGGGCACACGGCCAGGCGCACATCACATCTTCCTCAACTGGCGACTCAGGGCAATGCCTGCCGCTCCCTGCCTTGCTGGATAAAACAGGGCTGGAAATGGTAAACTTTATTTCACATAAAAGAAATGGGCTCTTAAAACAGACTTCCTGCTTTCTTCTTTAAATCCCAATTTTCCACTGGTTTCTAACCGACTCCATCCCTCCTCAATAAGAGAATGATCGACAGGTGGCCCACAGCGAACATTTCCATATTTCAACAGCAACCACACATTTGAGATATTCTGCTTTATTCTCCTTGAGGGGGTCAGTTTCTTAACGGCATCTTTTAACCTTAACAAAAGGGAAGAAAGGATTAAGAATTGTTAGAGATTATTTATCGCCAGGATCTCTTAAAAAGAGTCAACCACTTTGCTTATCGTGTTGGTGGTGTTCTGTAAGAAAGCGTTTCTTTCAACACCGAGTTCATTCTGAGCACAGACCCCAGACAGGGCCTGTCCTCCAGTGGGTGCGTCTCAGGCAGGCTCAGCAGAAACCGTTAAATCACGTTTACCAACAGGACATGCTCCAGCTCTCACTCAGGCTGGAGGAACACGGTCCTGGATTTGTAAGTATTAATTAACTGTTAAGTACTAATTAATATATCTTCTTTCTCAGGCAACTCTGTAAAGTGTGAATCTTAGAAAGGGTATGAAATTTTAGGTCAAGAAAAGAGCTGCAGGGCCAGCCAGGACTAGCTCCCCTACCAGGAGATACTCCTGTGTACTCGCTCTGCACCCATGGAACCCTAGCATGAGCAGGTGCAGTCAAGCTAGTGAGCCGCAGGGGTGAGCCAGGCCTGGCCTCGCCCTCATGCACCAGGCAGAGGAAAGCACTGCGTCTTCAAGGTCAACTCACCCTTCCCGAAGAGGGGCCAAAATGTTCATGAGTCTAGCTGAACAAATTCCCTAATTATAGTGCATCCTGTTTTCTCATGGTTACCCCCAACCAAGGACAGAGAACAACTGGGTAGCACTAAATGGGGCTGCTGGCTGGCCCCTCCGTGTGCTTCAGGTAGCAGGTACTTCCAGAACACGACTTCCTCTTCCTGAGGCTTGGTGGTGGCAGTTACAGGTATTCAACCCGTGGTACTCATGCTGTGTGAATGCCTGGAGACTTTCCAAAGGTCACGTGTGGTAAGTTTTGTGGGAGCCACTGCAGAGCCTTGGAAAGGGTCTGCTTGGGCACGTGCCTGGGGACAGAGCTCCTGACTACCTGCCTTTCCCCCTCCTCCCACTTTGCAGAAAGAACCCGCACCCATCCCCGCCTGATGCCTTGCCCTAGGGAAGATCAGGGTTTAAAAGCTAAGCTGAGATGCGGGTGGGCGTGCAGCTCCCGGGGCAGGGGTTGAATCGCTGCCTGTCTCACGGTTGTCTTGTAAACTTCGATCCTCCTCTAGTCTCTCCTCAGAGAGGTCAGAAGCCTCAAGAGGGTGGCGCCCACAGCTCCTGCATTCGCGCTCCCTTTCCGCCTGAGCATAAGCTGGGCATGTGTGGCTGGTCCCCAGTCGGTCTGCCATCTGCTAGGACCTCTAGATCTTTGCCTCCTGTACTTGCCAAATTCTTTCTCTGGTATGCTTGCAATTTCTCCCCACCCCCTACTTTCCTACCCAGTGCCATCTTCACATGTCAGCCTTGATTTGTTTCTGTTCATTCTCTAATTTTAATGTCATTTTTCGTCTAATTCAGAATTTGAAAACAAGGGAAATAAGGACACAAAAACAAAGAAGGCGAAGGCAGCTTCCGGCCATTCCCTCCCGCACTCATTTTAATTACGGACGAGGACATACTGCCTGTACATTAAAAGACAGGAGGAACTACTGTAGCTGGGAAAGGAAGAACAAACATCCTCTTCCTCGGTAGTCTCAGAAAGAAACGGTGCACGCTCGAGTCCGAGCAATTCTGTTCTTTACTCTGTAACTGGACAGGAAATCTCTTGGGTGTAGAATTATCCTTTGAATCCCTTGCAGCACTGATAATTATGCTATTCTGAACTACTTACTGAATGTATTTGAATCCAGAGGTGGGTTAAGCCACTTCCAGACCATTAATGTAAACTAAATGGGTAAACACTGCTGTCAGCGTGGGGTGTGACGAAGCCTAGCACCGTCAGCGTCCTCACCTCCGCGCACGCACAGGCCCAGCGAGTCCATCACAGTTCATAAATGCGAGCGCGGGTCCATCTTTTGATTCAGCAATTTAATAACTTCGAGTGCTGTCAGTACTGCTTTGAAAAATAGCACCTATAAAATGTAACAGCCTCAATCAGATTGAAAAAGATTCACCCACTGAAGATTCTTCCATTTCAACCATAATGAATTAATGTTGAGCTATGTAGAAGTTCAAGTGTCATTTAAACTAATGTGAGTCTCTTCTGTAACTTTCAACTCCAACTGGGCTATGACCAGGAATTTACTGGGCACATCAACCTCCATTTTTGAGCTCTTTCTGGTAAATATGAACCGTAAAGCTCACCAAATGCAAATGGCCAAATGGATACGGTGTTTGGAAAACAGATACGTGGTACAGGTTGCTTAGTACTGCTTAGCAACCTTCACTAACCTTCACTGCTTAGTCACTGTTATGTCTCCAAAAATCGCACAAAGCCCTAATGGGGCATGGATGTTCCATGTAGTATTTGTATTATGGTACCTTTAAAAAAGACAGTGTCAGATTTCAGTACAGTAACAGCAGCTAACCAAACAGTGTGCCTAAAATCATTCTTTTTTGGGTCTGTTTCCAATAGGGCGATAAGCAGCTTTGCGTAGAAGGCACAAGTGACATTAAAATGCAGCCTCGCGCCCGTCTACAAAGTCCTCACTTTCTGCCCGTTTGCTTTTGCAAGCACAAAGACATTTTACTCCCTTCTCAGAGCCGAATGCATTGAAAGTTCACAGCTTGGATGGAATAAAAAGGTAGTTACTGGGGTGTCTGAGGATTTGCTTTTGGGGAGAGGATTTTGAGTTCGGCTCGCTGCTCTGGGTTGCCGTTATGAAGCTGCAGCTCCTGCATGCTCGAAGCCAACATCTCCAGTGTGGAAAAACACAAGCTCCATTACGCGGGGGTGGAGGGGTGAAGCCGCACAGACTCCGCTCCCCAAAACGGTGCTGAAGGCTCTGTTCTGCTGGCTGGTGTGCTTCCGGGAAGGAGCACGGGGCTGCGTACCTGACTCCTTCCTCTGTGTGTGCTGCTCCTTCCTTACTGTCATCACTTTTTCCACAGAATAAATACCTTACGCTTTTGTTAAGCTTACATTTAATTAAAATGTACAGAATTTGTGCAGTAAACCCGAATGGAAAATATAAAACCAGGGCCCCCTCTCTTGAAGGCATACGTTGTGAATGAAAAATGTCATTACAGACTAAAAAATTTTGCAGTAAACAGGGCCTACAGAGAGAAGTTTCCCCTGTAATGACATCCATAAAATACACAAATGGCACTTTTAGTACCATCCTGAATATGGCATTTTCTGTGCTCTACACACAATCTAAATGGTTTGATCATAGAGCATAATACTCCATTGGGTTTATAGAACAATCAATGTTCCATAAAATGATGTATTTATCCAATAGTAGGCTCAGCAGTTACTGGTGTATGACATTGTAGGACACAGGCTTGGGCTCCTCGGCCGCACACTTGCTGGCTGTAAAACTTATCTAACACCACTTCAACAACTTCATCTCATCTGTGGCAAGTAATTTGTGGAAGCCTCAGCTTGGTTTAAAAAAAACTTGTAATAAAAATTCATAGAATTTTCAGGAGAATGAAAGCTGATGACAATAGAAAGGTCACATTGTGTCTCCACTAAAGGGGTCAAAGGTTGTTAGCAGTTCTAAAACCGAAAGTAGATTTCATGCATCACGTAGCAGATAAAGATGGCATTATTAAAAGACATGTCGTGGGGTGAAACGCCTAATACCTACAAAAGCCTGTGCTAATATCCTATGTAAACCACTTTGTTGCTACAAGTCAGCATTTATTTTAAATTTCTAAGCTTCTCTGGAAACGGTACTAAATGTTGATACACTGCTAGGTTACATCTCAGACACTGGATGCACTTTAGATTTTCTAGTTTGGTAGGCCCAGTAAGCTTGAGAACGCTGGCTTGGTTCACTGTCATAATGAGAGCACCTTGAATACGAAGCGATTAAACAAATAATACTTTTCTCATAAAAATTTGGGACACACAGGACACTGCAATTCTTAAGCCACATATAATTTTTCTTGGCTTCAATTTTAAGATGTAATTTTAACAAGAATGTTAAGAAATCATACTTAATGTCTATTAAAATGAAACAATATTAACAGATTATGCTAATAAATTAGAGCCATATTTTAATGTCACAAAAGCTTATAAGTTTCCCAAGTGAAAGCAGGAAAAATGACAAATTAAAATTCAATGAAATATAACCTTTTAGAAATTTCAAAGCAGGGAATACATTATTCTTACAATAGCAGTCACCAATAGTTTAGCCAGTCAAACTGGTATCAATAATTGCTCCATAATTTATTCATCTTATCGACAATAATAATTCCCTGGCATTATGCAGGACGTCCTGGTACAGAGCCCCCACTGGACTCTGGGTTTGAAGAAGTGATGCTTTCCATGTTAACACTGGTACATGGTACGGGGGACTCCCTGCCTTTGAGCTACTTCTTGCACTAAACAATGTGAACTTCCTCAAGTTCCTGAAGGGAAAACTCCAATCAAGTGGTTTAGGGACTTGGCTAGGATCAAAGAAAGAGTATGAATCTGGTATAGCATGGGACAGAGTAAGCTCTTAGTTTTATATTCCAGCAACCAAATGGCAATTTCTCCTTTTTTTTAAAAAATTTTTTAAGAACACAGGTCGGTCAGTACCTCATATCTCCCATTATTTTCAATGGTTAGAAACACATTCTGGTCAGTGTTACTAAAATTGACACACAAAATAGAAACAAATAGGTTACTTGAAATACAAGATTAAGAATTATTTTTAGCCTCTGACATGCATGTGAAACATGGTAGCTAAACTAGTGAGATTTATCTCAGAGCAGATTAGTTTTGGTCAGCTGACAGGAGCTGGCCTAAGGATGAGTTAAACATATCACAGCGTAATAACTGAAAGGAGTTTTGGTAACTATCTGCTGTATACCACATGTGAACATATACAAATATGTTGAAGAAGGACAGTAAAGTCTTTGTCATGCCTTGCATTTCATGAAGGCCGCTGTTTTATAAGAAGAGATGGGGAAATTGCTTTTCTGTAAAAATTAACTGAGGTTCACACCATTTCTGGAAAACTCTTTCACATAAATTCAAATACACAATTTCTCTGGATGCACCATGCAATTTTTAGTGAAGGAATATTTACAATAAACCAGGGCAGAAATTTAAGTACCAAAAGTTTTAGTCCCTTTTTCTTAATTGCCATGGGTGCAACACTTAACACTGGCAGCAACTGAAGATAATCATATAAAACCCCTGAAAAGAATTCTAGATATTCACAAAAAATGAAGACAAAATTTTATCTTGAGTTGGAAATACATAATCATGCAGGTTTCTAACTTTACCAAGAATAGTCTCCATGGGCCTAGATATTTCCATGGCCACTGAAGAGTGACAAAGAACAAAAGACAATATTTTACCTTTAAAGTCACAAACCCTAAGAAATGTTGTATTATATCAGACCCTTAGGTATATATTATCATTTTCATGCATGAAGATCTAACAGTAATGGAAGTGATGCACACAAATCTCACTCAGTAAGATAAGAATGCATGCTTTAAGGTTATCTTGACAGGCTTTGTGGGGTGGAGAGGAAGGGCAGCGGTTAACTGTTTCTCTGCTGTGCAGAGGCCTGTGAGCTGCACCGAGAGATCGCGACGCACAACCATGTCCCTCTGGAAATTGAACTCAGGTGACAGAAACAGTGTCATCGAGTTTCATGGAGGGTGATGAGATGGCACTTTATTTATTTATTTTTTTTGAGACGGAGTCTCGCTCTGTCACCCAGGCTGGACTGCTGTGGCCGGATCTCAGCTCACTGCACGCTCCGCCTCCCAGGTTCACGCCATTCTCCTGCCTCAGCCTCCCGGGTAGCTGGGACTACAGGCGCCGCCACCTCGCCCGGCTAGTTTTTTTGTAGTTTTTTTTTAGTAGAGACGGGGTTTCACCGTGTTAGCCAGGATGGTCTCGATCTCCTGACCTCATGATCCGCCCGTCTCGGCCTCCCAAAGTGCTGGGATTACAGGCTTGAGCCACCGCGCCCGGCCGAGATGGCACTTTAAAATCAGGCTGGGAAGGGCTCTGATCTAGTCATTTACCCATGAACAGTACTTCTTAAGAACTGCCAGTTGATGTGCCAGCAGAAAGTGCTCAAAAGTCTTCAGTCCTATTTGGAACAAAGCAAGGGGAGAAGTGGTGGAGGGGAACCCTTACAGGTATCAACATAGGGTACGTCTCTCACTCTGCACACATTTCCGGGTGCTGAGGTCAGAGCCCTGGCCCACGGGAAGGGGGGTGTCCCTCTTGGAGGCACCCTTGCCTCTCCTTCCAGTGCAAGCCTTCTGCTCCTGTGCCCCGACATGCGTGTGAGCATGAGGGACAACGGCTGAGAACATGTAATAGTGCCCTTCAGGCTTTGCATGGGGGTGGAACCCAGGCTTGGAAAAGGGCTGTGGAATGTCAGTCCCTCAGGAGTGAGGCTTCCAGAAGACCTTCGAACTCTACCAGACAAATAGCAGCCCCTGCTTACTGTAAGGCTGCCTCTGTTTGACTTAAAGACCTAACAAACTGGAACAGGCATTCTTATGGAATCAGAAAATCAGGAATCCCAAGCACCTTTCCCTAAATGTCCTCTGACAGTCTATGAACTCCCAAAGCAGATAAACAGCATCAGGAGACAAGGCCTATTTTTCAAAAGTTGTATACATTATACATACCTTAAAAGGTAAAATTATGCAAATAAGACCAACCAATCCTGCTGGAGGGCAGGTCTCTAACAAGGCTGACTTGAAAAGGCTAACAAGGCAGATTAAACTTGTTTCCTTTTTGGTTTTCTGGAAAAACCCTGTAAAAAAAATTCACATTCACTTTTGTAGTCATGTTTCTATTTCCTTTATATTATAGTATCTTCATATTGTTCCCAAGGAAATGAGAGGAAACAGACATTTGTCTTCATTGTAGACACTTTTGTATGAAGGTAGAAAGCAAACCGCTTCTCAGTAACCGCACAGAGGCACCATTAAAATCAAATTTACAGTTAACAGAACCTACGGCTGGGGTAAAACACTAACAGTTAGTATTTTAATGATCAGCAAAGCTTTCGGAGGTCTAACATCTGCTCATAGCCAAACGACAGCAGCTGCTTGTGTACACTTGAAACAATGCGGATTTCTTCTTTATGCCTTAAAATGAATCATATGTTCTGGGCACAGGGCTGCTCTTTCCAACAGAGCTGGTGCGTGCCAGGGGACCCCCAGCACCCTGTGGATAGCAATTTGGGAAGGCACGGGCTCTTTCAGGCAGGAGATCCAAACAGGCAGAAATCCCTGAGTCCAGGAAATGAAAGCGGGAGAAAGGGTGCAGAGGCCACCACTGGCTGCAAGGCTGTCAGGTGTGGGGGAAGCAGAGCCTCAGGAGCTGTCACCGCAGAGCAAGCCAAGGGGAGGACACAGGGCCATGAAGGTGAGGGGACGATGGCCCTCAGTCCTTCCTTGGATCTACCTGGATGGACCTGGGAGAGCCTCTGTGCCAGGCCATACCCAGCCTCAGCCTTTTCTACACACGGCAGGGCCGAGGGGTTGGACTGGACGCTGACATTGTCAAGGTAGAACATGGTAACGCATTTTCTTCCTAACCAGTAGAAACTAAAATCTTTATTTTAGTTTTATTTATTTATTTCCTAAATATCTAAGTTAAATTCCTATTGAAAGCTGAAGAATATCTGTGGCTTGGGTCCTACAGAATAACATACCCCTGGGATAATAAACCTTAACAAAAATCTAACAAAAGACAAACTATGAGGCATGAACCCTGACTCTGCAATGAGCAGAATGAATAGAAACTAACTTTCAAATGGAAATCCTCAGTGAAGTCGCAGCCGGTGGAACCCACAGCCAGGCAGCCTGGTGAGACAGTATCCGTGGTTTCCCTCCACACACCTGACCTGGCTTTTCTGAGAAGCAAGGGAAGTTCAGAGGGAGATCCTTTTTAAAAGCGCAATTCAAATGAATATTGACCCCAGGCCTGTTGGGGTCCTGTCCACCTGGTGCAGTGTGCACATCTGAAATGCACAGGATGAGGAGACACAGGACCCGGGTGCGGCTGGCACTAAGGCCTCGCTGTGTCTAGAGGGAACAGTGCGCCATTATGTCTCAGCAGCTATGCACGGCACATTGAAGTCCTCCAGAAAATTTCCACAGTAGATTTTTGAAATAGGGTAGTAAGTTCAATGAGGTAATAATGTGTCATGGAGCTGGGGCCACTTACAGGACCACATGATTCCACTGTGTTCCAAGACGGCGCAAACAGGAAAACTATCTTTAAAAAAAATTATCAGTAGTTTATTAGGGAAGTTAAAGATTTTGTGAAACAGGTGGCACTATTTTGCCTTTTCACTAAAAGCCTGCTTGAAAGGAGTTGGCTGGCAGGCACACATAGCAACGAGCACGCGGTAGGGATCTGAACGCTGATCAGGAGTCACATCCACGCACGTGCGTCCTTCCACCCAGGTGCACGTGCAGGAAAGCAGTAGCAAAGCTGTGTACGGGGTGCCCCACAGGCACCCCCAGAAGGCACTTTGTGTGGGAATGGTGACATGAACAAGTGGAAAACTGAATTCACCATGTGTAATCCAAACTCAGGCACCCAAAAAACGAGCTCTATCAATCAGGCAGCTGATGCCCGGGTCCACTTGGCACACAATGAGTTGTCCACTTGACATAATCTTCAACGAGGGTTAGAAAGGCAGGGCTGGGAATGCTTTCGGGTGGAAGGTCTAAGGGCCACTTCTTCTGCCGGAACTTCTCAGTCCCAAAAATAAAGCTACAGGCCTGGTCCTGGTGGAGGATCTTCAAGAGACATGGGAAGACCAGAAGGCAGGCCCCTGAGCTCCTTCATGGAGGGAGAGCAGTGGCATTCTGTCTCATTCTTCTCTTTTTTTTTTCTTCTTCTGTGGATCAACAAATGGCTCACCTTGATATTCTGAAGGGGCAAGGCCAATCTAGGACAAGTGTGCGACTCCTGTGGCAGGTAACAGCGTCGGTAACGTAATTATAAGACGGGGCCTAATAGGCTGATTATTAATACTGTTTTCTAAAATTTAAACACTTTATATGCTTAATCAAATGTAACATCTCCCTGTTTTCTTTAAATATACACATACAAGTGCATACATACAATTAAGCACACCCGAGCACACGCCTTCGTGGACATACACACGTACACAAGCGCAGCTAGCGGTGTTCGACAAGGGTAGCCTTCCATTTCCATTCTCATCACATTCCTTATCCAAGGGTCTTCCCCAGAGCCTCTCCTGAGCGTGAATCTATGGCATACTGGATGGAGTAGAGACATGAGGTAAGTAGGCAGAGTCTCTGCCTTCCTACACGATGTTCAGGACTATGTCAAGTGGGCAGCTAGCTGGCTGTGTGTCCAATGAACCTGGCCTTCACTTATGAGAGTGCCTGATGACATGTGGTGGTCTGTGCTTTTTAGGGAGTTCCCTGGAGAAAGGCCCCTCAGACATGTCTCACGTAACTCCTTACCTGATGACCAGCCCCCAGACTAACAGCAGCATGGCTGGAATAAGTCCCGACACACAATGTTTGAGCAACACTTGTTAATTCTTTAAGAGCTGTTAAAGTTTTTAAAGGGTAGGACATCTAAGGACTGAAACGGTGTTAAAACCTCCAAGGTTCAGAGATTCCATTCCATATCAATTCTCTCTTCCCTAGAACCCTGAGGATGTTTCTGTCACTACTCATGTGGTTCTGATGCTATTACTCTACTTCATTAAGAGTGACTGTGATGGGAAATGAAATCGCACTGCTGACAGTCCTGAGATCTTAGAGGGAGTCAGCCAATGGGAGAGAAAGGCAATGATCTATTTTACTTAGTACCATAATTAGAAGAATAAATACCCACTGTGAAAATCAGTCGCATGACTACTAGTAGAATTTTTAGGTTCCATAAGTGAGCACAGGAAGAATGCACTCAGGTGCTTTTGTTGTTTGTCACATTTATCATCTATTAGAGTTTCTGGGTAAACCTAACAGAAAAACCTAGGTCCTACGTGACAGCATTAACATGGGTCCATAAGCAACTGGATACTTACATGTGTCTTAATTGTACATTTATTTAATTTGAAAGTTACGTTAGGTTTTAGAGACATTAGGTAGACACCCATACAGCCTGTTGTACATAATTCCAGCCTATCACAACGAATCTTAATTATCCATACATGTGCTTGTCTTTCCCGCTACACTGAGAGCTCCTTGAGTGCAGGGCTCTATTATTTGCCATGGCATCTTCAGTGCTTGGCATATAATAGGCCTTAATAAGTATTGCTTTAAAAAGAAGACAAACCTAAAGAGGAAGGATGGACTAATCTTTAAAACATCTTCCAGGTAAGAGAAAGAGCATGAGCTCTGGTGTCAGCATGCTTGGGTTTGATTCCTCACTACACCTGGAAGTTACTATAGAAAGAGAAATCTCCATAGAGCTCTGTGTTTTGGTGCTTTTTGTGAGCTGAGGTACCGACTACCTTTACAGTAGATTATCTTTTCATGGATGTTTCTAGAGAAAATAGCCTTGGAAGAGAAAGAGGGTGTCTTCTTGCAGAGCAAAGGGCAAAAAGATTCATTGTCCATTATAATAAAAATAAGTATTCCTCAGCCGGGCGCAGTGGCTCACGCCTGTAATCCCAGCACTTTGGGAGGCCGAGGCAGGCGGATCACGAGGTCAGGAGATCGAGACCACCCTGACTAACACAGCGTAACCCCGTCTCTACTAAAATACAAAAAATTGGCCAGGTGTGGTGGTGGGCGCCTGTAGTCCCAGCTCCTCGGGAGGCTGAGGCAGGAGAATGGCGTGAACCTGGGAGGCGGAGCTTGCAGTGAGCCGAGATTGTGCCACTGCACTCCAGTCTGGGCGACAGAGCAAGACTCTGTCTCAAAAAAAAGTAAGTACTCCTCTTAGGCAGAGAACAGGCAAGTTTACTGCTCGTAATAAAAGATCTGGGCTCCCTGAATTCAGTGTTCATTGTCTGTACTACAACCCACTGTGTGTACGGATGTCACCAGCCTCTTCGTGTCAGCCTGCGGGAGCTGGGACTTGGGAAACTGGGTCAGATGCTGACCCTTTAGCTATAACTGTTGCTGTGATTAATAAAGTCCTTTATCTCTGACCCTGGAATCTCGTGTCTTCTGCTAGTACCCACAAACTGTGGCAGAATAGCTCATTTGCAAGCTGGATAAAATTTTAGACTTTTCATAATTCTACGTAATTTCTACGTAATTCTACAGTTACTTAAATTTATTAAATCTTGTTTTCTTAATCAATAAAATACGTAACATAATACTTATTTTCTTAAAAAGTAAATGAGACAGCCTATGTATAATACTTAGCATTGTGCCTGACACATAGGAAGGGCTCAATATATTAACAGTAATATATTATATGGTAATAATAATTAGTATTATTTTAAGTTTAATGCATTATAATTCAGTTCATATCACCTGAAATTGGTATATAATGTAACTAATATCTATGAATACACAAAATAATCTTGTATGACTGAAATATTTGAAGCACATTATACATACAACAAAATTAAATTTAATGCAAATAAATGTAAAGTCCTGCAATCAGTAGTAAAAAATTGCCCAAAGTATGATAGAAAATGACTTCCAAGTTCTAGCCACTGGTAGGATCAATACACTGACGCGGCTACATCAATACAAGTACAGAGTTCAGGCGAAGAACGGGAATAACATGATGATGAGCTGGTCAGACCATACTTAGGGTGTCGTGTTTAAGCTTGAGCTCCATGTTTTAAGAGAAACATTGACAAACAGCCATGAATATAGAGAAGAGAAACAAAAATAATTGGGGACTTAAAATACATAAAGAATGGCTTCAATTTACAAATACTTAAAGGACTATCATGCAGAAAGAGAACAGGTTCATTCGGCATGGCTCTAGAGGGCAAAATGGGGAACAGCAGAGGGAAGTTACAGGAAGAAAACTTTGCCTTCATCACACTGATTCAGAAATTGAAACACGATGCCTTAGCATTGAGGCTCCTAGTAAAAAAAAAAACCGGAATGACCACTTTTTGGAGATGCTGCAAAGAGGACTCAAATCAAGGGCTCCAGTGTTCTTGTTAGTATTTAGATAATGATTCTAGAACTCCCAAAGCAGGGAGCAGAAGTTCTGCTGAATACGGGTGGCCCTATCAGAGCAGACAGTGCCGGGGACCCACGTGTCTTCAGGAACCGGACAAGTAAGCATGATCCCAGGCTAGTTAGTGAAGCCCTGTCAGAGCAGGAGGCTGCGCTGTCGGACGCCAAGTGATCCATCTGAGCTCCACGATGCCGGGCTCTGGCCTCGGCTCTCAGCCACCCAGCACACTACCTGATGCTCAGTTCCTTCAAATGCAAACAACATGAACTTTCTGGGCAATTACCGGATGTTTGAATCTGCCTAGTTCTGTGTGCAATTATGTATCACGCCAGCTGACAGTGAGATCGTGATGAACAACTCCCCCACCCCCCAACCCCCAAAAAAAAAAAAATACTACTGGCCAGAGTGTTATTTGGAAAGACAGCGAGGTTGCCGTGAGCACTCACCACTCAGGTTTCCTGTCAAGGAGCATGGCTGGCAGCACTGCCCCCACTGCATCCAGGCTGGCCAAGGGTGACTCCACAAAAGGGTCCCCACCAGGCCCATTCCTGCCAGCCAGGGAGCCTCACGCTAGGTGACTCTGGCTTGGTGGCCCTACAGCCTGAACATTGCCTGCTCAACCCTTCTGCCCTTCCAACCCTCCAATTTAATTAATTTTTTCAGTTTTTAGGAATCATAACTGTTCACAAGCAAAATATGTTATTTGTAAATACATGTTTGCAAACAGCAGGCCTTCACATCCTGTCATTCTAAAACAAAACAAACATTTTAAACATAATTATAAAGTTGATGAAAATAATCTAGTTGATTTTTTTAAAGACAGAAAGTGTCAGGATTCCAATCATTGGCTCATGAAAGCATCTCTCACTTTCGTATCGAGCTGAGAGTTAGAGTCCTGTCAGTCATTACTGGCAACACGCTTCAGGCCTGGGAAGGCTAGGCTGGGTTGGAAACAGACTTCTGGCTAGGATGAGAACACAGGGAGTGGTCCCCAACAGCTGAGGGTTGAAGTCACCTGTGTACTGCGTGGGAGGCTGAGAACCACCCTGAGGAAAGGAGCTCCAGGGGATACTGGCAAAGAAAGGTCAGAGCCAGTCAAAAAGGCTGAAAAGTCAAGACCTGAGTCACAGAAGGGAAGAAAGAAGAGAGGGATCGACCATGGCAAATGACAAAAAGAAATACCATGTAGACAGAAATCAGGCCTTTGACACATAATTCCAGAAAGACCACAAAATTAATCAGCGAAATCAGAATACTATGGAGAGCAAAAAGGGCGGTGTCTGTACAGGTCACTGGGAGAGGAGGCGCAGGCCTGACGCTGCTGACAGCTGTCAGCCTCAGTTCCATTAGGATCTAAGTCTATGATTCTGGCCATTTTCCTCTTGAGCACGTGGTTAGTGACTTGTGAATACTAACACGTGCCATATTCTATATAACAACCAATATAAGGCTGTCTGATTAGTGGCTTCATGACTATAACGAAGAAAAAAAACTCATGTGAAACTTGGCATGATGTACACAGAAATACGGACATTCATATGTTTACCTTCGCCTCTACTCACTACTAAACGTCATCAGGTATTTTTCTCAACAAAGATACTCCACTCTCTTCTGCAGCAGCCAGACAATCAGAATGACAGTACCGAATTAATTCCTCATTTGCTGGCTGAAAGAAACTCAAAGCAGAATTGCCAAAGGGCAAAGCAGAGAGAGTGACACTATACATCTCAGCTTTTATATATGTCCATTTGATTACTGTGCTTGTGCGTTTGCATCATCCTGGTGATCTAACAGTTATTGTCTTACTTAATTTACAGAGTGCCACGGTGTCTATTAGTAGGAGCCATGCTTTTAAAAGTATTACTAAAATATCTGAAAGTCTTATTAGAAATTCCAGAAAGTACAGTAGGTAAACTGCATACAGAAAGTGAAGGGGAAAAAAAATCCTCTTGCAAAAGCCTCTATTACAGAACCTGCTTTAAAAAGCTGCCGCATGACTGCAGTATGCTGGGCCAGGGTGCTGGCAGGAGAGTCACCTTCAAAGTGAGGCCGCAGAAGGCAGAGGGTCCCCGGCTCCGGGTGCTGCTGTAACTCGCTCACTCATAGGGCAGTCGTGGAGGAAGGGCCGTGCCTGCTTTTTTTAGTGTTATGAGTACCTTCTGTTTTCTATGCCTTCCTTTTACTAGTAACTCCTACTGGCTAGAACAATGCTACTTGCTTTTTTTGTTCCAATTTTTGACATCGTCCTGCTAGTCATTAAACCCCCACAGAGCAACCACACATAATCCGTTTCCCAATACATCATACAAGCAAAAAACCGATTCCTCTAACACTGGGCTTGGTTCTTTCTTAAAACATGCTTGTATTATTCAATATTTGGCTTTGTTGTCCAATTTTTAAAATTTATATAAACAAATCAGAATCTCAAATATTCTAATAGATAAATCAAAATTAGCTTAGATTTTGGATATAGCCCTCTTGATAAAGAAGGTTTCCTTCCCTTTTTCTTTGGATACTTTTTAACCTACAGAGAAACTACCATAAACATAATTTATTTGACTTAAACTCGACTAGTATATATGGAAGGACAGAGGTCAAGGGACATTCGGGAGGCAAATGCCAAATCCTGACAAGAGACTTTTGGGTTTGAATCTACACAGAACACATGCAAGGAGGGAGTGAGGCAAGGCTTTTTTTTTTTTTTTTTCTTGTCTTCAACTCTATGAAAACAAAAAGCCAAAGAAGGGAGGGGACTGACTCTCACAGATTCTCTGCACAGCCGCTCCAGGGAGTAAGTACAGGAGGATGCTGCTCATTCGGATGGGCCTGGCTCCACGGGGGCAGGTCCCCTGGTTCGGGTGGCCACGATTCGGCTGGGTACTGGCTCCACTTTCTAACTGCTGGCTTATGAGTGGATTTTAATTTTTCAGCATCAGAACTATTAAAAATTTCCCCAAGAACTTCACAATGTAAGGCAGCAAAAGTGAAGCAGTGTTGACTACAATGAGTGAAGGGACACACAGCAACTTGGTTTCCTGTTCATCTTTCTCAGAAAGTCTAGGCCTCTGAGGATGTGGATTAAATCCACTGGTTCGACGTCTCTAAGCTCCCTCCTACTGGTAGAACGCTGATGCCTGGCCATGCTGATACTCTCAGAGGCGGGCTGGGCAGCCTGGCTCTGCTCACTGCTTCGTCTACAGGAAACAGGACACAGTGACTGGTCCCGTGTTGCTGCAGTTTTAAAATTTCTGTTATGATATGAACATGCAACATACCTCACCTCCACAATATATAGCAGCTGACTGTGTTATTTAGACTAAAAAACTAATGGGCTAATTGTAGCATTATAGTTCAAATACATTTACCGTTACCACATTTGGCCCAGTGTGATCTTAAATAAGAATTGCTTCTGATCATTTGAATGGAAATTCAGAATCCTTAAAAGAAGCCATGTTGGAGCTGGTTGGTTCATCATATGCAAATACTGTTGCATTAAGATGGGAAATGCCTATTCATGAAGATAATGAAAACTGACACAAATATAATAAAATAAGTGGTTTATAGATTCTGGGACTTACATAGCAACATGTTTGATCCTTCTGCTTAAGAGTATAGTCATCTACCTCTCCCCAGTTCATACTTGATCTGCAATCCAAAAACAAAGCCCACTAGCCTCATAGCACGAAACCTTATAAGCATTACTCAAGATTCTCAACATCGAAGTTTCCATTTTTTAAAAAGAAGAGGGTGCGGGGGTGACAAGTATTATAACAGAGAACACACGGTGCAGCAAAGAAGGCGGTGGATCAATGGATGCCCCCAGACTCTGGCATTCATAAAACAGCCACATGAATAGCACCGTGGAGAACAAAAGACAATGAGGATAAAATTGGGTGCTTTTGTTTCATAAGGCTGGCACAGATGGGTCTGGCATGCCTCATGTTTCATTTCACGAAACTTTAGCCACATTTCCAGGGCAGCATTTCCACTGTTTGCAGGCAATGGGCCTACGTGCAGGAGGCCAGGGACTTGACAACTGTCTTGCTGAATGTCCCAACTTAAGCCTGAAAAAGGAATTTAAACACTCAGATAAGTTGAGTGCTTATAATCTTATGTAAACAGTGCAAACTGAATGGTTCCGTTATTAGCATGAATTTTAATTAAAATGAATAACTTTTTACCACCAGTTAGGCTATATTTTCTTTCATCTCCAGTTATATTATAAAACTTCCTGCTGAGACGATCACATCTGCACATTTTTACAGACACAGGCATATGTACATGCGTGCACACGCACACCCCATGCACCCCCAGACTCACGCACACACACCCACACCCACCCATACCCCCCACATACACACCCACACCCCCCCACGCCCACATTTTTCCTAATCAAGCTGAAAATAACTTCATTCCTTATTCAGAAACATACTGCTGACAACGCACTCCTTTTCTTTACAATCACATCCTAGAAGAAGTTCTTTGCCATAATGGAATTTGCACCAGTGTGTTTAAACTGAGTGTTGAGTATGGTGGAGCACCTGGAAGAACTATGATGTACAAATAAATCTTCAGTGTTGATCAAAATATTAGGTACATGGTGATCTTTAGCAGAAAAGAAATTTTAAACAACACACATAAAAATAATGTGAATAGTTTTTTTAAATAAACCAGTCAAATATCATGTTGCTTTAGTCATATCTTACATATTAATATAACATACTTACAATAAAATATATTTATGTTAAACCACTCATCAAATGTATCAATGAAAACCTCATAATCGCAACAATCTGCAAGTTTTTGACATGAGCCATAGCAATGAGAATAGTTCAGGGTTATTTTAAGGTCAGATCCACTTCATGATCAGAAACATTAACTAGGGTTGTTCCTAATACTGGAGGAATAAGAAATAATGAAAGAACAAAAGCAAACACTAAATCAGTACGAACAGCGCCCAAGGTAACAGAATCTAGAAACAATACAGAGTCTTCTAGTGGCTTCTTGTAGTCTAAGCTAGAATCGTCAAGGAGTTCAGTTCTAAAGACCTTATCCCATTAAAGGAAAACAAACAAACAAACAGAAACCCATTTTTTTTTAAAAGAAAAAAACTTCAACAAACCCTTTCACGAAGCTCCAGTATATGTAAACAAGTGAATATAGTGTTGTTTTTTTTTTTCAAAAGGCGAGACTTTCCCCCAAATGCTGCTATATATTCCTAAAAGGGGGAGGGGGAGATTATCACTGGATCTAATATCAGTTCTGTAAATTACGAAAACCTTACATAAGATTCTAAAGATGTCAGAGAGGGTCAACTGCTCTCATTTCCAGAGGTTTTCAGTGGTGTTTGACATTGTGGCCCCAGGGTTTAAAATCTTATGCTAAGCATATTTGCGATTATCAGTACTTTTTTACAGAAACATATAGTAGATACCAAAAATGAAAGGTAATCAAAATACTTCATAATTGCTCAGCAGCTCTCAGCGTCCAAAGTAAACGGAGCGGTTTAGCAATTTAGAAAACTCTATCATTGATTATCAAACTAGCTGGTTCCCCTGTAAATATTTTTATAAACTGATACCTGCCAATTACATGTACTTAGTTGGATGGTGCTGTCAACCTTGTAATGCAGGACTCTTTATTGGCGAGTGGAGCATTTTCATCAGTACCATGGATAAACCCTGTAATGCAGGACTCTTTACTTGGCGAGTAAAGCATTTTCATCAGTAACACGGAGAAACCCTGTAATGCAGGACTCTTTACTTGGCGAGTGAAGCATTTTCATCAGTACCGTGGATAAAGCCACAGGGTCAACTTGTTAAATTTGCCCATGATGGCTGCCACGGAAGCAAACCCAACCTTTGCTGCTTTAAGACAACACAGCCCTTGCAAAGCGGAGCACTGCACTCAGTGCCAGGAAGCATGTTTTAACAGAGGTGTACAAATGGGAGCACATCCACAATGACGTGATACAGGAGCCAGAGGGTTGGTGCAGAAGCCACAGCAAGCGGACAGTGATGGGAGGGACGCAGCGGGGCAGGAAGGCAGGCGAAAGGAAAGAACCAAGCAGGCTGGCTTGGCAAAGATAGATTTGAGGGGTGGAAATAAGGACAGGAAAAAGCCTCCAAATATCTGGCAGGCTGTCACGTAGAGCAGGGCGTGCACACGACCTGAGCAGGTCCAGAGTGTAGGAGGACTGCTTTAGCTCATTATGAGGAAGAATTTTTCTAAAAATGAGAACAATTTACACACAGATACATGAAAAGATGCTTGGTATCATCAGTCACTAGGAAAATGCAAATGAAACTATGATGAGATACACAACACACCCATTATTAGAATGGCCAAAATTTTAAAAAGACTGATTGTGCCAAGTGCTGGTGAGGACGCGGACACCTGGAGCTCTCACGCATTGCTGGTGGGGGTGCGGAATGGCACAGCCATGGTGGAAAACAGTTTGCTGGCAATTTCTCACCACATCATCCCATGACACCATTCCTAAGAAAATGAAAACACATGCCCATACAAAGACCTGCTGCCAAACGTTGATAGTACGGTGATTCCTAACCTTCCACAACTGGAAGTAGCCCAGTGTCCATCACCAGGAGACAGGCAAACACACTGGTACACACATGCAACGGAACAGGACTCGGTGACAGAAGGGAACACATGAGCGGTGGATGCACCCATAGGAATGAAGTTCAAAAGCATTATGCCAAGTGAAATAGATGGCTACATGCCACCGATGGGACATTCTGGAAAAGACAAAACATAGGGACAGCCAAGGCCTGAGTGCTGGGAGAAGAGATTTACTGAAGACTGGCACTAGGCAACTTTTTGGGGTAATGGAAATGTTCTCTAACTTGGTTGTGGTTGCATGATTGCAAACATTTGACAAAATACATCCAACTGTATACCTAAAAAGGATTAAATTTATTGCATGTAAATTAAATCTCAATTTAAGAAAAGTGAATGCACTCCATATAAGCACAGAATAGTGTGCCAATCATTTCCTGTCAAAAATGCTGTGGGGCACTCCTAAATTCAGTGGGCAGTTACATCATTTTCTAACTACAGACTCCTAGGACTCTAATTACACAATATTGTGACTCTTTTCTTCATCTTTAGATATTTAGACCAATTCAGTGACTTATTTTTCACATCTGAAAACAAACCTGATCTGTCCAGTATATTCATTTTCTAGATAAAATGAAAATTATATGTAATATAAATCTAATGGTTTATATACTCTTCTGAAGTATAATAAGCACAAAAATCAAAAGGCTGAACTGTCATTTACTTCTATGTTTTATTTTTACTGTTGTTACAGAACTGAGAAGGCTGGCCAGGTGTGGTGGTTCATACCCATGATCCCAGCACTTTGGGAGGCCAAGACAGGAGGACCGCTGGAGCCCAGGAGTTCCAGACTAGCCGGGGCAACACAGTGAGACTCTGACTCTAGTTAATAAGAAAAAAAAAAAAAAAGGAAAGAAATGAGCAAGGCTAATTCAAAGGGCAAGGGATATTCAGAAAGGCCAAATATGTACCAATTAGATACCTAAAAAGAAAGAAATGCAAATTATCTAAAGCTGAGGATGGGCTTTTACCAGGCTAGGCTTAGTGTTACATCTGTGGGAGATACTCAGAGACTGTCGCTGGTGTTTGTATTGACATGTGTGAATGCATGCTACCCAGTGTTTAAGGACAAGCTACCTCTTAAATGAATGTGGCTTTCTATAAAAATGGGGATGCTGATTGTCCACTAGGTGGCTGTAATTGTGGTCAATTAACACACTGTTCCTTAGTTTCTACTGATCCTTCAGTTACACTAGGGCTGCACATTCGTTTTTGGCTCAGTGTGTGTGTGTGCACACGAGCACACACACATGCGTTACAGTATCAGCCGAATGTGAGATCTACAATACTTTTCCACTAGGCCTGAGTGATCTCATGGCTAAAATGACATTGTAGGAGCAGATTTCAAGGTATTGCTTGTTTAGATGGATTCTGTGTGTGTGTGTGTGAGAGAGAGAGAGACAGAGAAAGAGTGTGTGAGAGGTAAGGAGAGACAGAGAGTGCGTGTGTGGACAACAGTGTTAACTCTTTTATGGCTGAAGAAAGGCGGGAAAACCCTACAGCTTTTCCTATGGTCGTTAGTGTCTTCTTTTTTATAATAAGAACTGGCAATCACTTAGGAATGTGGTAAGGCTTTTAACTGTCAATAATGCTATCCTTTCTTTAACAATGTGATTTTATGTAGACATTAAGACTCAGGCAGACCTAGCTTAAAATCCATGCTTAGCCACTAACTAGCTACATATGCTTGGGCAGCTTGTTCCACCTCTCTAAGCTTCAGTTTCTGCGTCCATTGCACAGGGCACTGACACCTTGCGGGATACTGTGAGCATTAGGAACGGACTGCATCAAGTGTCCTGTAGTGCGTGCTGGGCCTGTAGCAATGCTCAACACAGGGAAGAACCCTTGTTCCTCCTTCCCTTCAGAACTGCTTGCCACCAAAGTAATTACAGCTTCTGAAAAAGAAATTCCTACTTCAGGAGCAGGACACAGCATTTGTAACAGTGCTGGCCAGCATCACATGTGGAGTTCTACTATTCCCCACGTGCCTTGTCACAGCATGTTTCAAAGCTGTTTTTCACAAATTAGAATGTTGTTTAGAAGTCTGGATTAGAAGTATTAGAGTGTAAAAAAAAAACCTCACTGAGTTTTTAGTTAGTTAACTGTAGCAGCATCAATGTAGGCTAATTTAGATAGTTTATCTTTTAGGAAAAGAGTTATACAGTGGGCCACTTTGTGTTCCAATTGGCAGAGGGTCTATGGGCAGAGTATCACATACACACACTCAGTACAAGTCATTCATGAGCTCAGAACGCCTAATGGTTTGATTATGTTGTGGTTGAAACCACGTGTAGCCAATTCGATCTCAGCAAGTATAATATGTAGAGATGTACTGTAAATGCGGGACACACTGACAAGATATTAAGAATATAAAGGTATATTCCACTTGATAAAATTTAGAGGAAGACAGATTCTTCCACCCCATTTTAAACACAGATCCATACCCAGTGTCTTTTTCTAGTATATTAAACATGGGGAATCAACCTGTAGCCACTCAACTGAAATAAAGTTCTTGTTATATAATTGTTCCCTATTAATATCCAGTATCTAATACCAACACCCTATTCCCACTTCAGCCTGGACTTCAGGCTCCGAAGAAGCCAGCATTGGCAGCATTCTCATGACTTTGACAAAAATTTCTTTAGGCAGGAAGAGCACAACCCTCCATGCACTCACAGCTACTTCATCCCAGTTCACATGAGCTACCTGAGGCATAAAACACAGCACAGAATTTTGGGGGCAGTCGTCAATGAATGACACGGTGTGAAAAATGGGCCCCTGCTTATAGGAAGTTAAAGGCCAAACGTTCTAAATGAAAAAACCACAGAGAGAGACCAACAAGGTAGCTGTAAGCACTACAGAACCATTATCGGCACCTCTCCATGTCATGCCCAGCCAAATTTAACTGCATACAACTCACTTCCATGGCTTGAAAACAAGAAATTCTGCTTATGAGAAAACTGAGATTGAACCAAAAAAAATTCTCCAGGGAAATGTATGAAATTGAGCCTTTTCTTCACGACTATGATTTTGAAACTATAACCTGCATTAACTCAAATTACTATCAAATGCCTGAAATCAATTGTCAGGAAAGACTCTGAAATGGATTAAAAAAAAAAAAAAAAGCTTGGGCCTTGTGCTTAGAAATAGGCTGAGAGATAATCTGCAAAACTCAAAACTTTCAAGTATTCATAAGATATTTAAAAAAACATTTAAAACAAATGATCTGACAGCTGCAAATGCAGGATAACACCTAGCTGAATTATGGAAACAGTGTGGATAATTACTTTTTTCAAACGTTGGGGCTCTGTGGACCAAGGTCCTGTCAGAATTTCCCTGCAGCACCGTTACGGTGCAATAATACAAGTCCTGTTGTCACAGCAGCCTCAGTCTCTTTATCATCCACACATCAGTAAGAATGATGAGACACGTCCCATGATTCTAGCAGTCTTTCTTTGAAGGATCCACACGTTAATTACTGCACTAATTATGGTTTTTGAATAACTAAATGAAGTAAGCAGTCTATGGAGGTACAGGCATAAACCTAAGACTGAGAAAATACTAGTTACTGAAATCATCAGTGTAAACTGTCACATCGAGCAGGTTTAGAAGAAGTGGAAGCAGTAGATTTTAAAAGACAAGCATCTTAAATAATTAGGGCTCCGTAAGGCAAAAAGAAATGTTATTTCTTAATGGCAAGTGCATTTAAACTGTTATCTAAAGATCTGAAGGTAAGCCTGCTTAATTCACTGCTTCTTCTTTTGTTATTAGGAAAACATAATTGTTCCAAATAATTAGCACTAGAGTACATCACAAGCTGACAACAAAATTATAGAAATCTTCATATTCAGATCCGTCTAGCTGGCTATTAGGAACAGTTTCTGATCATAACCCATTAGTTGAAGTGCTGTGAGTTCTTGATTGCCACCAAATAACCTCAGATATCTGCCTAAGTTAACAGCCCCTATTTATTCAGAGTTTTCTTGACAGTAAAAACTGCCTAGGATTTTTACAGCTGCCACACAAAGGAACAGTATTCCATGTGTATGCTTGCAAGATTAGGTGATACAATAATTGAAACATGGATTTTAAATACACGTTTAACTCCTAAGTTTCTAAACGAAACTCTGAAAAGGCACTTTTCCATTGTTAATGGTGGTGTCATTCTGTTTCTTAGAAATTGGCCCCATTTCATGTCTTTTGATGTCCATGTTAATTTTTTGGTCTTGCATGGTGCTTCTTCCTTTACACAGTATCACCTTTTCGTTGTCCCTAACACTTAATAATTGCTAGATATGACATTTCACACTTTTTATTATCGATAAAACATTCCTCCTTATGAATAATGTCAGGTGTACACTTTGGCTTCCCGCGAACCCATTTTAAACTCGCTAACTAGCATTCTGTGAGGCTAAGAAACAAAGGAGTACAAGGTAGTTTTAAAGACAGTCAAACCAATTACCTGCTTGCCAGAAATCGCTGTATTCGCCTCCCGTGAAGAAAACCTCAGACGCTATGGGGAAGTTTCTGCTTTGCTGGTTCCCCATCCAGCTCCTGGAAGCAGCTTATTGACAATGGAACATGTGGCCAATGAATACGGGTTTGAATCATCTAATAATTTTGTAATCGGTTATGTCATTTGAAGTTACTCTGGAAATTCTTCTGTGCTAACAGCTTAGCTGATAAACCCACAAAGCTTTATGTTTTATCCCATGAGGGATAACTTTGATTACTCTGGTAATTAATGATGTTGGAGAGTAATATGGATTTTCTGTTAAGATTTGAGTTTGAAGTTAATTAGTCTTCACGTTATGATTTGCTGATTAATTATGGATATTTAGTTATAAAGAGAGATGTTAATTATTAATCTCAAAAAAATCATCTAGTGTAATTAACTAAAACTTTGACATCAGTTAAAATTCCCAATGAGTATAACTTCTAAGATTATCAATTACCAGGGAAGAGCAAGGAGCACGTGCCCCCCTGAGAAGGGACACATCCTCTGTTCATACAGAACACAGTTGAGTCAAACTGCCATGCAAAGGGCCTGCCGAGTTTCTGTACAGAAATGGAGCTGTGTCAAGGCACAGATCTCAGTCTTTCATGGCAAATGCTCAGTGTGAAAAATCTCATCTCAGAACCATGTGCTACAAAAGAAATTCCAGCACGAGCATTACCTTGGTGTACTGTAAAATAGTGTCTTAACCTTTGAGCTGTAATGTTCCCTTGAGATGGACGGGCTTCATTAGCTCTGTGAAACTCTGAAATGAACTTCAGTGTTGCTACAGATATCTTTATTTTCGGCGGCAGCAGCTTTTGGTGCCATCGAGACAATACTGCAGCACAGCACTAATTAGTGTTCTAATTCACGGAACTGGAAATCACCTTTGCGGTTACAAAGTTTTTTTCTTCATCTTTCCCCACAGTCTGTCAGCAACACAATCTTCACTACCAAAAAGGGGAGGGGTGTGTGATTAAGAAAAAGGGTTAAACCAAAAAGCATCATCGGCACATCACTGTCCTGGAATTTCCCCTGCAACACAGACTCTGAACAGGGATCTGTTTACATTATCTCTAGATCATCTTG
Source organism: Trachypithecus francoisi (assembly GCF_009764315.1). Classification (NCBI taxonomy): domain Eukaryota; kingdom Metazoa; phylum Chordata; class Mammalia; order Primates; family Cercopithecidae; genus Trachypithecus; species Trachypithecus francoisi. The sequence goes on along the minus strand of NW_022681435.1, from coordinate 21,254,784 downwards.
ACAATATTTATTCTCTATTTACCTAAATGAGGCAATATGATGATATTTATTGCTCAGAATGGCTAAATATAGACTTTTCTTGAGCACTCAGTACCATAGTGGGAGGCTTTGCTCTAATCTACATCTTTAAACTGACAAGCTGGAGAATTCCTAATGAATGCCTCTTTTCATCTGGATGTCTGTGTGTATTTGACAGTATAAATATTTAGCAATATCGGAGTCAGCTTGTGATTTTACCCAGATGGACTGATTGATGCCTCAGCTCGACGCTGCCAAAGACAATCCGCGTAGTTCTAGAAGCAATTTCCCTCTTCCTTCCTAAGAAGCAATTAGGTAGCCAAAGGCAGCAACCCCAAAAGAGTGGAAATACTTCTGGTATCAGTTGACAACTCTGAGGGATAAATAAAATATGGTACTTAAATTATTACCACTTTGCTTTCATGAATCACGGGATTAAAGCTTTCACTTCTAAAGTACATATAAATTGCAGGGTTTCTTATGTCTGTAATTTGCAAGAATCTAAGTTAAAATACCAGCTAATCAGTCAACTCACATTCACCTTGGAAAAAGTGCCACCCTTTCTTGTCATTTTTGTAAATTGCATGCCTAAGTATCAATGTTATTCTGAGAAGAAAAGTCGCTTGTTGTCAATAACACATATTGCAGTCTAGTTAAAACAACATTTGTTAAGATTTAATCGCAAATGTAATCCTCCTTTAAAGTTTAGACAGAATGCTCAGAGAAATTCAAGGGACAGATAATAAATCATTTTCCTCATCTTGGGTGTGAACAAGGTAGGTCTGATTCTTTCAGGTATGTTGTTTTCACCACAAATGGTATGAATTCTCTCCTGTGAGACAGACAATGAGGGCACCATGCCCAGTCAGGGACTGGTAGGTCACAGTTCCCTCTATCCCTAAATCATACATTTTTTTTTTCCTGTGAACATTGTTTTATTTTTGTAAATCACAGTGAAAATTAAATCAAAGAATTATACTATTTTGCTCATCACTACTGCAATACATCTGCAAAGGTTGAAAACCTCTTGCTAAAACTTAGAATGGGTTTTCAGAACTCTCAGTATCACTTTTGCATAAATATCCTCTGTTAAGCCTCAGCTTTACCCAGTGTAAGATCCCTATAATGATTACATCAGGTACTTTTATGCATTCAACTGCTCTGGGAGAAAAAAAAGACACGTTATTTTTGGCACCAGCAGAATTCATGAATTTCTGCAATGTTGCCGCTTTCCCCACCTCTCACCCATTCCTGCCACCTCGGGTTTCTTTGTTTTCTATTAACTCATCCCAATCTTTGTATAACCTATGCAATAACCCAGGAGAAAGGGCAAGCAAGACATTATTCTTCTTGACACTAATACCTATAGATCCTATTCTACTGTGATACCTCTCCCTATCACAAGATATCTCAGCTAACAGAATCCTCAGAAGTCAAGAACTGGCATTTGCAATGTATTCCAGAGGTGAGGCGGACGCGATGCCCATTGGTAATCAAATACACATGAGATTTCACTGGGATGAGCTGTCTAGCTATAATGCACAGGAGCTATAGCTGCAGGACCTATCAGTCACTGTTGTTTCCTGCGCATGGCAGTTTCTCACCTTTAAAAACATTATTCCACGCCTGCTGGCTGACAGATAAAAATACACATTTCTAGTATTCTGTTTATTGGATGTGATTAGTAATATATTGGTTATTGACCAGATATAGAGAACGAGGCCCTGAGGTCCATTCTATTGGGATCTACCTATTCCATCTGCCATACTGAACGTCAATCACCATCACTAAACTGTCATTTGCTTTATTTCCTGACATGAGAGGTAGAAGTATCATAATAAAATGGTGGAATGATGGGAGAAGGCCTGATGTCATTTCTGGACTCTAACAGGTATCTCACTTTCTCATAATTGTTAAAAGCAGCTCTGTGTTCAAAGATGAACCCTGTGTTTGGTGAAAGGGTAATGAAAGCAGGGTAACAGAGACAAACTTTTGAATGGCCAGCACAGTGTGTCTGCCAAATCTGTCATTGGAATGGGAAGATGCAAAACACATGCACACTCATCAGCCAAAACGGTGTGCTCACTGCTGAATTTCATGGCATTCAGCTATAAATTACACGAGAGCTGCCACAACTAATTTTTTCAGTGCTGTATTAGATGACAAATGAAATGTCCAAGCAGCTACAAGTGAAAAGCTTCCATCTTTCTTCCATGAGTGAATATTATGTACTTACTTTAATGATGTATAATAGCCTGCAACTACACTTAACCTGTGCATTAAATGGCAGCACAAACTGTTTACCTAGAGTTATGAAGAAGAAAACAGCAAATCAAGCAAAGAATCTAAAGTGTATACATTAACCTCCTACATGTCAACTTAATTTTCCCCCAGAGATGATATATGACTGGAACTCTAAATTGTTTTCCCTTCTGCACAAGACCATTATGTGCCAAGTATCTAAGCACCAAAGTATGTGTGATAAATGATGACAAAATGTACCTAATTAATAAATCTGAAAATATTTAGAACTAAACAATTTTTTGGTTTTGTTAATGACCTTGTACCCACAAAAAATAATCACTACCTCCCACCAATGAAGCCTAATTTAAAAAAGTAAAACCCAACACAGAGAAAAGAGAAATGAAATTATTTTAGTATAGATCAAAGACCAAGAAAGACATTAAATATACTCTTGGAATAGATACTTACCAAATGCATTGAGAATATGCTTAACCATCAGTCAACCTCTGATCAGATCTACACGTGTTTTCACAGTGTACAGAGTAGAATTACAGAGCGCCGACGTGTGTGTAACACAGCTTGGTTTCATGATGCACAAGGCCATTTAAAATAGTTTCAAGAAAGTAAAGATAAACTCTGATGATCAGGATTATGGAAAATATGACTTGACTAGTCATTGTAGTTCTTGCCATCTTATCAAATTAGATAAGTACAAAGAAAATATAAAAATAATACATTTTCACTATAAATATTAATCAAAAAGTTTAATGTGATTTTTTTCAGAGGGTCAGGGAAAGGAGAAGGGAAGAGGGCACAATTTCTTATCACTCTGTTTCTTTTAAAGATGATATATCCCATGGGAAGCCACTGACAGAAAAACTGAAGACAGGAAATTCTCTCCTTCTGAAGCACGTTTTGGAGAATCTGAATAGGTCTCGCACTGCAATGCTACGTATCCATTTTTGCCAATAGGTCTCGCACTGCAATGCGCGTATTCCATTTTGCCAATAGGTCTCGCACTGCAATGCTGCGTATTCCATTTTTGCCAATAGGTCTCGCACTGCAATGCTAGTATTCCATTTTTGCCAATAGGTCTCGCACTGCAATGCTGCGTATTCCATTTTGCCAATAGGTCTCGCACGCAATGCTACGTATTCCAATTTGCCAATAGTCGCATGCAATGCTACGTATTCCATTTTTGCCAATAGGTCTCGCACTGCTGCTGCGTATTCCATTTTTGCCAATAGGTCTGCACTGCAATGCTACGTATTCCATTTTTGAATAGGTCTCGCACTGCAATGCTACGTATTCCATTTTGCCAATAGGTCTCGCACTGCAATGCTGCGTATTCCATTTTGCAATACTATCGCACTGCAATGCTACGTATTCCATTTATGCCAATAGGTCTCGCACGCAATGCTGCGTATTCCATTTTGCCAATAGGTCTCGCACTGCAATGCTGCGTATTCCATTTTTGCCAATAGGTTCTCGCACTGCAAGCTACGTATTCCTTTTTGCCAATAGGTCTCGCACTGCTGCAATGCTGCGTATTCCTTTTTGCCTAATAGGTCTCGCACTGCAATGCTACGTATTCCATTTTTGCCATAGGTCTCGCACTGCACTGCTGCGTATTCCATTTTTGCCAATGTCTCGCACTGCAATGCTGCGTATTCCATTTTGCCAATAGGTCTCGCACTGCGATGCTGCGTATTCCATTTTGCCAATAGGTCTCGCACTGCAATGCTGCGGTTCCATTTTTGCCAATAGGTCTCGCCTGCCTGCTGCGTATTCCATTTTTCCAATAGGTCTTCCGCACTGCAATGCTGCGTATTCCATTTTGCCAATGGTCTCGCACTGCAATGCTGCGTATCCATTTTTGCCAATAGGTCTCGCACTGCAATGTACGTATTCCATTTTTGCCAATAGGTCTCGCACTGCAATGCTGCGTATTCCATTTTGCCAATAGGTCTCGCACTGCAATGCTACGATTCCATTTTTGCCAATAGGTCTCGCACTGCGATGCTAGTTATTCCATTTTTGCCAATAGGTCTCGCACTGCGATCTAGTATTCCATTTCTTGCCAATAGGTCTCGCACTGCAATGCTACGTATTCCATTTTTGCCAATAGGTCTCGCACTGCAATGCTGCGTATTCCATTTTTGCCAATAGGTCTCGCACTGCAATGCTACGTATTCCATTTTTGCCAATAGGTCTCGCACTGCAATGCTACGTATTCCATTTTTGCCAATAGGTCTCGCACTGCAATGCTACGTATTCCATTTTTGCCAAAGGGCCAGCGATGATGATTAACGTCATTTGTCTGAATCATTACTCTGCACCTTGGTTCAGCAAACACTATGAAGATGGCATGGTAATAAATGACCGCAGGATTCTTCCCTGCTTTGGCCTCTTTTTATCTGCCACCTCTCTACCGCCAGCTCCATCTTTCTGAACCTCTCTGAATCCCCAAAAGGGACGGGGTGTCTATTTGTTTTCCACTAGGTTACCACTCTGTCTATTGTTGTTTGTACTAAAGGGTACACATTCAATTCATTCTTGTGACATAAAAGCACTGATACAGTAAATTTTTTGCCCAGGAGAAAACAAAAACCAAGTTGCTGAATATAGAACAAGATTTGAAGCACTAGCATATATGTGGAGAAGCTTTCCAAGCAGTCTTAGTTATCTAATACTATCTTCCCCCATTCCGAGCGGTCTTAGTTATCTAATACTATCTTCCCCCCATTCTGAGCATCTTAGTTATCTAATACTATCTTCCTCCCTAATTCTGAGCAGTCTTAGTTATCTAATACTATCTTCCCCCCTAATTCTGAGCAGTCTTAGTTATCTAATACTATCTTCCCCCATTTCGAGTGGTCTTAGTTATCTAATACTATCTTCCCCCATTCCGAGCGGTCTTAGTTATCTAATACTATCTTCCCCCATTCCGAGCATTCTTAGTTATCTAATACTATCTTCCCCCATTCTGAGCAGACTTAGTTATCTAATACTATCTCCCCCCTAATTCTGAGCAGTCTTAGTTATCTAATACTATCTTCCCCCATTCTGAGCAGTCTTAGTTATGTAATACTATCTTCCCCCATTCTGAGCAGTCTTAGTTATCTAATACTATCTTCCCCCCTAATTCTGAGCATCTTAGCTATCTAATACTATCTTCCCCCCTAATTCTGAGCAGTCTTAGTTATCTAATGCTATCTTCCCCCCTAATTCTGAGCAGTCTTAGTTATCTAATACTATCTTCCCCCCTAATTCTGAGCGGTCTTAGTTATCTAATACTATCTTCCCCCCATTCTGAGCATCTTAGTTATCTAATACTATCTTCCCCCCATTCTGAGCATCTTAGTTATCTAATGCTATCTTCCCCCCATTCTGAGCATCTTAGTTATCTAATACTATCTTCCCCCCTAATTCTGAGCGGTCTTAGTTAGCTAATACTATCTTCCCCCATTCCGAGCGGTCTTAGTTATCTAATACTATCTTCCCCCATTCTGAGCAGTCTTATTTATCTAATGCTATCTTCCCCCCCATTCTGAGCATCTTAGTTATCTAATGCTATCTTCCCCCCATTCTGAGCAGACTTAGTTATCTAATACTATCTTCCCCCCATTCTGAGCATCTCAGTTATCTATCTTCCCCCCTAATTCTGAGCAGTCTTAGTTATCTAATGCTATCTTCCCCCCATTCTGAGCAGTCTTAGTTATCTAATACTATCTTCCCCCATTCCGAGCGGTCTTAGTTATCTAATACTATCTTCCCCCCATTCTGAGCAGACTTAGTTATCTAATACTATCTTCCCCCCTAATTCTGAGCAGTCTTAGTTATCTAATACTATCTTTCCCCCATTCTGAGCATCTTAGTTATCTAATACTATCTTCCCCCCATTCTGAGCAGTCTTAGTTATCTAATACTATCTTCCCCCCATTCTGAGCATCTTAGTTATCTAATACTATCTTCCCCCCTAATTCTGAGCAGTCTTAGTTATCTAATGCTATCTTCCCCCCATTCTGAGCAGACTTAGTTATCTAATGCTATCTTCCCCCCATTCTGAGCAGACTTAGTTATCTAATACTATCTTCTCCCCATTCTGAGCATCTCAGTTATCTATCTTCCCTCCTAATTCTGAGCAGTCTTAGTTATCTAATACTATCTTCCCCCCATTCTGAGCATCTTAGTTATCTAATACTATCTTCCCCCCTAATTCTGAGCAGTCTTAGTTATCTAATACCATCTTCCCCCCATTCTGAGCGGTCTTAGTTATCTAATACTATCTTCCCCCCATTCTGAGCAGTCTTAGTTATCTAATACTATCTTCCCCCATTCTGAGCAGTCTTAGTTATCTAATACTATCTTCCCCCATTCCGAGTGGTCTTAGTTATCTAATACTATCTTCCCCCAATTCTGAGCAGACTTAGTTATCTAATACTATCTTCCCCCATTCTGAGCATCTTAGTTATCCAATACTATCTTCCCCCATTCTGAGCAGTCTTAGTTATCTAATACTATCTTCCCCCATTCCGAGCGGTCTTAGTTATCTAATACTATCTTCCCCCCATTCTGAGCAGTCTTAGTTATCTAATACTATCTTCCCCCATTCTGAGCATTCTTAGTTATCTAATACTATCTTCCCCCCTAATTCTGAGCAGTCTTAGTTATCTAATACTATCTTCCCCCATTCTGAGCATCTTAGTTATCTAATACTATCTTCCCCCCTAATTCTGAGCAGTCTTAGTTATCTATTACTATCCTCCCCCCATGTCTCATCCTGGCGAGGACACCCAGTATGCTAAACAGGTATGAAGCTTTCCAGTTAAGGGCGGGGGAAAACTCTGATCGTGCCGCCAGTCCAAACCACAGGCTGGGGCACTGTACACCTACCTTAGAGCCAAGAGAACAGAGAAGAGGTTGGTGGGCTACAAAGTTAATATGTCAGGAGATTTCAACTATGAACACAACAAAAGCATAATAATATCAAAACGTCTGTGGAGAGTCAAAGTGGACAGCCGCCGGCAGTGCACAGTCAACATGGAAAAGCAGGGAACTCGGGATGAAGGAGCTGAGGGCAGCCTGCAGGTGAAATTCCCTGAGTGTCAAGTTTGACACTATTTATCCCTTAATTCTGGGAAGCGAGTGTGTTATCTAAACAAGTCAACACATCAGAACAGCCCCCAGATCGCAGTCTGATTGTGCATCAAGTGACACATTCTGTGTGACACGGAAAAGCTTGTTTGACAGACAGCCTTAGCGTGGCAGGGGAACGAGAAGACCAACCCCTCGGTGTGGGGGGCATTCTTGGGTCCAGACATTTAAAGTGTGATTCCGCTGGTCTCTACTTCTATTCTGGCTTCCATTTACGATAGAAAGTTTCATGCCCTAAACTATGTAAACACTCCATGTTTTGGGGAATTTAAATTATGTAAATATCTTAGAGCTCGCTTAGCAGTAACTTTTCTTTGCCAAGGGTAACATGTTTTCCTGGATCAGCTGCTAAAAATTGCCAAGTGCTGTAAACCCTAAAGAGTATTGCCAAGTACCTTGCTCACTCTGGGTCCAAGTCTCAAAAAACACTTAATACAAAATGAATCTGAAATCCTGTAATTGCCCACAACTCCTGGAACATTACCTTGTGTACAACTTTGGTTATTATGAAAATGCTCCATATTCCTGCCAGAAGTTAAGAAGTTACCACTTGAAAATCACTGGCTAATCTAGCCTGTGCTAAGATGGATTTTTAATGAAAGTTTAATGAATGATAAATACTCGTTTCTTGATAAATGTTTAATTATGCCAATAATTACCAACTGCTGAAAACTACTGTTGTGTTAATAATGGCATTTAGTACACAAGCAGTTTCATGAGTCATGGTGCTGTTAAAGATCAGAACTCCATCTGTCTAATGCAGACTAGCAAAACAAAAGTCTAATTAATATTTTGATCAATTTTCCCCACACTCTAAAGACTATCAATGTCCTTTATTAAACAAAATGACCCATTTTCTCTTTCACGGGGAAAAGGTAAGGAAAACTATTCAGAACCAGTATAGGATTAGTTCATGCAAAAAATCAGTTAAAACAAAAGAACAGAAAATGGATATTATTGAAATCCAGTGACTATAGTACCTCATTGCATTATCACTTTAATGATTGTTTTCCTATTACCTGAAGCTATTTTAAATATGATGACCATTATATTACTGAATAGCACAGGAAGCTGAACTCCCCTTATGAATCAGCTCCCTTGGCTCTTTACAGGTGATTATGAGGTCTGCAATCTGTGTTGTTATTACATGAGTGTGAGGTCTTGCAGGTGAGTGAACTGCTGCTATGTGTATGTGGGCATGTCACCTTTCAGGTCTGCAAACACCCATGGCTCAAGAGGGTTATAAACTGACCTTGAATAAATAGGATTTATTAATGACTGGGGAGTCATTGTGCTTTAGTGGGACTCGGCATAGAAAGCCCTGCTTTTCCAGCACGCAGTCACTCCAGTGGGTGAGTTGTCACGTTTGGGAACACAACACGGGGTAGAGAATGGAGAGGGTGGTAAATCCCTTAGACAGCAGCAGGGCTTGGGCCTCCTAGGCAGGGCTCTTCCTGGCCCACTGTCTTCTCGGAAGGCCTTCCCTACTCTGTTAAAATGAGAGTGGGTCTCAGAAGCACGCCCAGCACGCGTCCTGCCACTCCTAAATGCCTTCTGGGGCCATTACTTCCAGGTGAGCCCGGAGGGCAACGACTGCTCTTCCTTGTACTTCTGTGGCCTCTAGTATGTCTCCTGGCCAACAGCACACAATCGAAGGTAAGTTTGCTGTACTGAACATACTTCTAAAACCTTTCTTTTTCAATACCTTATCAGCCTGCAGAAATTCAAGAAATGTGGCATGTATAATAACTCCCAGGCTAACAATTCATTTCTCCAACAATTCACATTTTAAAAGCAAACCAAATTCTGCAGATAATTCTTAATTATATTTCAGACAGAATCTGTGAAGGCCATAATTTAATCCACAATGTGATTTATGGAGATATAATCTCAATCCTTTAGATAATAATGTATAATAATAATGTATAATACCTTTCAACGGATAGAAGTGAAATCTAATGTATAGCTCTGATTGTTGCTGGGAGCTATTAAATCCAGTGAAATTCATGGATAAAATTTTTACATTTCCAATGTGAAAATTCACAATTCAGGCAGATGAATACACTTGGCATGATCGTGTTTTTCTTTTCATACTCTATGACCACCCAGCCCCAAAGATCATGTGACCTTTGAAATGAACTTTTCTCCCAGGAAAACTTGTTTTATATAACTCTTAATTGGACATACATATATTTAGAAGGGCTCTTCAATATTTTCTTGTTGCCATTCGCACACACTTACATGAAAACTCTTCCCTATATTTTTACTGTAATGCTCATGATTGGACATAACACATGTTCTTCATAACGTTTCTGAAGCGAAGCAGCCTTTGTTGCAAGAATTCATCCTTAATTTTTCTGTTTTCTTATGGACTTTGAGTTTGAAGCTATTTCTTGTCACCACAATTGCAGCTGTATGACATTCTAAGATATCTGTTCACTGTACTCATGCATGCTGACAATGGTTTGCACAAAAAATGCAGTAAACCACAGAAACCAGCAATAACTCACATGCTGCAACTAGCACCTGCACGAGCTGAAGAAATGAAGCACTTCCTGCTCCTGCACACGCACACACACACGCACATATGCACACACACACGCACACGCACATGCACATACACGCCCACGCGTGCGCGCGCGTACGCACACACACTCTGCCCTGAATGAAGGTGGTGAGCATGCTCCCCGATCCCATGCCTGGGGTAACATGGAATCTGTGCAGTGAGAATGAACACTCAGCCTGCCCTGACAAACAGCTACCAGCTCCTAGCACTTCCTTATTGGAGAGAGAAGAGATCCAGGAGTATAAGAGGAGTCTTGATAACTCCTGCTCTCTGGAACAAAACTGAACATGCCACTGCTTCTGGGTTAATGTAAAAAGAGGTTAACCAGGCCATATAAAACATTCACAATAAATAGTGCCTGAGCTGTAATAACATAACACATTGTTTTCAGAACTCCTATCTTTTGAAGGGTAATAGTGCTATGGAAGCAGCTTCTGAACTTTACCTTATTCGCTTGCATGTATCTGTACATGTGTGTATATGAACAAACAAGGAGAACATGGAAAGCATGCAATTTTGGCAATGAATTTTTGAGTCAAACAAAAAGAAACCCTGTATCATGTGCATTTAGACAAAAGGGCCAGTCTTTATTCTGATATCTGAGATGTTAGCTGTGCTAATTTTATTAGTGACTACAACAAAGGCACCTGAACATACAGCAGTAGGATATTCTGTTGGCAGAATATCTCGATACAGATTTCTAGCTGTTTTAACAAAATAAACTGATCTAAAAGGGAAGTCTAACGTAAGAGATGGGTGCATCATGTATAAATCGTCCATGCTCGCAGATGCAGAGTCCTCCTTCTGCCTCTTCGGGAGACAGACACAAATGTAAATGTAAATGTACATTCACAAATGTAAAGACGGGGTGGGACAGCTTGAACAACGTGTGTCTATATGATACAGGAGCATACATCTTCGAAGGCACAGAGGCTTGTATTCTCTCGGGTTCTCGCATTGTTCCCGTAGGAGTACTCGCCTCTCAAGGGCAGGCCCACATCCTACCCTTCTATCTCAGCACCGAGCGGAGTTCCTGCACATTGAAGTTCAGTGTTTCTAAAAGTTGGTCTGAGGCCCCATGGCATCAGAGTCGCTTAGAAGTATTTGTTTAAAGTATATTTTAAGTCTGTTAGGAGCTGAAATGTGTTGAAGTCCTAACACCCAGTACCTCCGAATTTAACTGTCTTTGAAGACAGGGCATTTAAAGAGGTCACTAAGGTAAAATGAGGTGATTCAGAGTGGGCCCTAATTGAATGTGACCAGGGTCCTTCCAGCTGGAGATCCACAGAGACACAAGAGGGAAGGCCATGTGAAAACACAGGGCAGACGGTCATCCACCAGCCAAGGAGAGAGGCCTTAGAAGCAGCCAGTCCTGCCCAACACCTTGGTCTCAAACTGGTAGCCTCCAGAACGATGAGAAAATAGATACCTGCTGTTTAAGCTGCCCAGCCCATGGTGCTTTGTATGGCAGCTCTCGCAAACTGATACAGGGCCCTGCCCTAACAATTCCCAGAGTAAGGCCTAGAAATACGTAGTTTAATGAGTGTTCATGGTTTATAAAGAAAACACAGCTTTTTGAATGAGTCAATACTCAAAATTGGAAAATTCCAGGACTGCTGTGGCCCAGCAGACGCCAGGACAGACAGAACTGCTCATCACATCTCTGCTACCACTGCCTTGTGCTCACGTTACCATTGCACGGGGATGCAGCAGCGTGTTCTGTTACAGGTTCTACAGGAAGGAGGTGTGGAAAGTACAGGCTCATCCTGACCACCTCTCGTGGACAGTAGCTACAGCTGACCATCTCTTTCTTCTGGAAGCTCACTGTTTCCTTCACTTCTTTTATACTGCTCCCTCTCATTTCCTTCTGTCTCACTGACGACTCCTTCTTGTCCTCCTGTGCTGCCACCAGCCTCTGACCTTGAACTTTGAACCCTCTCGTCTCTCCTCACACTCCCTCCTAAGATGACCTCCTCCTAAATCTGCCGTTTGCCCCAAACCAGAGAATTAGAGATCAGATTGCAACAGCACTTGCACATAGCTCAAGATGGAAACCTAGTGGTCCTTCCTCATTGACCAATCCTCCCTACCCTCCGCATCCAACCCACTAACAAGTTCCACCACCTCTATCTCCGAAACTATCCTGCATCCTACTCTTTGCACTATCTCCGTGGCTACACCCTTAGCCTAGACCGCCTGTATCTCCGTCATCCTGATCGCAGCCAGCGTCTCCTAACTAGTCGCCTAATTCTACCTTCGGTCCTCCCAAACCATCCTCCATAAAGGAGAAAAGGGTAAATTCTTAAAACTAAAATATGCTCTTGGACTCCCAGGGATGAAAACCCACAGCTCTTCCCATTGCCTAGGCACCACCCTCTTCCTTGCCTCCTTTTGGCCACACCGGTTGGCTCACTTACTGCCTTGAATATGCTGCACGGCTTTCTCTGCAAAGGTCTCTGTGCTCAGTTGCTTTTGTCTGAAATGCTTTCAAGCTCTCATCTCCGTGAACAGCTTGTTCCTTGTCTTCCTCAGACAGCGCTTCCAGAATGAAGGTACAATACGACCCCCAGTTCCTGCAGGAGTGTCTGTGACTCTCCATTGCAGGTCACATACTGCTTTCTTTGACTCATGGCCTGGTCGTAACTTGCAGTTATCTTACACCTATTCATATGTAGAATGCAAGCTCCGTGAGGGCAGGATGACAGTGTTTACGGATGTAGTCCTGTACTTCACACAGGGACTGACACCCAGCTGATGTTTCACAAATGTCTACTGAGTTAATGGATGAACCACCGTAGCTCAACTTGATCAGGGCTGAGAGCACGAGGTTCTAAAGAAGCAGCCATCGACTTCGGCAAGGAAATCCTTTCATCATCAGGTAAAATCTAAGCTCAAAGTATTTACTGAGGTGTGCATGTGGCCAATCGCATACCATTAACAAACACGGCAGTTATTTGGAAACAACAGCAGCAGAATCAACATGACTACCTCTTGAACTGCGTTTCCAAATGGTTTGTAAGAGTTGCTGGTCACTGAAAATATCTTAGCCCAATGGGTTACTGAATCAAGTTGTACTAGTTTGAAAGAGTTCCACATTTATGTAATTGTTTATTTCTGTTTCATATAGCAAATTTTATTGAAATTATGGATGCAATTAATAACGATGTCTTCTGATATGGTATTACTAAAGGATTCTACTCTACCAATGCAAAATTTTCACTTGATATTCTTTAGGGGATGAGATGTGTGCAAATAATAAGAAATTCAAAAATCTGGATTATTATACTTGACTCAGAAGATTTTGTTATAAAGGAATTCTGTGGGATTATGCCAGTTGATGCTAAGTTTTCAATATTTTATTATCTTTGTCTATGAGTACTAATAATGCTTTTCCTTCTAATATTAGGATACACTCAATGTGGAGATTAGCAAGATTAAGGAGATTTTAGGTAAACATTTTTGGGCATCTGTCGTACATTACATTAAAAAGTGCCTTCGTTGTCATCTCTTGACTTAACAGAATATTGTTGCATTTTCTGTTTGGGCAAGACAGAAGTGCTCATCTTCCCCTTACGGCCCATCTGGTTTTTGCCCAAGCTGCTTGCAAGACAACACTCTAAAGTGAGAGACACTTTCTGCGTAGTGGATGTTGACACAATTAACGCCGTATTATTTATAACAAACTGAAAACCTTACGGATCTCACCAGCCATATAGGATAATCACTCTTCACTGAACACAACTAAACAAAGAAGTATTTGAAGAGCATCCAGGTTTTGCTAAGCTCTCATTTAGGAGGCCAAAGGGGAACAGGCACACTTGGCAGTGTAATGACTAGTTACTACGTTCAAAGGGTGAAAACGTTGAGGAAACATCAAGACGTCTATATCATCATACTATCCTGAGTAAGTGCCGCAAGTAGCATTAGGAGAAGCCAATTTTAAAAGCAGTTCTTTGTTCTCCCATACCAAACAAACTCTTCAAAGGAATTGCTTTAATAACCCACAAGCAAAACCCTTTCATATGATGCCTTTTGGGGAGAGGTGGTGGGGAAAATGTGGGAAGGGAAGGGAAACTAGTGGTGAAGAGTGTGAAGTGAAATGTTGTATACATTGCACAGATCTGCTCCTCCAAAATCAACACGGAGCACACCACGTGAGCTGCCACATTTATAACCCTATGCTGATATTCAAATTTTCTGTCTTAAGCTAAAGAAAGATTGAATACCCTGCTGTTGTGTGGCCAAGATTGAAGAGGTGTCTCACTGACATTGTTCAAAGTTTATGAAAATATATGAATGCTCAAATGTCATTGGCTTTGCGCCTCCAACAGACTGTGGTTTTATGAGAAATCAGTCTTTTAATCAAAATGATTGAATACCTTAAGGTCGAATCCAAAGATATCAGTTAATATCTAGAAACGTGCTATTTCTGCAAATTTTGCCAAGCTGTACATATTGTGGTGCATTTTAAAGTGTTAATTTGTGCATTCCATATTGAAAATTGATCTTGAGTTTTAGCTTTTTGTCAAGCAAAAACATATGGTTACAAGCTCTATGCATTTTACGTGACGGCTGTTGAAGCTGTCACATGTGCAAACTTGATAACCGATGTGACACATACGCAAATAATTTGCTTGTTTAGTAACAATTCAAAGATTCATTATTCATGCAAACACACATTTTTTTAAATGATCAGATGGAAATAGTCTTCATTTTGTACAACCTAGTCTGGTTGGTGTGCAAACTCAGATAAAATAAAGCTGGGAACGAAGTGGTATTAAACAAATCCAAGAATACGGGTATTTTCAGATAATTATTGAACCAGATGGTGTTTTTTGTTAATTCTGCCATCAGTCTGAGAACTTGATGTCTTACATCTGCACTTGGTAAAATAAATTTTACCACTGACATTATTTCAGTTTTCTTAAAATACTTCAATCAGTTTTAAACCAAGATTTGCAAACATCTGCCACAGTGCATGCCTATGAGATGAAATTATTCAAGATAATTCCTTTAAAAATATACACCATTACACAGAGCTTTAAATTCATCACCCTTTAAACTAAATTTTCAGAATTACTAGTTGAAATGTTTAATAAAAAGGAAAATAGGAGTAAGATAGCACATTTGAAAATGAACACGGTTAATAGGTCACAAAAAGTGTTGTCTCAGTTAGAGAGCCTATCTTGGAATTTCACACTACATTATTTCCCTGTTATAACAGAAAGAAAAATTCAATACATTTTTTTCCTGTATTCTTTAGGTAAATTTTCTGTGTGGTGTAATTAAAGGATAGGAATACATAATGAATTAATCAACAGACACAGATGATAAAGGAACAGTATCTGCAAGTAAGTTAATCAGTCCTAACAGAATTCTGCCCTCTTAACAAATGAACAGGTTTCAGACAGACAACTGAACCCAGCACACCAGTTTTAGGCTCTTTTTCAGAACCCAAACAGGAGTTCTTAAAACATAGCTGAAATCCTCCAAACAGCCTAACTTCTTTGGCTTTTCTCATGAAAGCCTACAAACAAAATCTTGTTTTCAAACTTAATCATGAACTCACATTATACATTTTGAAGATAAGCTTGAGACTCCCACAAGCTCTCCTTTTCCCTTCTTGTTTTCTTCCTCAAACCCAGGCCTCTAAATCAAAACTTGCCCCATAACTTAGCACAGAGCGTTCTGAAAAGAGGGAGCTCAATATTTGTTGCAGATTGACCAAAACCAACACACCACAAACTAGTAAAGTTACAATGGTCAATAACTTTGAACAATTTCCAAGTTCAACTGCAACAGTAGTACATGAAATAAGCTAAATATAGTAATCTAAGGGAAGAGTTTCCCACTTTAAAGTAGGTTTTATTGAATGTGGGGAATGACTAGAGTACTCTATACCACCAATACTTGCATTCACATAGGTGCTCAGATAGCTGGAGTAGCTGAAAATTCACAACCATAATTAGAGAAAGCCAATGATAATTAGAGAAAGCCGACTTCTGGCCACTGTGGGATGAAGAAGTGGGTGGTCACAATGAAGTGGACAGCTGTCAGCAGTTAAATCAGAGGGTAGCTCTGATTAGTTAGCCCCCAAGAATTTGGCTGATTCAGTCTCTGATTTACTTAGACAGGTAGTTATTAAACTTTGCTACCATTAATTACTAATTAACTTATATGATACATTATTATATTACATGTAATATACATACTATTAATTATAATTAGGATATATTACTAATATCAGTTTATAATGTCTGTTAATTACAATTAATGGTAGCATATGAATAGTTAATTCAAGGTTTTTTATTAATATATGACATATGCTAAGTGGTAATTTTATTTCAAGTTCTAGGGTACATGTGCAGGATGTGCAGGTTGTTACACAGGTAACACGGTGGTTTGCTGCACTTATACTAGCCCATCACCTAAGTATTAAGCCCAGTATGCAGTAGCTATTTATCCTGATGCTCTCCCTACCCTCTACTTCAGGCCCCAGTGTGTCTTGTTCTCCTTCCTGTGTCCATGTGTTCTCATTGTTCAGCTCTCACTTATAAGTGAGAACATGTGATGTTTGGTTTTCTGTTCCTGTGAGAGTTTGCTGAGGAAAAGGCTTCCAGCTCCATCCAAGTCCCTGCAAAGGACATGATCTCATTTGTTTCGTAGTTGCATAGTATTCCATGGTGTAAATGCATCACATTTTTTTAATCCAGTCTATCATTGATGAGCATTTGGGTCAACTCCGTGTCTTTGCTATTGTTAATAGTGCTGCAATGAACATACATATGCAGGTATCTTTATAACAGAGCAATTTATATTCTTTTGTGTATATATTTAGTAACGGGATTGCTGGATCAAATGGTATTTCTGGTTCTAGGTCTCTGAAGAATCACCACACTGTCTTCCATAGTGGCTGAACTAATTTACATTCCCACCAATAGTGTAAAAGTGTTCCTATCTCTCTACAGCCTCATCCGGCATCTGTTGTTTCTTGACTGTCCAATAATCGCCATTAATTGACATTTGATAATTGCCATTCTGACTGGTATGAGATGGCTAAAATTACCACATGCTAAGTGGTCATTTTTACGTGCATTATTTCACTCATATACTCTTAGGTGGAACATTCTAATATTATGAGTAAATTGAAGTGCAGAGAGGGGAGGCTATTGCCTTAGGCCACGTAAAATGGGCAATGATATCCAGAATTTAAACCCAGCTCTGTCTGAGGAGTGCTCCAAGCCATCATGTGATACAGGTGACTCACAGGGGAATGACACTTAGCGTGGCTTTGTGGCCCCAACCCCTTGATATTTGGGCTGCTTTCAGTAAATAGCACTGTGAAAAGATTTCTCTCACTTTCTTTCTCTTGCTCTCACTAAAAGATAAGAAAAAATTGAAGGCACCTGCTTCACGTCATCAAGCTAATGTCCAAAGACTAGGAACCAGTGGGCACCATCACCTGCAGCAGGTGCGTGCCACACCAAGTGTTTATGTGTTTTTTATTGTGACTTTGATAGACAAAAGGGTATGTAACTTTTTCCTTTTGTTAATTTGTTAAATTACTAGTTATAATAAATACCTTTCCAGATATTTGTTTATAAAATTTCTATTTTCTATTTTATGATTGATTTGCCATCTTTTCTAAGTTTTCATTGTTTGTAGTGTTTTTCCTATTGATTTAATGATAATGAGCTCTTTATATAAAAAGATATAAAATTTTAATGTGTTGTTTGATGACAAAATACTTCCAGTATTCTAGTTGCCTTTTTATTCTGGGAACTTCTGACATACAGAATGTAGCTTATATAGTTACATCTATTAATCAGTTATTTTGTTATTTCTTGTATTCAAATTCTGAGAAAGTTCTCTCACCAGAATTTGGTTTAATTCGATTTCTGTAGAGACTTTTATAATTAAAAAAATGTAACTCTTTAGTGCATCAACTTTTATCTTTGTGAACTATATCCAATAAGGTTCTAAATAGACTCTGTCAAACTGCTATCCTAGTAAGTCTCACAAACTTTATTAAATATTAAATAATATTTCCCTTTTACATTGACTTGTGAGTCCTCTTAAACAATGTATAATGGGCCAGGCATGATGGCTCATGCCTGTAATCCCAGCATTTTGGGAGGCGGAAGCAGGAGGATACCTTGATGTCAGGAGTTCCAGACCAGCCTGGCTAACATAGTGAGAGCCTGTCTCTAAAAAAAATAAAAAATTAGCCAGGTGCAGTGGTGACTGCCTGCAGTATCAGCTACTCAGGAGGCTGAGGAGGGAGGATCACTTGAGCCCAAGGAATTTGAGGCTGTAATGAGCCATGATTGTACCACTCCACTCCAGCCTGGGTGACAGAGCAGGACCCTGTCTTTATTATTTTTTTTAAAAGAATGTATAATGTATTACATAAAACACACAAATATAAATACATATCTATTAATAGATTACATATAATGGGCTCTACCTGAGGTCAATCTATTTGATGTGTTGTTTTTTTGTACCTTTTTAGAGCTTTGAAATCAGATGTATTTAGCTTTGAATCTTGGTTCTGTCATTTAATAGAACTCAGGCAAGACTCAGTTTTCTCATCTTAAAAGGGGAGGATGGTATCTACTTCCTATGGCTGGTGTGAAAACGAAATGAGGTGAAATACAGAAAGCCTCCGGGCTCAGTGTCTGGTCTGCAGCACAGTGAGCAATCAGTAATGACACACAGACTGCTGTCCTCCAGCCACGGCCCACTGTCTCATTACTGTAAATTTGTTTTCATATCTTCTAACTTCAGTTCCTCTGTTCAGGTTTTACTAGGATTACATCCACAAATTAGATTAGGAAGGATGTCTGCCTTCGCATTCTAAAATGCTGAACACTTTAATTCATTGTCCATATTCCAGAACTTATTTTTTCAAATACAGGAATGAATTTTTAAAAACGGGTATGGACAAAGTTATTATTCATCTTTGTTAGACTGTGAACGGGATTTTCCCACTAGTATTTTTCTAATTGGTTATAGCTATAATATAGGAAGTCCCTTCATTTTTGTATATTAGTCTTATATTCAGCCATTTTACTGAGCTATTAATTTAATAGTTTAAATTCTCACAGAATCTTCTAGGCATAGAACAAATTATGAGTAGATAACTTTCCTTCTTCCAATAGGAGAAAAATAATATTGGTGATCACAGACAATCTTGTTCTTGATTCCAGGAAAAAGTTTCATATTGTAGTACCCTTATGTGCAGGGAATACCTTCCATGAGTCCACGTGAATGCCTGATATCACAGAGAGAACCAAATCCTATCTATCATCTATCTATCTATCTATCTATCTATCCATCCATCCATCCACCCACCCACCCACACATATATACACATACACACTATGCTTTTTCCTACATACACATACCTATGATAAAGTTTAATTTATAAATTAGGCACATGAGGAGGTTAGCAATAATAAAATAGAACAATTATAACTATATGCCAGCATCACTACTCTTGCACTTTGGGGCTATTACGAAGAAAAATAAGTTTTACTTGAACACAAGCACTGTGACACTGTAACAGTCAATCTGATGACCAGGATGGATACTAGGTGATATGGTTTGGCTGTGTGTCCCCACCCAAATTTCAAGTCAAACTTCAATTCCCAGTGTTGGGGGAGGGACCTGGTGGGAGGTGACTGGATTGTGGGGGCAGATTTCCCCCTTGCTGTTCTTGTGATGAGTAAGTTCTCATGAGACCTGGTTGTTTAAAAGTGTGTAGCACCTCCCCCTTCTCTCTCTCTCTCTCTCTCTCTCTCTCTTTCCTGCTGCCATGTTAAGGTGTCTGTTTCCCCTTTGCCCTTTCACCATCATTGTAAGTTTCTTGAGGCCTCCCCAGTCATGCCTCCTGTGCAGCCTGTGGAACCATGAGTCAATTAAACCTCTTTTCCCCATAAATTACCCAGGTTCACATATTTCTTTATAGCAGTGTGAGAACAGACTAAAACAGAAAATAGGTGACTAACAGGCGGGGCGCCCATACAGCGGGGATATTCTGGACAAAGGGATGATTCATACCCTGAGTGGGAAAGAGTGGGACTAAGAGAGATACCATCACACTACTTGGAATGGCTTGCAATTTAAAATAATTTAAAAAACAATTTAAATAGCCATGTCTGGAATTTTCCATTTACTATGTTTGAACCACTGTGACTGCAGGTAACTGAAACTGCAGAAATCACAACCATGGACTTGGGGAGGAGGACCACTGCACACATTTTCAAATTGTACTGCCAGCTGATCTTGTGCTGCCACTGGGTAAAGAGTCACTTTCTCATCCCTGGCTGGGTTCCTTATGGTTACAAAATTTTACCTTAATTTTCTATTATTTGGATTTTACTTTACGTATTCTGTATATATTTATGTATTTTATATAAGCTACCTCAAATTTTTTGTGGGATAAAGAAAATACACAAACATACTGATTTTCTTCCATTTTTAGGGACAATAGGAAATGATTTTGTATCCAATATCTCCTTTTGATCTTCTAATTTAACCTGATAATATTTGATCTTCTAATTTAACCTGATGATTAATTGAGGGATTTCTAATACTGTATAGTCCTTTAAATGGGTTTGATCAGATTATTCTATTTCCTGTGTTTTGCTGAGAACCTTCAGGTCTGTGTTCTAAGTGGGGTTTATGAAACTGGTAACAGAAAATAATGGACAGCATTTAAAGAATTAATATACATTATTAACATGTGTACTCTCTACAGACATACAAAGCCTGTAGACTCAACAAATTTACTCCTGAAGTTTTCCAAATTTGCAAAATCTGCAATTTCTTTGCCACATAAAACTTTCCAGAAATTAAAAAAAGCAAAAGAAAGGGTCTCAATTTATTCCTGCATCATTTCATTGATATTTTCAAAGAATGTGTCAACCTTAAATTACATAGCTTATCTTCTTTAAAGCACTAAATTTTTAGCTGTTATATTAAAATTTTTACTTCAATTTTTTTCTTGATTTGTAAGGTTTGCTAATTTCTACCCAAGTTATCTTAAATTTATTTTTATTTTTTCTGTTTCCTACATAATTTATTTCAGCTGTTACTTAATGACTATTTCTTCTTTTTGTTATGACACTGCAAATTGTTATTCAAAATAATTCAATTTAGTTTTACTCCATTCTTTTTCATTTATAAAATTATTTAAGACTGTGAATTTATTTTTGAGTTCAACTTCAGACAAATCCTATCAGTTCTAATATGACATATTTTGTTTTTCATTAATTTTTTAGTTTTTAATTTTTCATAATATTTAGACTGTAACTGTATTTTTCATTTACTTTTTTCTCCTCCTATTCTATGAGTATTTTAATATTTATAGGTGGTTGGGTTTTTTCCTGTTTAAATTTTTATTAACATATTTTAAAAATCATGGTTTCCTAAGCTTAGTAAATTTTCCTTTAAGGACAAGTATAAGTTGCATGCATTTTTCATGGATACTCGATCATAAAGTTAACACTGTGTTAAAAAATTTCCAAAATTAACTGTTAATCTATTAATTCCATTGTTCAGATAATTCTATTGTGCAAATATCGATTACACTGTTCAAAGAAAATGATTTTTCTTCTTTTCAATTTATGATAGATTGCTATGGATTAAACTCTCGCACCCCGAGCATATTTTCTTTTTGAATTCAATTACAGTTTACTTAGTGGACCTTTTGCTAGAAATTAGTTAAAAAAAAGTCAGGTCCTGGGTCTCACTAGCTGTATTTGATATGCTCAGCTGCCACATGGGGCAGGCGCCCACCACTGGACAGTGGAGACAGAAAACAGGTAATTCTGCCAGGCAGGGCTCTTTCAGAACAACAACTTTGGCTATAATAAAAAGAGACAGGAGCAGCACAAGGTCGAAGCAGGAGGAGCAATGAGGAGGCTACCATTTTAAGAGGGATGAGAGAAACAGTCACTTGGACCACAAGACACGGCGGAAGAAGGAAAAAGTGATCTGATTCCAGATATATTTTGAAGACTGGTGGTGAGCATTTGCTGACAGCCTGGATATGAGCTACTCAGTTCTTCAAAAATGAAGTGTTATGCAACAACCTGATTTCATCAGTCACCGTTAATCACCTTGAGGAATGGCATAGGTTGGGTGGTTGCTGACTAGCACTGACATCTTGGCTACTCCATATAAAATACAGAAAACTTCATCCCTACAAAACCCCCTGCCAAAACATCAGTGGATCCCTAATCCTCCTACAAGGCAGGCAGGGTCATGTGGGGATTGGAAAAATTTTTTCACACTTTCCTTAAGCTGACATATATCATTAACCTTTAAAAACTGAGCAATTAACCTGAGAGGTTACAAAGTATCATTCTAGCAGGTATAGCACATGTGGGTAAAGTGATTATAGCCACTTAATTACGTGAGTACTGTTATCTGAAAGCATTTTGTAAATTGCAAAGTCCTTTACAAATACTTGTTATTATTTGTTTTAATCAGTCATAGTAACGGTAAATTTCCTACATGTAATTTTATTGAGATCTCAGACAAAACTATCCATTTTCTTTTCTGAACCTGAAACATTAGCAGATGCTCAATAAGTATTTATGGAAAGAAAAAAAACGGCTGAATTGATTCCCACTGCCACTCAGTTTTACATATTTCGGCTTACACTCGAGCCCTGTTTTCAGATGGTGGAAGTGTTAGACAGCTGCTTTTTCTGGAATGTGGTGAGCTAATGGGTAAGCTAAGATAAAATCCTGCAACTTGGCCTTCAGGGCAATTGTGATAACAGTGGCTACAAATGCTCAGGCTCCTCTAGCTTCAACTTTTCTGACACACTTTGATAAACATAGAGGTATTAATAGTAGTGGCACTGGATAAAAGATGCTAGGATGAAATAAACTCAATGTAATTTTAGGGTAGAAAATCAGAAATAGATGATGAAAGTGTAATTTTATAACTAAATCAAGAGAAAGTTCACAATTAAAATTACTCACAATTATAACACATTCAGTTGAACCTTCATTGTTGTTGATATCCTTATTTTAAATTCCATGTCTTAGGTGGGCAGGTTGGAACATAAGAACTCTTACCATGGCATTAAACCTCACTTGCTATGTAAGAAACAGGATTACAAACACGAGTCAGCAGCAGTGCAGTGCAGTTCAACATGGCACCAATCTAGTTCTATCTGACATCTGAAGTGTACCCTATAATATGCTCATTATATAGCAATAACATTAATAGTAGAAAAAGTTGTGATGATTCTTACAGTGAAATAAGTTGAAACTACATAGTGTTTTAAATAGCTATAAAAACATGTAATTGTTGCCATATATTTAACTAATTTTAAGAAGTCAAAAATTAGTCCCAAATGAGGACATGAGAAAAGCAAGATTCCAGATACGAAGCAGCTGAACCAGGAAATGATCACCGTTTTTGACTCACACAATAGTGTTCCCGCTCTTCATGAGGAAGCAAATAAACTCACCACGTTAACATTCATACATACGTGGCTTCCAATATTTGTCCTTATATGGGATTTACGGCACGACTCACAATCATAACCTCAAAAAACCCATTTATAATTATAACATTATGATGGTTTAAAGGTAGTTCCTGTCCATTTTCAGGCTGTTGAACATATTTTTAAGCTGACAAAAAAGGCTTCTTAAAATACACCTAGCCAAGACCATCAGTTTATGGTCTGTTTTATTTCTTGCCAGTAGATACCATTAAAAGTTATAAAACTGTAACAATTGCTTTCATTTATATCTCTCTCTGATTACCCTGATAGCTGCAATGTCTGAAGAAGTTCAAAATCTGTAAAGCCTGTCACATTATAGAAACATGTCTCCTTAAACTAAATGTGAAATTCCAGTAATTGAAGTGATAAATCTAGTGTTATTTTTTGCCAGGGTACTTTTGATGAGAACTATAGTAGTAAATTAGGAAATATTCTGTGCCGTTATATCATGGTAAAAAGCCTTTCCATTACCTGTTGTCAGTCACTAGAGATGGGCATATAACTCAGCTGTCAATCTAGCTAGGAAGCCTGAAGTTCTCTGTGAAATATATCTATAATGTTTATATGTTTATATATATATCAATCATTTATATATAAACATACATATTATGTATATATACATTCTCCATTCTCTTCATATAATTCTTTAGACAACTTGGAGTTGTTTTGTCTTCTTCCCCTGTACCGGAGTATATCTCATTTATTCAGACATAGAGTAGAGATCTTGGAATATTTCATTTTTTTTTTTTTGCTTGTTATGTGTCTTCTTGTTTTCAAATGGTATATGAGTGTTACATTTCAATAAGTGTAAGCATCGATACCCTGACTGCTGAGAGTAATTTTATACATGGTACAGACTTAATCAAATTACTAATAACTGTTGGGTCCAATTTGTTATTGACTTTTCCCCTAAAATATTTACTGCCTTATATTTCTACTTTAAAAGTCTATTCTTCAGCATTTCTTCAGATCACATGAAAGTATTCTACAAATTATATCCCTTTCACAGTATTCTGCATGACATCAAAAGCAAAAGGTGAACATTAGTTTTCTCCCCAAATTAGCTGGCTAGATGAATATGGAGGTGGGGAAAGGAATGTATAATCTACTGTTTAAATTAAAACAATTAATCCATTCAGGTTCCATCAATTTCCATTGTAGAATATGTGTCTCAGTTCTTAGTACTAAGTAATAGGATGTATGTTTCTTAAATTACTATGAAATTTCCAACTCATTGATGTGGAATAGCTATTATTGTTGGAGTGTGGCATCCGCAAGCTGACTTTCTATTCATCTGCACAGTCCTATTCAATTCTTAAGTGTTTCAAAGAAAAAAAAGCAATACAAATTATTTTCAAGTTTTACTTTCAATTTGTGTTTTTTTTAAAAACAACAACAACAACAACAACAAGTAAACGTATTTGGAGTATCAGTGAAAAACGCTAATGGAGACGCATTTCCCTTACCCTCAATACACTAACATTCATTTATCACACATTTTATTTTGGTCGATGGTTTTAAAATGGTCAAGAAAAAAAAAATTAAGAATCTGACCACTTACGAGGGTAAGTGACAAGATTAGAAAAATCATTTATCTGAAATGAAAAGCCCTGATTTGGTTAAGAATGTGCAGCTGTGTGCATCTTTATTAAAGGCAAACTCAGAGTTACTTGAAGGAAGATAAAAGGAAAAAAAGAAAGAAAGAAGAAAATGGCTTGGCCTTCAAGAAGGGGTAGAGATGACTTAGATGGGAAGAAATTAAAATGGGGGTGCTTAGTGTCAGCCAGAAGCTGAGAAAAGGACAAAGGACCATCTTAGAAGGGAGAATACATTGTAAGATTTTATATTTGGAACACCAAACCCCATACAAAGTTAAATTGGTGACCAGGTACTTAATTGATACATGAAAGTTTTAATTTCTTAAGATCCCCAAATCCCAATGCAAAAACTTTGCCTACTTTCTCAAGAAAGGAAAGCTTTAAAATATTGAGTAGATAAATAGTGGATGAACCTACTGATGAGTTCACACTGTTTTTAGGCCCTCTTACATCCTCAATAAGCTGGGACCAAGCTACCCCAAACTGCCCAATTCATGTGGTAGCAGTTACATGAAGTTGAAGGTTTTTTCTTAGAAAATATAAAGCTTCTGTAGGATTTGACCTGTAATCTTAAGACTTTTTGGTGACAGAAATGTAGTGAATGAATTTTCTCACAACTCAAGCTAAACAGAAACAGTACTGCAAACACTGAGGTACTGAACCTAAAGATGTTCTGGCTGTCATTTATTTGTAATTCTAGAAGGCAAATATCAAGAAAACGCAGTAGACAAAAACATAAGGCAAGCAGTACACTTGCTTAGTTTATTTTTAGAAATTGAATGCCCTGTAGGAAAAGGTTCCTCAGAGCTCTTTAGGGGTACCATGGTGGTCATCCTGCAAAGAACATGGGCACATGCAGGCTGGGGGTATACATGACTTTTCTGCCTTTGTACTTTGATGGAATAAATTATGCTCCCTTAAACCACGAGAGCAATCTTCTCCAATTAACACACATTTCACCACATGTGAACGCTTCTGTTTTTACCTTGCTTCATGGGCACAATTCCAGAGAACGTTTCTGCTGGCTTTCCTTCCTCTAGTAACCAAGCCACATGTTTTTCTCTCTTAGACAAAACCTTTTAGGGGCCTTTTTTATTAGAGGAAGATAAAGGAAGAAAGAAAGAGGTGTGCTCCAAGTAAGTAGAGATTCTTTTCTTTGCTGCCGTTTGATTTTGTCATTAAAAGTGCAAAGGAAAAGAACAACTGCTCATCACTTAATAAATACAGATCTACAACAATTCCTGCTGTGAAACATCATGTCTTTTCTGAGAAAGAGAAAAATGAGTTTCTCTCAAACCTTTACTTCAATGTGCACAGAACCCACTTGGCTACAATTGCTCACATGTCACTGCATCTCTTTTTCTTTTTAAATCAGGCATTAAATATGCATCCTGACTCCCACGTAGGCGATCTGCAGAACAGCAAAATGACTGTGTATTCAATTATAGGCTAAACAAATATAGCAAACATTAAGGAAAAAAGTTTCAAACTCTATGGGCATCAGGCACGGTCTCCTTTTCATGATACAATTAGGTGTTCTATGTCCATTATCATAGTGACACACGTTATGTGCCTCCCACAAACCATTTTTTTTAAAAAAGGACCCTTTCTATCATTAGTAATATTGAGTTAATTTGAAAAACAAAACAAAACGAAAAACCTAAGGAGCCAGTAGCTGAATTTAGAAAAATGCATGTATTTAAAATGATTACAAGGTTTATTTTAATGAATAAGACAAACCATTCATGAAATAAGGCATTTATATCATCTCTTTCTATTATGAAATTAAGTTAACATTTCTATAAAAAATGGAATTGTCGAATGGCAAATTCACAACAAAGTTGGGGAAAAAAAAAAGTTCCACAGCAGAGGTTTTGGAATAGGCAAATTCTACCACGGGCATGACGGGCTGAATTACGGGACTGAACTGCTTCCAGCCTTTCTATTATTATGAGTCTAATTCAGATTTTCAATAATTTGGAAAAAAATGCTTTTATTTGAAGCCTTGTATATGCATCTTTGGCAAAGTGTAATACAACTGGAAAAGAAAATGTTTGGGGTTAAAATGATTACAAATCATTTAAGCACTGTACACTGCAGACAGTGTATACACTATACACATAGTGTATAGCAGGTGGTGCTTAAAGCCCTGTGATGTTCATCTCAGCTAACGCAAAAAGTGTCGGAAAATGGATATCAGTACAGATGCCCAAGGACACCACAAATGGAAGGTATTGACGATACATTCTACAATGTGAGAGCTCAACTGTCATGTCAAACAGGTGTGACAGAGTGCAAGTGCTACAGATTTACTTTAATATTTAAATATATCAATAACCAGGTGGAAACTGTTTTTTGCAGGTTTAAAAAGAAGAGTTTTAATATGTTACATGATAAATATTTAAACACAGAATAGGAATTTAAATTCTACTATTCTCAATGACTATGTAAATTTTACTAGGCTATTAAAAAAATCTTCCTAAACACTTGCTAGAAAAAGTCCATTTGTCATTGGGCTACTTTATACAGAAAGCATTTCAAACAAATATACAAAATTTGCCTGAATAATTTTTAATTTCTCCTTATAAGCCCTTTCAAAGTGGAATTATAACGCAAGTTTAAGATACATTCAGTTTATAAAAATGGTACCACTTAAGCAGAGCTTATTGTGACATTATGAGAATACTGAGACAAAAATAAATCCAATATTCATTCTTTCATTTGACAAAAATTTATTAAATACTGACAAATATTTTCTGATTTTGGGGAAAAAACTTAAATGGATCAATATTTTCTTACTACTTACTTTTATCACTTGGATTCTTTGTAAGCAAAGATTTTATTTCATGTGTAATAATATTTAATATAGCATTGTTTATAGTGGTAATGAGTAAAACCCCAAATGTTCATTTATAAGAGAATGGCCGAAATCAACTATGGTACGTCTATTCTATTTTGTTATATAGTTATTCAGATGAAAAATTACATCTATATCTGATCTGGAGGAAAAAAGCAAATTACAGAATTAAATGTATAGTATTCAAACACCTTCCAAAAAATGTATAAGGGACACATGCTTTTTATTCCCAGGGAAAGGTAGTCCACAGTGCTATGGGCAGTGATTTGCAGGTATCTGAGGAGGTTTTCAGCTTTTTCTTTACTCGTGTTTGTGCTATTTTACTTGTTAGAAGTCCATTATTACTTTGGTAAATTTAAAATATCGAATAAGAAAAATGAAAACTAAACACAAGCCAAGAGTAACAAAGAGACTTTATAAATAAGACTCAGCTTTTCAACCCACTAATTCCACAACACAGGTTTTCCAAGTGCTGTGTTCCCACCACCCTTCCTACTCACCGCCTGATAAAGCACAGTTTTCTTGTGGGCCATTTGGAGATGCCACATCCTCTGTTGTTCTTATGGAGATCTGACTGTACTTGACAGGGAGCCATTATTTGATAGTATGACAGGGCAGCGTTTCATAGACTTAAGTATTGTTTGCTCTTCAAATATATGCTTTTTCCTTTAGGAAAATACTCATTTAGATAGATCCACAAGTAGGAGGCATGTGAAAACCGTTATTAGTCTAACACAAAGGAGAGAGACATATGCACCAAAAAGTACTCCCAAGTTCTCAAGCAAAACAAGAAAATGGCAGGAGTAGTTCCTTCTGGTTTCACCAAGGCTATATATTAAAATGTCTGCATCCTCACTGCTTTTAAATACAGCTGTGTTCCTACAACTGCTGCTGATTCCAATGTGATTGAAATTTTCAGCTTGCCTGATTTACCATATCTGATTGTGGAAGCAGCTGGGATACAAAAAATAACGTGCCTGGCATACGCTTAGCAGTCACAAGGAAGTGGTAGAAAATCAGCCTGTGACCCACTTATTATTTTGGTGACACATAACTGTTGTCGTTTTTGCGAATTTAGTTGTACACATGGCCCTGGAGTGAGCTGTCAGTCTCACTGTTCTACTAATAGCTCACACAAATCTCTGCATATCCCCTATCACTTGTCCAGACCTCCAAAGCATCCCACACTCGACCTGGCCAGTCACAGAGAGCTCTTTGGAAATATACATCTTAGCCTTTCTCTTGGCAAATCTCATGAGATGAAATCTCATGTAGACAGGGGGCAATATGTGATTGGTAATTCTGCGAAGTCAGATCAAGGTTGTCCTTTATTAGCAAACACACGATCAGAAAAGAAATTGACTGGATGACTACTAGCATGACTTTCAGGACAATGGCTGGCATGAAGGCCTTAAGCAAAACAACAAAATGTGCATAATGTTTTCCTTTTCCCACTTTGTGTCTTTTAGTGTTTCTACACTTTTCAAACCCTTTGCAATTCAAGATATTTTACTTACTCTGCTTCTTTAAGTCTAGGACAGCACTGCTTGTAAAATGCAATTCTATTTTAAAATAAATAATTGGGATTTCTGATTTTAGAAATAATAAAATGCAAAACCAAAAATCTTATGACTATTGAAATAGGGTGTGTCTATTTTCTTGGCAGTGTAGTGTAGTGGGGTTAAGACTTGGGTTCTGGAATCAACCTGAATAGGTTCAAACCCAGGCTCTGTAACTTTTACCTTGAATAAGTTACTGCAGCTATCTAGGTCCGGGTTTGCTTTACTATGAAACAAAATATAGTACTCTTACAGGAGTCATTATGAAGAAGAAGTGATTTCATATTTGTGGAAAGCTTACAACAGTGCCTGGCATAGTAAGTGTTGAACAAGTGATAGCTATTATTTTTGCTTGTCATTGTTCATAAAATTCCTTTTCTCTCTCTCCTAATCTACGCTTGTAAGAATGGTTATTTCACTGGGTTAATCAACACATAGCTAGAAATCAAGTCATCCACACAGGTTGATACCTGGTTTAATTTTCCCTGAGGCACCAATATTTAAAGACCTAATAGTGTCATTATTTCCCTGCCTATCACTTATTGCTTGTGGATTAAAATACAAGGGCTACCTTTTATAAAATGTAACATAATCAGTTGTGAATTAATAGGACAGGGTATAGTGGCTTGATACAAGAAAAATAGACAAAAGTCAATAGCTTTCCTATATACCAATAAGAAGGAAATATATATTTTAAAAATTCTACTCAAAATTGTCACAAAGTACTAACTACATAGGAAAAACTGGTTTAAAGACTTAACAATAAAACTTGAGTACCAGGTGAGAGATGATACTATTTTTGTAAATGAAGTTTTAATGTTACAAAGATGCCAATTTCCTGAAAGTATATTCTGGAATAAACAGAAGAGAAAGGGAGCCTATTCTACTCAATATTAAAACAGAATAGAAATGCAGTAAGGAGGATAATGGGTCTCTGGGATGGAAGAAGATAAGTATTTGAAACAGAAGAAGCTGTAGAGAAAAATAAAATATATGAGAATTGAACATGAGATAAAGGTGGCATTGTCAATCAACGATTGAAAGTATGAACTACTCACTAGATGTATTGGGGAAAATAACCATTTGGGGAAAAAAGTTACATCTTTATGTCACACCTTACAGCAAAATATCTCCAAATGAATTAAAGGTTTGGATTTATAAAAAGTAAAGCCACAAAAGATCAGAAGGTAGTAGAAATGTTCCTATAACCCTGCATTACAAAGTTATGAATCTAAAACCAGAAATCACACATATATATTCATCTTAAAAACAAACGATTAAGTTAAAAGATGAACAAGGAATTCATAAAGTAAAAAATACAAATTAATAAGTATATGAAAGAATGTTTAATCTCACTAGTAATCATAAGAGCTTTTTTGCGACCATATATGCAATGCTGTTAAAATGAAAACATTTATGAGAAACGCCACTATCTGGGGCCGACTTTCTGCAATCTCTGTCACCTGGGAGCTCATTTGAGGTCTGCAGAGCAGCTGCAAGGTCATTTCTTCAGAGGAGCTTTTCCTGACCACTGAAGCTAGTTATGTCCCAGTTACAACCTTTCAGGGACCCTGATATTTTTCCTTCTTTGTAGCTTCACAACTGTGATTTGGAATCATCTGTATAATGATTCATCATAAGCCCATCTCCTCCATTAGACTGGAATGGGCATGACCACTCTCGACTTTTCTTGGTGCAGTGCCTGGAACAGTGTCGGCATTCATTATTTGGTGTATAGGGACTTGCACAGAGGTGAGCAATAAAACCTCCATTGGTCTCCTGCTGCCCTCAGCTGACATCAAGTCTAAACTCCTCAGCATGGCATACAGTGAACTTCCCAATTCACTCCCAATTCAACTTTCCAGCCTCATCTCTAATCACTCCCAAACACAGGGTCTTTGACTAGCCACACTAAATTTATTCCCCTTGAGACTGTGCATTTCAATGGGTTATTCCTTAGGCCGAGAAAACCATTTACCTTACTCTGTCTACAAACCGCTTACAAAATTTAGCTCATAACTCAACAGCACATCCTGACTGCAAGGACCTGAGTGACTGACGGGCTGCCTCTATGTGGACCCCAAAGCAGCTGATGTAAATTTCCCATGGAGGATTTCCCATGTTGTAGCAGTGTCATTACCTGTGAACATATTTTCCTCTTCTGCTAGATTAAGAACTCCGTGAAGGCAGCAGCTATTTCTTTTATTCTATGGACCCTGGCTCTGAGCAAAGCATCTGACACACAACAGTTGATCAGAAAATTGAACCAATTATTTAGATACTGATTCTAACACATTAGAGATCACAGAAATGAAATACTTTGTGTATAAGAAAATTGTACAATGTTTTGCATTCAGACCTCACTTGACAGAGAGAAAAATGTTGGTGGAGGTTCATTTTCAAATATTAGGAAAAAAGGAGCAGGAGAGTGATTGTGTGCGAGAATGTCCAGGAGTTGTGGGTCTGCGCACTTGTTAGAGCAAAAGGTTTGTGAGGACTAGACTAAGGTGCTGCGGTGCTCTGTGTTGTGTGACAAGGGAAATAACAGGTGTTGGCAACATTTATACTTGTCACACGTGTTAAAATGTCTAAGCTAACCACTAAAAGAACAGAAAAAGAATGTGCAGAAGAAAAAAGATGGAATGAGGTAAAAAACCTTAAAATCTCAAAGGATACAAGAAAGTAGGAAAAAAAATAGAAAAGATAAGAGAAATAGAAATACAAATATGGTATAAATAAATAAATACATAAAATACTAACAGTAAGTATACTGACTTAGATGCTCCCAAATGCTCCAGCCAAAACACCAAGCTCTCCAGACAGGATTATAAAACAATAAATCTAGCTCTATGAAGCTTTCAAAGATCCACTGTAACCTCTGGAAAAAGTTGAAAAGAAAAAGAAGCATCATGTGACTATTAATCAAAAAAGAAGTGTAATTAGTAGTCTGCAACAGAATAGACTTTTAGGCAAAAAGCATTCTAGATAAAGTTCACTTCGTATTGATAAAAAGTTCAATTTACCAGCAACATTTAAGAATTCTATACATAGTTGTATCTAACAATAGATTTAAACTATTAAGAAGCAAAGAAAAAAATCACACTTGTAGTAAAAAACTTCAATATGCCTCTCTCAGTATTTGGTAAATGTCAGACAAATTAGTGAGGATATAGATGATTGGAAGACACAATTAATAAGCTTAATCTATGGAAGCCCAGATGGAACATTTATCAAAGGGTTCACTGCTGTACCAAAAGGCAAGCTACAACAAATTTCAAAGAACTGGCTCATAGAGTTGCCTTCTCTGACTATAGTGCAATTATATAACAGATTAATAATAAGGAGGAAAATTTTTTTTAAAAACCCCACCAACATCAGGAGATACAACGACAATTCAAAATATCTTGAGACTAAGGAAGAAATCACATGGAAATCAGAAGGTATTTAGATAAAGGATTACAAAAATTCTCAAATATAAAAACTTATAGAATGCAGCTAAGACATTCCTTGGAGGGAAATTCAGGACCTCTAGTGTTAATGCCTATATAAGAAAAGAAATTAACTGATGAAGCATTCAACTTAAGTTAGAAAAAAGAATGACAGTAAACAAAGTAAAAGGCAGGAAATAAAGCGTAAGAGTAGAAATTATCCAACATAAAACAAAGACACAATAGGAAAGACCAATACACCTAAAAGCTGTCATTTTGAAAAGACAACAAACCATTCTCAAGAAAGTAACAAACCATTCTCAAGAAACAGGAGAGGTAGTGCAGAGGAAGAACAGTAGGACTGCAAAAGCGACATTGCAACTCCATCAGTTCTGAGGCTGACCCCTGAAGACACCTCCTCCGAGACGGCATATAGGGCCCGTTCATCCAACATGCGCCTCTCAGTGTCTGCTTTCACCGCAGCTTGTTTGGATCCAGGACTTTATTTTAAGGGAGATTCAACAAACGGAAATCCTTCTAAAAAGTCAGTACTATGTTCTAATGAAGAATCAAAACTCCTGTAGACCTGCTGTTCACTTTAGTCTCCTCAAATATACATTCCCAAGTCCGAGGTTTGCTGCGGACTGAGCAGACACGACCAGCAAGGGTTCTTATGCGATAAGCTGGCAGCATCCCAGGAGGGTGGGGATTTGATCCTTTCTCAAGTTTCCAACTTACTCAAGGACATTCACTTAGCGTGTGGATGATAAGAAAGCAGCTCTAAGTTGGGGGGCGGGGAATGACACGTTTTAAGGTTTCAGAGTGAGGAGACAAGAATTTAGGTATAAATTCTGCTTTCTGTAGCAGAAATGTGGATGAATAATTACAT
Source organism: Trachypithecus francoisi (assembly GCF_009764315.1). NCBI lineage: Eukaryota > Metazoa > Chordata > Mammalia > Primates > Cercopithecidae > Trachypithecus > Trachypithecus francoisi. Next base: position 21,220,940 of record NW_022681435.1, on the reverse strand, counting down.
TTAAATAAGTAAACAAGCTGTGATAACCTCAGAAAAAAATAAGGCAGTCAATGTCCTAGGTTTTCAATCTTAATAAAAAATAAAAATGAATTTTCCGAAGAGCATATTTCATATATATATTTGTAAATCTCTCAAGAAATAACCCTAAAACTCTGCATTCAATGAAAATATACCAGCTAAGTTTGGGACAGGGTCTGGGCTGAATCCTGAATCAGATTCTTCACTGGCTTCAATATAAACCCTCAACCAAACAATAGCTCTAGAGGAAAAAAAAGGCAAGTTCTTTTGTTTTAGACCAGAAATGCAACAGAAACAAAATATAATAAAAAATGAAAATTCAGGTAGAGGAATTATGCATTTCATACTGAATAATTATTTCTGTACTGCCCGTAAATCCTCTCTGGTAAGCTGTGCATCTAAAACTCATCGAACTGCCAAGGGGTAAACGCAGCTCCATCCATCAAGCAGCCACTTGACAAATACATTCCATAATAGAAGTTTATTTTTATGGGAGGCTGAATCAAGGACTTTCCCATGCATACAAAAACTTGTCAAAATTATTTATGAGTCTTGCTGAGACACACAATATGTCATATCAAACTCCTATTTTCCTTCCAAGCCCAGACTGTCAATATCTCTGCTACTATCAATAATGTGGAACACCGCTGATAGAGGCCCTCAGGAGCGCGAGGTCATTTGCCCATCCCAGCGCAGCCAGAAGCCATCTGGAGCTGTGCTGGGGCCGAAGAGAGGCGGATTTACCACCCCAGTGAGGTGTAGTTAAGGAAAGCACTTGGGACTGCTTTCAAAGACTTTGCAACATAAAGCAAAATGGAAACACAGGCTTGAAAAATGATGACTGCTGACGGCTGAAGTAAAACAAAGATATCAGAAGATATTTCGTCTTTCATTTTACACACCAAGTATTAGTTAAGTGTGATAACACAAACACTGGAAAACTGCGAAACAGCCCATCCCTGGTGAAATTCCAATTCTCAACGATGAGACTGATGGGATGAATCGGACAGGACGAGGTGGCTCTCGAGCCAGAGACTCGCTTGATAGGCTGAGTGAACTGTCTCTGCGCACCCAGTGCCGCTCTCGTTTTACTCCCAAGGAAGCACCAGTGGTCAACAGCACGGCTCTTTCCTTTCAGTGGCGTGGGCCTGTCCTGTTCTGGCTTGTCTCTCCCCCAACAGTGCTCACCTGCTCCCTGAGAATCAGAGACGTGGTGAAAGACCCTTGCGACAATTTATAGCAATGGGAAAAAGTATTATTATTTTTCAACTCGGTGGGCAATGGAACCCAGTCTCCTATCCCAAATTAGCCCCAAGAATGCATCAGATACAGCAAAAGCCTCGGTAAATCCTAGAGATGCTCCTATTCTCTGAAGAAGCGTTTTCTCACGGCCACTTAACACCAGTGCTACGACACGCACCGTGGAGAGGCCATGGCACACACGAACTGAGCAGGAGCGCCTCGGTGAGACCAGGCACTTGAGGGCCACACTGCAGTGGCGGCGGGTAAGGCAGCAAGAAAGAGGGTTGGTTAAACTTTTAGTTTCTCAACACAAATAGAAATACAAACTTGCGAAATCTGCTTTAGGACCTCACAGCCTTTGGGACGAGGGGAGATAAGCAGCTGCCAGCATTCTTACAGGTCCCCAGGGTATCATTTGCTGCCCTGCTGCCATTTGCTCAAGTGTTACAGGCCAGAGCTGGAATCGTGTGTAAGTGCCTGAAGAACGTTCTAACTCTGGTCCCTTTCCCTTAAGAGCCAATGACCTGACAATTTTCGTGAGTGTCTCCATATCATGTGTTAACAAGAATTTGATTCTACACAATAATGTGTAATACAGAAAACACAGTATCTGTACTTAGAGTGGACAATACAAAGTGGGGGCTCAAGCAATCTGCTTGTCTTGTTCTACCAGAAATGTATTACGTGGCCTCTTGAACATGCTCACATCTGTTCATCTTGACGCATAAAAGTTTCTTTCCCTAGAATGCTTAAATTAAACTAAGAAAAATGGGTTAAATGAGAAAGAGGTCCACTTTTTTAAATGCAGAAACATGACAAGGAATAACAAGAAAGGGAAGAAGGGGAAGAAAGAAGGGACTGCCCTAAAAAGTTCATTTCTCTGATCTTCCCCAATTTTTTTGGAAACAAATCCTAAACCCTATGCAGAACTCTATGCAAGGCTGCAAGACTTGTCCAAGGGTTGTACACGATTCCCATCCATTAATAATATAAAAATAGCCTCCTTGAAGGAAAGAGGGCAATAGAGCTATTTAGCAAATGCTATGTATGGGCCAAAGCTGTCAAACACACTGGGTCACAGTGGTGCATGTGAAGAGGAAGGGACATTGTAACTCAGAAATAACACTGAACACATTACTCTCCACACATTTGCCAGGAAGCCCCTCCTTCAATGTGAGAAATACAATGATAAGCTCTCTTCAGGTTTTCGAAATAATTCTGAAATAATTGAAATGTTTGTTAGGAAAGCCCTACTTTTTTCAAAAATAATGAGTTGATGTTGCCTAATTAATGCACTGTGTCTACTGTTTTCAGATATAAATCAAACAGAATTCAGAGGTCTGTGTCCTAAGAACAAAGCATGAAATGTGATATGGATGTTAAGGCAGACATGTTAAGATGGCAAAGCTGAATTTCCAACAAGCTGCCTGAAGAGAAAGGGAGTAGTAGAAAGCCACAACACTATCTTTTATTTGTAATAACACTTCCGTTTGTTATTCCATTTAGTAAGCACCATAGCCTGTGAGGTAGGTGGGCTGAATTCCTGACCTCACTCTTTTTTTTTTTTTTTGACACAGAGTCTCGCTCTGTCGCCCAGGCTGGAGTGCAGTGCTGCGATCTCGGCTCACTGCAACCTCCGCCTCCCGGATTCATGCCATTCTCCTGCCTCAGCCTCCCAAGTAGCTGGGACTACAGGCGCCTGCTACCACGCCCCGCTAATTTTTTTGTATTTTTTTAGTAGAGACGGGGTTTCATCGTGCCAGCCAGGATGGTCTCGATCTCCTGACCTCGTGATCTGCCCGCCCTGGCCTCCCAAAGTGCTGGGATTACAGGCGTGAGCCACCGCACCCAGCCCTGACCTCTTTCTAAGAAAAGGAGCAAATGGGGCTTAGAGTCTGGCTGAGTGATCCCGGGTCCTGCTGCTCTTAGGTGATTTAGTGAGAACTGGAATGTAAATGTTCCAGTCTATTCTTTCCTTCTCATCTCCTCCTCCTAACGATTACAGCTGCCCTAGAGACTACAGAGGGCTCCTGGTGAGGGGAGAGGGGAAGACGAAAGAAAGAACAAGGAAAGTCTGTCACCCTAGGGGCTTCTTAGAAAACCTGCATTTACAAACCTGTGGTCAGAATATTTATTAATTTAATCACGAGGAGCTCCAATAGTCAAACTATACAAAAATATCGCATATCAGCAAGAACAAATTCATTTTTTAAAAACACATAAACCGTTTCAGGAGAAAAATGGGAAAAGGTTGTAGGCTGCAGCTGCGCTCACCTGGCCGACCAGCCCTTACAGGCCCCCTCTTGGTTTCCTCCTGTTTCTTTACCTGTCTAGACCAGGCTCTCTCGACCCTGGCTCCCAGACATTTTGGACTGGATGACTTTGGTATAGGGGCTGTCCTGTGCATTGCCCAACTGAACGTTCAGCAGCACTTGGCCTCCACCCACCAAAGGCCGGTAGCATCTTCTCCCAAAACTGCCCTTGCCCAAGGTGGGACAACCCAAAATGTCTCCAAATATTGCCAAATATGCACAGGGGACAGAATCCCCTCCAGGTGAGAGCCACTTGTCTAATCACAGATTCCATATACAACCGACTGTATTTCAATTTCTATTCTGTACTCCATCTTTATAACATATGCTTGCAAAACTCGGAATTCTCTGTTGCTACTGCTCATGTCCCTCCTGATTTTCACATGCGAATTGACAGAAATACAAGGTTGGAGATACTTGGCATTTCAGACAACTTTTGAGGAAAGAGTCCATCATGTGTGCTGGGTTGAATGTATTCTGTTTCCTTTTGCTCTATTCCTATTGTTCCATATTTATTTCTCATAGTACTTCACTACTCTTCAGTACCTTAAAAACTGGCATTTTTCATTTCCACTTAACCTAAAAATGTGCTCTTTGCCCAGAGAGGACTGTTAACTATTGTCTAATAATGGTTTGTGATGATAAAAATTACACAGAAAGGTCTTCTCCCCCTAACAGATATCCTTTATCATGTCACTTTCTGGCTCAAAATAAAACCTTAAGGTTTTCAGTCCACTGCCAAATTAGATGCATTTCATAAAAAGATGTCATTCTATTTATAATATTATTTGTCCCATTTACTAATTTATCCAACCCATGCTGCTCCTTCCTTGTGTTGAACTCCTAGTGTTATAGTCGGCACTTCAAAGAAATCTATCTCCCCCACCCATTTTCCCCCTTCTGTGCTAGAAACCCTGCCAGGCCCTGGAGAAATAAACACTGCCGAGGCTGGGCTCTGGCCCTGAAAGCTCAGGTTCTGGTGGGACATCATGTGCCAGGCACTGAGGTGTCTGAACAGAAATGACCAATTTCTGGCAGGGGCCCTCAAAAAGAGAATTCTGGATATGAGTTCTAAATCATATGGGGAGGAGGGTGCAGGGAGACAGGATCTGTGAGGCTATTTTACTGCACTCTACCAAAGGCTCTGGACGCACCTTAATTTGACGTTGATGCCATCATTCTGATTATTATAATCATTCTCCAAGCACTTGATGTACATATGTATGATCTTTCAGGTGAAGCACAATTAGTTCATCCTAGTTCATGTTCCGCAGTGCTCTTAGTATAAGGTTGAGCACATAGGCAGGTAAATATTAATTACAACTTAATAGTGAATACAATAAAATTTGCATTAATAAAATATATAAAAATTACACAGAAAAAAACAAGTAATGATGAAAGATTAAAAACAGATGCCTCTTTTACCTTAAAATTTAAACGAGATAGCTAGTTTTTCACATAGTTATTGCTTTAGCCATTTGAAGAGATGCCATTTGAAGGAAAAATTTTTCTAATGTCAACTTTCACAGATTTATTTCAGAGGATCATACTGGTCTAAATTTTACTAGGCTGATGATGTTTGAGGAGTACCAAGAAGAAAAAGAGATCATGCCCTGACTGATATGACCATTTCAGCCTTTGTAACATAATCAACTGTGACAGCTGAATAACAATAACCCTTTGCAATTATAATATTAGTATATTTACAAATTACAAAACGCTTTCACAACCGTGTTTTACGTCTCAAAAGAATCTTCTGTGCTAGGAGTGTAGCATGTTATTTAAAAATTAATTCATCTTGAATAGATCATAAATTCAACTGGTTCAAAACTCAAAAGGTATAAATGAGCATCCAGTAAAAACATCTCTCTCCTGTCGCCCTGACACTGGGTTTCCACGTCCAGAGCAGACCTGCCATATCGGTTTCCTGTGGACTCGCCCACAGATATTTTACGGAAATAAGAGCAGATCCATTTATGCGCACTCTTTCCTCGTAATACAAATCCACAGCACCAGCACCCAGAGCTCTTTACATTGCCTCTTCTGCTTAATTAAATATATCTGGTATCAATCCATAAAGAAATTTCTTATTATTCTCTAAGACTGCATGATATTCTATTTATGTTCTCTCAGGGAAATCACAAGCTATCATGTTAGCCACTGGCTGTTACGATGCATGCCTCAGACTCAGGTTACCTTTTTTCATGCAACACATTGTATCAAAATATCACTGAAAATTAAAGTTGCAAAATAATTAAAGTGCCAGTGTTGAAATGCAGTCATCTTGGCTACATTGATCAGGCCAATTCCTTCAATAATGGAAGAATAATCAAGATGTATTTCCTAAAGTGACTCATATTCATATAAATTTATTCTTTTGTGGGGATCAAAGTATAAGAATCATTGTCTTTTATACTATCAGCAATCTTTATGAGATTTGACTTCACGGTTATTCTGTAATACAATGATTCAAAAATAAGAAATTTAAAGTCTGGCATATTTGTGAGCAATATTCCTGTACTTCTGGAGTAGACTCTAAATGTGTGTGTGTGTGTGCGTGTGTGTTTTCTCAGAAGTATGTTCTGCAATATGGCTACGGTAGCAATGAAAAGACGTCCAAAGGGTTAAGCCAGGGGAAAGCAGACACAAATCGCAGTTTGTATAAATAAACCTACAACTTTCAAACAAAATACTTAAGTTTTACCTTTGTTAATTGAAAAAATATTTGCATCAACATAAAAGTAATGATCTAAATATAATCTATGTGAAAGAAAGAAAGCATTTTATGGAAAAATGGATTAGAAAAGAACACAGACAGGTATTTTGACCCAGCAAGGGCCTGTAGTAATAGGACAGGGGACCTTCTCACATTGAAGGAGGCAAGAGCTGACAGAGAGCCTGGGAAGGACGGGGTAGGCAAAGAAGACATTCAGTTAATTCAAAAAGTAATCTTTCTTGGTGTTTTTGCTTTGCCCTTCACTGAGCTAAGCTGAGTAAACTAAAGAAAAAGGAATTAAAACTCTCTCTGCCTCAGGGAATTAAATCTTATTGACAAGAAACACCATCCCATGAAAAAAAGGATTCTTAACTCTGCAGCTGAAGACCTGTGTTCAAATCCCAGCCCTGCCCGGATGAGTGGTGAGCCTGTGGGTGCAGCAGTCCCACTGGCAGCTGGCACCAGGCTCCTCATCTTGGAGATGAGGAACGTGACCTGCACAGTTCGCAGGTGCTGCAAAGGCTGCACAAGGTCATGACTGTGAGAGTGATCTCCACACAAGGTACGAGAGTAAGGCATCAGGACTGCAGAAAACAAGCGGAGAACAACAGAGCCGTGTGATCAATTTAAGATAGAGTAGAAAAAATGTCTTAAAGAAATGGCTAGTATTGTGGATCATAACAAGCATTTTTCGTTTTTAGACAGCTGGATAAGCAGAGGTAGAAGTAAAAAAAGTGACTATGCAGGAAGAAGATGAGCAAACTGAATCCAGTTTTCACCGTGAAACAAATGCGTAGAACCCCAGCCTTTATAGCTCTTAGGGAGACGAAAACAGCCACAGTTGTCTGGTCATTTTCTAACAAGTCTGAAGGAAACAGCTCTCTCCCCAACATTCCCAAGTGCAGAGGGGTGATTTCAAAGTTCCCCTGGAACGGTCAGAACCACTCCATGGACACATGGGTACATGGGCACAAAAAAGGCACGAGGACAAAAACCTCAAACATGCACATTTAGTTCTTTTTTTTTTTTTTAACAAGTTTTTGTCATGTCTATTTTTTCAAGAGGCTGTATTTTACCTCTGCGATGGGCCTCAGCAAACATTTCCCTTTTCCTTTTGCTGGGCCCAGTAACTTTGTCAGGAGAGCCATCGGGCAGGTGCTCACTGCAGAGCTGCTAGAAGCCCCTAATTGTGAAGCCCTTACAAGGATTGAACCTGATCATTCACGGAACTGTTGAGTTGATGGGATTCGTGTAGCTGGTTATAAATTGATAATCTAAATTAATTCATTCAAGCAGAAATCGATTTTGTAACTCCTTGAGAGCTTGTAATAATGCTTACCTCCCACTGCTAGCTGCATTCTCTGTTTCATAAAGCTGGTCGGGAACAGCTGGATTCAGGTGACCTGCTAGCTCATTAAATCTGTTACACATGCCTTCTGGTAAATGATATTAAGCTGAAATGTCCTAACGTTGATTTTTTTTCTTTAATTTTATGACAGAAATAACCTAATTTGTAACACAAAATAACAATCTCCTTGGATTACTTTGCCTTGTTAAAATATTTTATGCATTTTTCATTTACACAAAGGTAATGGAAAAACACTTAAACTATCTGTTATTTAAACCACAAGAGAAATGTTACTGAAAGTCTGATAGCCACAAAAATGATTGTCTCTTCATAGTCTTTACTTTATATCTGTAATAAAAGGCAGACAATTCAATTCATTGGTTAGTAAATAAAGTACGATAGTTTTTATTTTATTTTCTCTGCCTTGCAAGAACTAAAATCAGATTGCTTTTTAAATTCATTTAGAAAGAGGACTCATTCCTTTCCTCTTTCTAATCTAAAATGTCTAATGTCCATTTGGAACCTCACGTTTTCTTCATCAGCAGAAGTTGTAACCTAATTCTACATCCCATATTCGAAGAATCGCTTTCTGAGCTGCTCTCTGCCTGCGCACAAAGGTTGAATAACGAAATCAGAGCCCTGCCTTTGCGCATCTGCGACTATTAAACACTCATTGCCGGTCACCTCCTGACTTCATTTCCTTTCCCTAAATACATTTTAAACTAAAAACACACCCAGAATGCCCAAGTAACACAGTTAAAATATGTCCTAAGACTCTAAGTAACCAATCATTTTTATTGCCATAATAAGTGATAAGCATTTCTCAAATCAAGGAAGGTGACTAACTGAAACCCCAAACTGTCCACCTCAAATACTCTTATCATTCACACAGGAGGCCAGCGTCATTATTTTACAGCCTCAAAAGCCACCACTGTGAAAAACTAAGAAAATGCTTGTTGGCGCCTGCCTCACCTAGTAGGATTTACCTTATGGAAGCTGTTTCATAAAGTCCTGCCTCTGATTTCAACGGGCTGATTAACATAAAAACATACTATTCAGTTTGTACACATTTTAACACTGAACACTACTTGTGTAGTATTAAAACTGAACGTGAGTAGTTTTCTAGATATGATACCTAATGCTGAGTTTATCATGTATTTTGAAATTACTTTAAAAGGTTCTACAGACCATCTAGTCACATCACACTGGTTAAAACTGAATTTTAATATATGGAGAATAAATGGCCTTATAATCTCACTCAATCTAACAATTCTAAAAATTCTCGAAGTAAAAATAACAAAACCACTCACTCTGAATACACATAGATTTCCTTGACCTAATACAAAGTTGTCTAAAGAGAAAAGCAGAGCAAAGCACAAGTCCCTCAGTATCTCTTAAACAAGAAATGGTAGCCTCAGAGCACAGCCGAGTGAACTGCCCAGAAAAAGGCAGAGGAAGGACACAGCATTGTCACCCTCCCTTCTGCCTCTCCTACCAAAGCCTCTTCTGAACAATTTCCTTAAAAAAGATGAAGGCTTCATTAATAATAATCTGGAAAACATAGAAAGAAAAAAGAAATATAACAAATGCACAGTGAGACAGAGCCGACCCAGAGCTACAAACAGCACGGTCAGCAAAATAATTTAGGAAGCAAATAAAATACTGTTTTCAGTGAGGATCAGTGTTAAGGTTTCTTTGATAGCCTGATGCTTGTTTTAGAACCTGCCCACTTCACAACTGGTCCACCCACACTGCAACCCAGTGTAGGATCGAGTCACCCTCGGCTTGGTTATTGCAGGAGTCTGAACCGGTCTCTTGGCTGCCCCTTCTGTGGCCCTCTGGCCGCTCTCCACACAGTGTCCAGAATGCTGTTTACCATGGATATGGCCTCCGTTAGCCCTCAGGTGCCATGGCTCCTGGCACACTCAAATCACGCAAGCCAGGCCCTGCCGCTCACAGTTGTCCCTGTAGGCATGCAGATCTAGCTCCACTGTCCTTTACATTCTATGAATGTGCAAATACAAGTCAGCCTTCAATAAATATTCAATTAGCAACATATTCAGGATGTGAGTCATTTCAGGGTGTCAAACTGTTTTTTCACACAGGAAGTCAGAGAAAGAAAATACATACATCGAGTAAATATTTCTAGCCTGCTTAAAATGAATATAGCTGCAGAACCACGGCCTGTCACTTCTGTAACATTTGGATACCATTTTGTCTTCTTGAAATTTCATTGCTCTTATGTCTAGATAGTTGATAAATCAATAATAAACTTCTTCCACCCTTAGCAACTGTATAAAAAAATCTCAACTTTGTCTTCCAAGTCACTCCCAGAATTCTGTCCACACTGTGCTGTGGCCGCTCACTGCCTGCGAGTGCCCTCAGGTCGGAATTCCTCCCCAGCCCTTTCTGTCATCTTTCTTCCTGTCGCTGGGTCCTGAGTGCCGCTGCCGTCTTTTGCATATGGTTTCCTGGTCATAGGACACATGTCCACAGTGAACTGCACTGTGATACTCCCCCGTTTGGGAATCTGAACGCGAGCCCCGCTCTCGCAGATGGACACATGCCAGCAGGGACAGCCTACATCTGGGGTCTAACTGCCTCCTCTTCTGCCACTGGCCTCCTTCCTGAATGTTTGCTTTAAACAAGGACGCAGACCTCCAGACACAATTTCTCTGGAAAGGTTCATTTTCATCACTTCTGTGGCTCTTCCCAGTTACTTCCCCACAGTAAATTTGCATGCTTTTCAGCAAACAGCCCTTTGACACAACCTGGATCTTGATCTTGTTTTTTGTAACTTTTTAAGTGGAAATAATGTCAAATCTACAAGTTGCAAGGATGGCACAAAGAACTACTCTCATACTTTTATCTCATTGTAAATGTTTTACAACATTTATCTACTCTTTCTATATATACACATATTATTTTCTTCTTTTATGAACCATTTGGGAGTAAGCTGCAGAACTGATGCTCTTTTACCCATGAATACTTACGAGCTTCCTAGGAACAAGGACCTTCTCTTAAACTGCCACAGAACGATGCACAAAACCGCGGGATTTAAAAATGATACAGTAATATTCTCCAATCTACAGACCTTATTTTAACTTCATTAGATGTTCCAACAATGTCCTTTATAGCAAAACAGATAGAAGCAGCAGCAGTTCTGGCGCAGGGTCCAAACCGGGACCACAGCATCATGTGGCGTGTCTGCGAATCTCCTTTATTCCGGAACAGTGCACCGGTCTTTGTCGCTCACACTTCCGTCATTTATTAAAATACACGCCAGTCAGTTAGAAGAATGTTCCTAAATGTGAGCTTACCTGATTCAAATTGTTTATCTGCATCCCAAATTACAAAGTATTTTTCCATATCCTATATCCAAAGCATTGTTCACCATTTGAACCATTTAAAGCCCAGCCCTAAATACAGTTTTCTGAAGAGCTTTCCTTAGATTAGGGAACACTTAATTATTACTTAATCGCTGCATATTTTTTTGTTTCTTACCAGTTTAGCATCAAACATTTTTTAAAACCAATCTTACTGAAGTGTAATTTATAGTCAGTTAATTGGACACACTTCTAAGTGTATAGCTCAATGAGTTTTGACACATCTATGCACCCTTGTAACCACCACCACAAATAAGATATAGAATAATTTCATTACCCTCAGAATTTTCCTCAGGTCCCCTGCCCCAGCTCCAGAAAAACACGGCTCTGGCTTACACCCTATGGATGAGAACTGCCTGTCGCAGCTTGAGAAATGAGTGGAACTGCAGAGTAGACTCTTCTGTGTCTGCGCTTTTGCTTAGCAGCTTTTGAGATTCATCCATATTGTAGTGCATCCGTAGTGCCTTCATTTTTATTGCTGACTAATACTCCATGTTATGGATAAATTGTCCATCTGCTGTTGATGGGCACTAGAGTTATTTTTGACTTTTGATGATAAATAGCTATTATAAACATATAGAACTATTATAAATACTCATATATAAATCTTTGCATGAACATATGCTTTTTGCTCTTATTCCTTTTGGGTAAATTCCTAGGAGTGGAATTGTTGGGTCATATGGTAAGTAAGTATATGTTTAATTTTATAGGAAATTGCTAAACTGTTTTCCAAATTGGCTGTACCATTTTTACAGTACTACCAGCAATGCCTAACAATTCCAGATGCTCCTCCATGTCCTCATTAATGTTTGGCATTCTTAAGTCTTTTTAATTTCAGTCATCTTAGTGGGTGTGCAGTGCCATGTCATTCTAGTTTTAATTTGCACGTTCCTAAAAACTGGTGATGTTTAACTTCATTTCATGTGCTTTTTGGCTGCTTAAATATCTTCTTTTGCTTATTTTTTGTTTGAATCTTTGTCTTCTTAAAATTGAAGGGTAGGCTATACACTGCGTATTCTGGATTGAAGTCCTTTGTCAGACATACATATAGCAAATATTTTCTCCTAGTCTGCAGCTTGCCTTGTTACTTTTCTTGAATGCACTCTTTTGAAGAGTAGAAGTTATCAACTTTGATGAAGTTCAAATCATGTTTCCCCTTATGATTTGTACCACTTGTATCCTAGCTAAGAAACTGTGGCCTACACCAAGGTCAGAAGGTTTCTTCCATGTTTTTGTTAAGTAGATTTATAGTTTTAGCTTTTATATTTTTTTCTAGAATCTATTTTAAGTTAATATTTGTGAAAAGCATGAGGTAAGAGCCAATGGTTAATTTTTTTTTTTTTTCCACATGGATACCCAAATAGTCCAGCACTATTTGTTGAAAACACTATCCTTTCTCCCTCGGTAGCTTTATGGAAAATCAACTAACCACATAGGGATGGGTTTATTTCTATCTTTGCATCAAAACCACTTTGTTTTGATTACTGTAGTTTCACAGTAAGCCTTGAAATCAGGTAGCCTTCACTTTTTGTTCGTTTTCAAAACTGTTTTCACTATTCCAAATCTTTTGCTTTGGCATATACATTTTAGAATGTAAATTATGACAAAAATTCTGCAGAATTTTTATTGGAATTGTGTTGACATGTAGATCTATTTGAGGAGTTCAGTCAGGGTATAGCTTGTGAATAAATTTATTCCTAGAGATAACATTTTTTAGTGCTATAATAAATTGTATTTTTAAAATTTCATTTCCAATTGTTCATTGCTAGTATAAAGAAATATAACTGAATTGTGTATACTGTCTTCCTGTCGTGAAATTTAGTTAATTCACTTATTAGTTTTACAAACTTACTTATAAATTCCCTATAATAAAATGTAAATACATAACTTTCTTTTTTTTCTTTCCAATCTGTATCTCTGGGTTTATAGGTTTCATCAACATTAAACAATTTTCTGCAATTATTTCCTCAAACACTATTTTCCCTGCCCCTTCCTTTCTCTCCTTTCCTTGGAGGACTCCGAGAACACATGTGAGGCTGAAAATACCGCCTCCAGTCTTTCTCCCCACATTGCTGGTCTTCACCTCTTTGAGCTTCTGTTTGACAGTTTTCAGTGCTCTATCTTCAAGTTCACTACGGCTTTTTTCCCCCCCAGAAAACAGCATATTATATCCTGTTAAGCCAATCCAGTGTATTTTTCATTTCAGATAATATATTTTCAGTTTTAGAAGCTCCACTGGGTTTTAAAAAAATATTTTCCATTTCTCTTCACATTTTGTTCATATTTTTAATTCCTCGAGCATATTGTTTTTGAAGTTCTTATGTATTAATTCTGCCACCTTTATCCTTTGTAATCTAATTCTATTTACTAATTCTCCTCCTGATTATAGCTCACATCGTGCAACTTCTTTGCAAGTTCTGTGTACTTTTTATTGGATGACAGATACAGTAATGTCATGCTGTTGGATGTTTAAGTTTTTCTGTCTTCACTTTGGAGTGTTGAGGTTTGTTGCGACAGGTTGAGGTTTGTTGCGACAGGTAGTTACATTTACTGGGCGGATCAGGTTGACTCTTCTGAGGCTTGTTTTAAGCTTTGCTGGGAGAGAGCTGGAGCAGTCCTAGATGAAGGCATGAGCCTTCTGGGTTCCCTATGGAATGTCCAGGATATTCAATGTGTTCTTTCCCACCTGGCTGGCAGGAACCTGAATGACTCCCAGCCCGGTGTGGGCTCTGGGGCTCACAGTTCCCCAGCAGTTCGCTTTGCCGCCCGCGTGGAGTTCTCACTCCTGCGCATGCAGATTAGTATTCAGCAAAAGCCACCAGAAAAGCCCAGGCAGATTTCTGAGGCTCTTAATCTCACAGCTCCTTCCTTCCACTGAGGTTCCCTGCTTTGCAGACCCAGCCTCTTGGTCTCCTGACTCTCAGCCAAGTGAGCGTGCCAGGCTGTCCAGGCTGCCTTCGTCTGAGTGTGGCGGGGATGCCGCCTCCAGAAAGAAAGCTACGAGGCTGGCTGTGGGGCTTGCCATGTTTCTCTTCTCCTCGGAATCACAGGCCTGCACTGCCCCTGTCCAATGCCCGAGAACAGTTTCTTTAGATATTTCATCTAATTTTCTAGTGTGGTTTTTTTTGTGTGTGTGTGTGTGTGTGTGTGTGTGGGAGGGCAGAGGAGGACGCTGTCTTCTTCTACTCATCTTCCCTCATTTATGGAAATATTTAACCATGACCATGGACTATGTTTTATTTCTGTATTCAATAAAGTACCTTGTACAGGGTATTATACAGAATACAACGTACAACAAATGAGAGACTACCTAGCCCCATCTATTATATATTGTTTACCTCTGAATATGGTCTGTATTCGCTGAAATGAAGTAATTTACTGCGGCATGCATGCTTTCTTTCTGACCAGGCATCAGATGAAAATGGTCATTCTTTTGTGCCTATCCCGAAGATCACTGCAAGACTTCTATGCACAGGGCCTTGCCACAGTTCTCCGCAAACACCACCACCTGCCTTATTTCAAATAAACAAACTCCAACTGTCCCGGGGGAGGCCCCTCACTGCAGTTTCTCTTTGACAGAAGTCTGAAGGTCCACCTTTCGCGACGCTCACAGCCGTTCTTGATTCCTCCAGTTCTTACCCGTGAATCCTCAGCTCACCATGGAAATGCGAATTTCCCTGCTTTCTTTTTTTTTTTTTTTTTTTTTTTTTTTTTTTTTTTTTTTGAGGCAGAGTCTCGCTCTGTCGCCCAGACGGAGTGCAGTGGCGCAATCTCGGCTCACTGCAAGCTCCGCCTCCCGGGTCACGCCATTCTCCTGCCTCAGCCTCCCGATAGCTGGGACTACAGGCGCCCGCCACCTCGCCCGGCTAGTTTTTGTATTTTTAGTAGAGACGGTTTCACCATGTTAGCCAGGATGGTCTCGATCTCCTGACCTCGTGATCCGCCCGTCTCGGCCTCCCAAAGTGCTGGATTACAGGCTTGAGCCACCGCGCCCGGCGAATTTCCCTGCTTTCAATCTGCCCCATCGCACCAGCGATGTTTCAGGTCACTTTGCACTGTTCTTCTTTCCACCCAGAACACTCTTGTGCCTGGTGGACGGACCCATGACGAGTTCTCTCATTACCTTCAACTCCTTGCTCCTATGTCCTCATGCCAACAAGGCCTACCCAGACCTTCCAACTGACTGTGGTAACTGCCTGTCTCCTCCCCACCAGGGCCATCTCCAGAACCCCCAATCCCTACTATTTTTCTCCACTGTCTTTTCTTCATAGTACTTTACCTTTTAAAAAGGAATGTAATTACTTACTATGCCTTTTGTTCAGTGTCTGTCTCCTTCTGCTAGAATAGATACTCCAGAAGGCCAAGACTCCTCGTTTTGCTCATGAATGTATCACAGGCACTCAGAACAGCAGCTGGCTTCAGCCTGGATACATCTTCACCCCTCCCCTATGCTACTGCTCTAAGACGCATGACTTCAGTTCTCACCGGCTGTGGCAGTTCCAACTGTGAGGAGCGGAGAAGTCCTGAAACCCTGATACCCTTTCAGCTTTCCTGGTGCCACGTGAAGCTGGAGAGTTCAAATTTATACAAGATTCACGTTGAAAAGGAAGCTTTGGATCTACAAGGTTCATGCAGAAAAGTAAGTTTTGGACCTATTATTTTCTCTCAAAACTGTTTGAGAAGACTAACTAGAAGCAAGGAATACTCTGGAAGGGACTTGGCTGAACATGAGTTTTCAAATGCTGAGTCTGGGATACATCTGAGAGTTTAAGTGGGTGAGGCAGATTAGGTGATGTAGTGATGGCCACAAGTGAAACGTCAGTGGGCTCGGAAATGTTAGAGAAATCTGAACACAGAACTCAATCTACTTCATAGTATACATGGAAAGCCCATTAAGGTAAGAATAAATTTTAGGAAATGTTAAGAATAACCATGTTTAAATTTAGTGATCAATATTGAATAGGTATTGATTTTAAAGAAGAATATATATGTATATGCTATAAAGCTAGCAGCCCATTTTAAATAGAAAAATTGCCACACGAGACTCACCTTTTCTTCACTGTAAAAGAGATGACTCATCTTAAAAAGAAAATGGCCTAATTGCTATTAGATTTACAATTCTCAAAATTTTATTGGTGCCAAAACATTTAAAATACATAGTTCTAGAAATCCAAGATATACAGAAGGTGAGCTAGTGAAAAACAGAGCATTTTCATGTTTCAAGGCACTGCTGTTAAACATAACCCAAATCGAAGTGTGTGCACACAAACAGCGACATGAAGCTTCTGCAGGAGTCCCTTCTACTACCCTCAGGTTTGGGTTTCCAGGTTTTATCTGCATGCTATCAGCTTTCTAGTTTCACAAATTATAACTTTCTCATGACTTGCTTGAATTGTTACAAGCAGGTAATTAAATAAACTAGAAAAAACCCAACTGAAAATTCAATGTGCAAGTAAGCCGAACTAGCACATTAGACAATGGTTTCATATGCTAATGCCCTTGGGTGTACGCCAGCTTTTCCTCTGAACTTCTCAGATTTTATCCATCTTTGTTGAATGGCAGCTCAGCACCCCCTTCACCTACACTGAGTCACAAGCATATCTGGGCCATCTGTGTCCTGAAGACAAGGGAGGACATATCAGCACTTCCCCTTCCCCACGAGTTCAGCTGACATTCTTTAATAAAATACACAAAAGAACAGATTGCAGTTCATCCATAGGGCAATTTCACATTTCGCAAAGCTATACAGTGCACAAATCCCATCCATACACATCAGAGGTTGTCTGAAGACTGGATGCCAAAGTCAAGAGTTGAGTGTGAGGTTTTGTTTTGCTTCTGTAAGAAGAGTTAATGTGCCATTTATGAAAGCTCACAGAATAGATTCCTACCAATCACGTCTGCAAAAATAAGTTCAAAAGGAACTCAGCTACACTTAGCATTTTACATTGTGTATGAATCATCTGTGAAGTTATAAAAACTTTGGCTGAAATGTTCAGGAAACCCTGTCAGTTCTTTGACTTCTGAAAGAGATTTCTGTTGTCATATACAGCTTCAAGTGTTTACTAGCATGCAGAAATAGAACCAGAAGAGTGTCAAAGTGAATCAAACCCAGAACGTTAGGGAAAACAAGATAAAATTCAGACAAAATTTACTTTAATGACCACAATTTTGCTGCAGTATTTTAGATTCCTTTGGCTACCGTCCAATTTAACCAAAGCCAGTCACAGTAAACGTGGCTGAGCTAGGCTAGGTTACTAAGTACTCCATTTGCTGATGGGTATCAGGTTCACAGAAGGAACTCACTGACATCTGCACAAAGAGTGTTTAATTTTTCTATGCTTAATATTCTATGACCCCGGGTACCTGACGTTTCACTAATGTTTACTGCCTTTCCCCCAGTTCTGCAATTATCCTTAAAAATACATCAATAATGTGTCATAGAAATCTCCAATAATTTTTCTAAAGATAACACTTTTGAATTTGGTAAAGAATGATGTTTAAAAACTTTAGGCAGCACAGGATACATATAGGCTGCTGAATATTAGATGTTTGATTTTCAGAGAATATCATTTTAATAATTCATGGATTTAACATATAAGATGGTAAATGAAAAATATATAAATAATTATCACAGAAAAGCATTAAAATTTCTTTTTCTTTTTTTTTTTTTTGAGACAGAGTTTTGCTCTGTTGCCCAGACTGGAGTATAGTGGTACGATCTCGGCTCACTGCAATCTCCACCTCCCGGGTTCAAGTGATTCTCCTGCCTCAGCCTCCTGAGTAGCTGGGATTACAGGTGCCCGCCACCATGCCTGGCTAATTTTTTGGGTTTTTAGTGGAGACAGGGTCTCGCCATGTTGGTCTCAAACTCCTGACCTCAGGTGATCCGCCCGCCTTGGCCTCCCAAAGTGCTGGGATTACAGGCGTGAGCCACTGTCCCCAGCCAATAAATATAATTCCAATATCTAAAATGCTAAGTTCATAGAATCTTCGAAAGGAAGTAGGTTAATTCTTGCCATGTGCCCTTTCTCACTTAAACGCTCTGTGAGGTCTGTGTGATACACAATAAACAGTGCCTATGTTGCTTGCACATTGTGCTGAGTTTCAACAAATCTATACGGCCCTGCGGTTTCACCACCACAATCAAGACAATGTACATATCCTGGACACCAAAATGTTCCTCAGTATCCTCCTGCAGACAGTAACCTCCCACATCCTGTCAATCAAATATCTGCTTTCTGTCCCTAGTGATCTGTCTTTTCTAGAGCTTCATAAATCGAATCGTAGAGTAGTATTTGCTTGGGTCTCACTTCTTTCTCTCAGGCTAACGTTGCTGAGGTGCATCCATGTGGTTGGTTCAGGCCTTTTTCTTACTAAGTAGAATTCCATTGACCATAATTTGTTTACGTACTTATCTTTTGATAGACATTTGAGTTGTTTCTAACTTTGGATTACTTGCACAAAGTTGCCATGAGCATTCATGGATCAAGTTTCAGGTGGATGCATGTTTTCATTCATTTTGGTTAAAAACCTAGGAGCGGGATGGCTGGGTTATATGGTGGATAGGTGTATGTTTAATTTTATAAGAACTTGTCAATCTGTTTTGTAAAGTGGCTGTACCGTTTCACACTCTCCCCAGCGATGTCTGAAAATTCTAGATGACTACATCCTTCCTAACATTTGGTATAGGTTGTCTTTTGATGGTTAGCTATTTTGATGGGTATGTAGTGGCATCTCCTTGTAGCTTTAATTGTATTGTCCTGAAGGCTGGTGATGTTGAACATCATCTCATCTACTTACTGGTCACTTGCACACTGTCTTCTGCTATTTTTTTAGTTGGGGTTTTGTCTTATTATTGAGTGGTGACTTATTCTTTAAGTACTCTAGAATCAAGAACTAGGTCAGATATATATAGAAATATATAAAACTATTTTATATCTCTATATATCTTTTCTCCTTATTTTCTTAATAGTATCTTTCGAAGAGCAAAAGCTTTCAACTTTGATGGTTCAATTTATCAGTTATTTTTTCTTTTACCATTTGTGCTTTTTACATCCTATCCAAGAAATCTGAATATCTCAAAGTCAGAAAAATTTTCTCCTATGTTTTGTTCCAAAAGGTTTAGAAGTTTAACTTTTATATTTAGGTTTTGGTCCATTTTAAAGCAATTTTGTGAATGTTGTAAGGGTTAAGGTTCATTTTTTTATATGGATATATAATATTTCAGAACCGCTAGTTAAAAAGATCATTCTTTCCTCCTCGGCATCTTGTTGAAAATCAACTGACTACATGCTTGTGTGGGTCTATTTGTGGATTTCTGACTATGTTTCATGCCTCCGTATGTCTTGATTATTGTATCTTTAGAGTAGGTATTGGAATCAGGTATGCATGTCTTCCAAGTTAGTTTTCTTTCCTGAAATTGTTTTGATTATTACAGGTTCTCTGCATTCCCACACACATTTTAGAAGCAGCTCATCAATTTCTACCAAAAGCCTTCTAGGATTTGGTTGGGATTGTGTTGAATCTATAGATCAATGTGGGGATACCTGACACTTAGCAACACTGAGTCCTCCCATCCATAAATGTGGAATCTCTACTGTCTTGGTCTTCTTTAACTCCTCTAAGTGGTGTTTTGTAGTTTTTATTGTACAGGTCTTGCATATATTTTTAAAAATGTATTCCTAAGTATTTGAATGTTATTCTAATCCAGTTTTTTTTTTCTAGTTTTGCTTTAAAATTTAATTTCCTTGGTTGTGTTTTTCTATCTTTTAATTAGGCTACAGGGACAAAAGACAGGCAGCTTCACTAACCCCTCAGAGTTCACATCATACTCTCCTCTCTTCAAGAATTTTATTTCTGTCACAGAAAGAAGACATTCTCTTACTGCTTAAACAGAGCCTAATCAATAGAGAAGCCTGTGACGCTTCCTGCTAAGGTGGCTCTTTTCTCAACACACATTATTGTTGGAGGAGATGGACACGGACACCACACGTGAGCTCACAGTTCCTCACGTATAATCTTACTGGGTTTGGTAATATAATAAGACCTATAATAATAATTGCACCATTCTCTACATATTGCTGTAATAAATTTCACAGACACTGATGATGTTATCATCTATCAAAGGAGCTATAAAATCAATGTGATCTTAACACCTTTGGACTTATCTATGTATAGATTAAAAGCTTGAAAAAAATTCCCCTGTACTGATATAACTACATGCCTCTAAGCAGCATTAACTTTCCAATGCTAAATGCACTTAGGAGTATGCCATTTCTAATACATGCGATGTTTATCAGATAAAGTATTTTATCTATTCCTGAAACACAAGATGTTTGGTCAAAATGCTTAGTATTTGGGTTGCCCCTCTAGAATAAAAATATTTTTAAAAAGCTCAAAAATTCCTTGGCATCAAGGCTACTAGTCTTAATATTTTAAACAAATACTAGGCACAATTTCATATATTATATGAACATACATTAATGTGTTAAAGAATGTATAAGAAAGATAAACATAACACATTAGAAAAACTCTCCCTTTTTCTTGGAAATAATATAACTAAGAGAAAAAAAATAGAAGAATAAACAGGATTTGTGTCTGGAATATACAGGATAAGGCATATTCTTCATTCACACACTCATCCAAAAGTGTGTGTGCATTTGTGTGTGTGTTTGAATCCATATTTTTAAGCACTCAGGACAACCTGAATTTAGCGCCAGCCATCTACATTTATTGTAACAAAATATGATTGCATGTTTCCTCTGAGAGGGAAAAAATTGGAGATGCTTTTGAAAGCACACGTTAAATAAAAGCTTAAAGTAAAATTGTGACAGAGAATGCCAAGCATAAAACAGATGACATTCATGGATGGGGGCTACTGTTCAATGCCTGGAATGGTTAGACTTTCTTGAATTTTTATATAATACGCTAGTAATTTGTAAACTCATATGGCCCAAGAAACAGTATTAGCTAAATGGCGTCTTTGGAGTATTTAAATTTTATTTTGGTGATAATTCTTAATTTAACAGTAGTGCCATATTACTTTAATACGTCAAAACACTTCCTTTGGTAACAGAGTAACATGATGTAGTTAAAGTTTTCTGGTAGTGCATCTAGCATCCTAAAGTATGTTAAATATTCCCACTAAGAGCTCACATTTATTCCTATTTCACAGTAAGTTATCAAACGTCAGCATGAAAATCAACACTAGACTGCATTTGTATTTATTAGTTTGTACGCGGAAGTCTGTCTTGTGACGAAACTGCTGTGTGCTATGAGGGGGCAGTGGATGTGTTTGCATACAATGAGTGCCAGTGCTCAGGACACACAGTGACATGGTGATGGCAACAATGCTGTGTGTTCACACAGGATGCTGCAGTACACACACTGCTTTCATATTCCATCCTAATAAGCATTCTATGAGCCAGTCAACAAGAAATTATTTTCATTTTACAAAGATGAAAACTGAAGTTCAATCAGGGAAACGTATCAGTCCACAGTCTGGTGGCAGGGCTCGACTAGAACTCTGATGTTGGCAGTCACGATTCCATACACTTTGCCTGGAAAAAGTGTGGTCTAAGGTTAGGAAGGCCACGGGGTCCATTTGCTTCCTTCCTGTTTCACTGTCAAGCAATGACAGTTTTCTGTACTGTCCTGGCTGTTCAACGGCCCAAAGCAACTGGCAGAGCTGGGCCCCACGTGTGGCTCCTGTCCCAGCAGCGTGGCAGCTCAGAACAGCGCCGGAAGGTCCCTTCCGCCCGATCCTGTCTACAGGTCTCTGGAATGGAATGATTTAGAGCCACATATTTCCTTTTCTCTTAATTCCCAGAGTTTTAATATTGGTTATTAGTTGGAAGACAGACTTTCCTCCTTATTTTTTGTTTACCTTCCCTGAGGATAACACTAATTTAAGTGGTTGTAATAATTAGCCAGGAACCCAAAGATTAGTCTTAAGTTTGTTCTCACAGTTCCTATTAATAAACACTTTGTAGACTCCAGATTTTCCTCATGTCAATGACAAAATTAACAAAAAGAAGTTGAATTAATATAAGAAACACTGTAACTCTAAAATAACTAATTCTCTGTATTGGCTGATCAGTAGTATTTATTCAACTTTTCTTGTTTTATTTTTCTTCCTATACAGGAACATATTAAGGTTTAAAGGGTATTTTAAGGAGGTAAAAATTACCAGAGTAGTGAACAAAGTGAAAGCTTAAACTGTTTGTTAGGGTGACTGAAATAAAGAGGTAAAAATAATACCAACAAAATGTATCAGGAAAAGACTATTCTTTTATGAATATAGGATCCACTAATCAGAACTGTGCTCAAATATTGACAATGTACTTGGTCTTTGGGGTCACTAATGTACCACTGCATATATTACTAGAAAAGGTAATGCATATTGCTGAGAGCTAGCACACTACAAAATTCTAAAAATAGTGCAAGAGGTTTTTCGAATTTGGACTCAGGAATGAAAAACAACTGAACAGATCTTCAAAAGGTAAACAGTTTGACTCTACGAACATTCAGAATCAGAGCCAATGATCCTGAGGGGACTAGAGAAGTCTGGTTCAGTTATGTGATATTTTGTTCATCACAAATGCAGGGCCTCACCATCTTTGATCCCTGGAAACTTTTCGGCAGAGTGGATCATCTTTGCTTTAACAAATTTGTATTTTATAATTAATGGTGGCATTTCCGCCCAAACATAGCATTAAATAAATCCCAGAAACAACATGAGATTTTCTTAATCATCACTGAGTTTTTAGGTTTGGGGCACTATGGCACATAGTTGGTTATTACTATCCATTTATTGGATGTTGAGCAGGTAACACAAAGTTAAGGTTGAGCCGAAATCATGTTTTAAGACCTGAAAAGGTCATAACCACTTACATGCTGAACCTAAATGAACTCTAAACATAAAGTACATACAATTTGATACGGAATTAAAAATTGGACATAAAACCAATATGTCATATATTGTAAATATAATAAAAATAATCTTTTAACTTGGTGATCTGATTAAATTTTAGAATAGTTTTTGGCAGGAATGATTTGGATGGCTCAGGTACTTTTAAATAAGATGTGATGCCTTTTTTTTTCCCTCTGGTAACTTGAGTTGCTGTGAGTAGCGGCAGGAACATTTGCAGGACTCACCTGAGGTATGTGAGGGGCAGCACAGGCTTAGATGAGGCTCGCTGGGAGCGGCTAACGAAGTGGACAATGAGATACACAGAGAAGAATCCTAGTCCGAGAGCTAGCTCTGTTAACTACTGGTTACAGAAATGTGGACAAATCCCTAGCCTTTCTAAAGTCAATTTGATTTTCTATAAAAGAAGAAAGATGGTTTTCCCTCCTCAGAGGGCTGTTATCAAGTAATGTGACAGAAGTTGTCTATGACCTGCCAAATACTGTTACAATAGACTGATGTATAATTATTAAAAACATCTATACAAGAAGATCAAATGAGATAGACCTGCCAGTTCTTTCCCTTTCTTCTTTGCTGACTCTCCAGGCTGAGCTGCTCAGTGCCAGGCTAACAGCAATGCCACCAGGAGCCATGACGGGTGTGGGACTCCTCTTTCTCCTCCTAGGCTCCACAGCCAGTGTGGCGTGCTGAGGAAAAGGTGAGGTCACGGTGGATGCTCCGGGCGTGTCCCAGCGCCTATGCTCCTTCTTCAAATTCAAACCCACAACTCCTGTTCATTTTCCTTCTAATTGCTATGTTTGTAAAACTAAATAACTTAATTTTGTTTAGCTCTGGGCCTGGCAAATATTTCCTCTGTACAGAAGTCATATTCTTCATGACTACCCAAAGACTGGCTGACTCATAAATCATTCAAAATAAAAATATCAATAAAAGCAACAATACTGGGCACTAATTATGTGCTAGGGCCTTAGTTAGCAACTGAGCAAACAAACAGAAAAAACTCACAGACTATCACGGTTGTTAGACGCAGGTTTATCGTGTGATTCTAGCACTTCCTATTTTCATTTGGGAAATTACAAAGTGAACACTTCTTTAAGAACAAACACTGCATGCTGTAAAACAGCGGACACAGCCTAAGATAACACCCGACTGTGCCTACCTTCATGGGGCCATACCCCCAAGTGAGAACACAATGGCAGGAAAAGGGACCTCTAGCAGCAAGGCCTGAATGATGGGACCATAAAGTGTGAAACAGTAGAAGTTGGGTGCTACCCAAATTGCAAAACTGTTTTTTTAAAAAATAGTGCAGTTTAGGAGAAGATGATGCAATCATGGAATTAGTTATTAAAACAATAGGAAAGCTCTTTCTGCCATACTTCGCTCCCCTTGATCCACATGGCATAACCAGTTGGCTTGGTTTTTGAAAAACATCATGTCCTTGGTTCATAAAAAGCTATTATAGTAGCAGCCTTATTAGGAAAACTAAATGACGATAAAAGGAAAAAACATTTTTTTCAGACAACTTTACACCTGGGAAGCAAGCCTTTCCGGAGTAACAATGAGCAGGGTTGATGAGTTTCTTTGGAAGAAAAGAAGTTCTAATTCATCAATTTTGTAAAAATGCTACTGAATAGAAATGACAAGACCTATCAGTGATAAAAGTTTCTTTTTTATTTTACATAATTTGGAACCACCAGAGACAGATTTAATTTGCCGTTTTAGAACAAAAATTCAATGTCTGCTTGTTAGATGCTACAATATTTTTATCTATCTACCTGCTGTGTGATGAAGAGAAGAAACAGAGGTGATGCTCCTAAGACAGTGACGAGAGGTTCCTCACTTAACAGGCAACGCCCTGATTACTGGCCACTGGAGTATTAGTGAGAGCTGCATCACTGATGAGTAGCAAGGGGACTCAGTAATAAAGTCCGAGCTTTGTAGGTCTCTAATGATTGTGGTGAACTGAATGCAACTTTGTCCAAATCAACAGTCACTGGAAAATGCTAATTACAGATTAACTCGGTAAGTATTCCATAATCGCCAATAATAATTATTGGATTTTCTTATTTCGAAGGAGATAAGTTCATTTCGTATAAAGCAAAGATTCAATAGTGGTGCTTTGAGAAAGGAACTACAGAATGTCTGGGTTTTACCAGTGGAGGTATTTTCAATAACGGGCTTTAAGGTTAGATTGTCTTTAATAAGATGCTGTGTAGGAAAGGTGAACACATTGTAAAGGCAGGCAATTTCCAAACCTTTAAAGACACATGATTTTGAGAAGTTCGCAAACGAAGGAAACCTTAGAGAATGCTAAAAAGTCCACACATTTGTAGGCACAGGTTTTCAACACTACTCCTAGAGATCACCTTGAACAGTGGTGTCCTGCTGAATTGGTAGCTCTCTGAAAACCAAGTATTCACCTTTCTCTTAGATGAATCTTGTGAAGAAGCCCATCGTAAGCACTCAAATTATTTGGCTGTGTGCTCAATTCCCATTTTAAGCCAACAGAAAAAGTGGAATATGGGAAAATGTGCTATTTTCGAGTCCAGTTACAAAGCCACTAAATCCTACAAGCCTCATACCAGCATTTGGGTAAGTTTCAATTTCATGTGGCATGTATTTTAGAATACATTTATAGCATATGTTTGTAGTTTTTCTAGCTTAAGGCAAAGTAAAATTGTAACTGGAAAACAATCCACATTTGAAATGAAATCATCATGCTCAGGACTCTTCTCACAGATCAACGTTTGGGTCTCCGTGCGTGTGACTGGGCTGGCCCACGCTGCGTCCTCCCCAGTCACATCCTGCGCTCCTCCAGGGCCGAGCCACAGTGCCCTCTGCAGGAAGCCGTTTGGGACCCCTCTGGCCTCATGGTCTCCCTCTCTGCTGAAGTACTTGAGAACTTTTACCCTCTGTCACATGACTGAACATACTCTATGAACCTTATCATGTTCTTAGCCTGCCACGAAGTTACTTAACCTTGTCTGAACCAGGAACAGATCGTAAGCTTCCTGGAAGTCCAAATGCTCCCCTACACTTTCCTTGGTAGCCCTCGGGTCTCGATCAGAGTGACAGAGAGTCATGAGCATTTGATAAAACCTGTCACTCAGCTGAGGACTGGAGATGCGGCTTTCCAGGCACTCACTCCTAGACGCACTTTCCCTCTGCCCAGAGCGCTGCGGACATCTGTGGCATGTGGCCGCTGCCCGTTCCCCGCCTCACCCTGCACAGTACCTCTGACGGGGGTGCCTCTGCACTAGGTGGCTGTTCTGTGCCCTCGGGCATGAGTATCAAAACATTGTCCTGCAGCTGGACACTGTTTCTACAGAGACAAGAGCCCCATGGACAGGAATGACACTTCCCGGCATTAGTAACACTGCTTCTAGCTCTTAGACATTTCAGGGGATACTGGCTCCTGGAGGCATCCTTACCCATTCTCTCATCTGACACCAAAATCTTGATGGTGCCAGGCAAGTAGCAACACTGATGCGATACCCTGAAATCACAAATGCCCAGAGGCCTTGATATCATAGATGGCAAAAATACCTCAGCCCCCAGTGTGTCTCCCGGGGCTGAGAAGACTGTCCAGGCTCCTCTCCGAGTGGCCACAGCGGAGCTGGCAATGGCAGGACTGGTGCTCCCTATCTTTCCTCTGCTGGGTTCTTGGCTTCCTTTCATGCAGGATTTTCTCAGCAAATGTCTCAAAATATTTGTGGGCAATATATTCTTATCTAAAAAAATCATAATGTCACTCATGCATGCAAATGAATCTTCTTAGATTGGAAACTATCATCCTCATAGAGAAAGCAGGATTTCTAATTCTCAGTAAAGAATTCTTAGTAAAGAATTAGAAATTCGGCAATCGGCTGGGCGGGCTGGCTCACGCCTATAATCTCAGCACTTTGGGAGGTCAAGGTGGGTGGATCACCTGAGAGGTCAGGAGCTTGAGACCAGCCTGATCAAAATGGTGAAACCCCGTCTCTACTAAAAATACAAAAAAAATTAGCTGGGCGTGGTGGCATGTGCCTGTAATCCCAGCTACTTGGGAGACTGAAGCAGGAAAATCCCTTGAACCTGGGAGGCTGATGTTGCAGTGAGCCGAGGTCACGCCATTGCACGCCAGCCTGGGCAATGAGAGCGAAACTCCGCCTCAAAAAACAAAAAGAAATTCAGCAATCAACACTGTGTCCAGTGACTCTTTACAGAAAAAAAAAAAAAGCATGGGGAAGGGGTTACATAGATGACAACTCGTCTTCCCATTTTGGAATTAGTTTTTATGTCATCATTTACAACGGATTTATTTATGTGGCATTTCAGATAATTTTAGTGTTAAAAACAGCCTTCTTTAAGAATAGAGGGAAAAAAATATTTTTTTTTTCCAACAGTGGAAGTAAGTTTTGCACAAGAACACAACTCTTTATTAAAATCTGTTATTTTAATGAAATATAATATCCATGATATTTTTCCCCTTGTGACCCCACGTGACAATTGGCAAATACTACAGATTACCTAAGTTAATACTTAGAGTTAAAACAATAATGATTAAACGAAGTATATTAAAAACTAATGGATTAATCTTTCAGTTGGATTAGTGCTTTTTATGAGGTCCCTCCAAAAATCCAAGTTTTTGAGAAAACTAGGAATAAACCATCACAGATATGTAAAGTGGTGCTTTTAAATAGATTATTTCATTAATAATAAATGGTCCTTTTATTTTATTTTAAACTTCTCTGGCTACTATTAAGGTTAAACATTATTTCATGATGTATTTCAGTTCTTCATAAATCTTTCAATCATGTCCTTTTTCCATTTTTCCATTGCTATCTTAGAGTTCTCATATGATTTTGATTTATGTGAATTCGTCATACATTAAAAATATAGTTCTTGGCCGGGCGCGGTGGCTCAAGCCTATAATCCCAGCACTTTGGGAGGCCGAGACGGGCGGATCACAAGGTCAGGAGATCGAGACCATCCTGGCTAACACGGTGAAACCCCGTCTCTACTAAAAAATACAAAAAACTAGCCGGGCGAGGTGGTGGGCGCCTGTAGTCCCAGCTACTCGGGAGGCTGAGGCAGGAGAATGGCGTGAACCCGGGAAGTGGAGCTTGCAGTGAGCTGAGATCCGGCCACTGCACTCTAGCCTGGGCGACAGAGCGAGACTCCGTCTCAAAAAAAAAAAAAAAAAAAAAAAATATAGTTCTTGGCCAGGCACGGTGGCTCACGCCTGTAATCCCAGCACTTTGAGAGGCTGAGGCGGGCCGATCACCTGAGGTCAGGAGTTCGAGACCAGCCTGGCCAACATGGTGAAGCCCTCATCTTTACTAAAAATACAAAAATTAGGCCTGGTGGTGCACGCCTGTAAACCCACCTACTCAGGAGGCTTAGGCAGGAGAATTGCTCAAACCCGGAAGGCAGAGATTGCAGTGAGCCAAGATTGCGCCACAGCACTCCAGCCTAGGGCGACAAGAGTGAGACTCCATCTCTCTCTCTCTCTCTCTACACACATATATATATAGATATAGATATATAGATATCTTATACAAGTATATATATATTTCTTGCACATGTTTGTTCCAGATATCTAGTTTGTAGCTTAATGTTAAATGTTAATAACCGCACTTGAATGCCTGTACTCTGCTAAGCTGACAACGTGTAAGGGCCACGAAGCTACTGCACCGAGTAGACTCTACAGAGGTGTGCAGGAAGCGGGCACGGGTTCTACTTCTTCCTCCCGTACCATACCCAGGAGTCATTACTTCTACTCTCACTGACAGAGCACTGGAGAAGGTTCAAAAGCAGCACTGACCGCGAAGTCGTCTCTTCTGTCTCAGCATTTGATAAGCCTTTCCCACATCTCTCCCTTCAAACTACACAGCAGCCCCCACAGGTCTCATCTGCCACCCACAGCCCTCCCGCTTCTCTTGATGGTTCCTGCTGTTTCCCCAGCTCCCTGCATATGGTCATTATCCTATGGCTTTAGTCTTGGATCCCTTCTTACATTATATACTCAATCCCGGGCTGATATGACTTCCTTCTACCACTTCAACGACCACCTCCATGTCCATAGCTCTTAAATTTGTATCTCTATTCCCACTTAAGTTTTTCATCTTCAATTTTTAGTTTTCAGGAGACTATTAGATACCTGGATGCTCCATACTTCCATGTTTTAAACCAAAACTGTACTTCACCGCTCCTTTCTCAATCTAGGATGGCAGTATGTCCCTCCTCCCTTAACAGTCTCATCATCCAACCATTAACTCATACATCTGGATGTCATCTTCAACCCGTCTTCCTCATGCTCCATATGCACTGTGCTGCCTCTTGTAGTTGGTCTCTAAAAATGTTCACAATCGACATCATTTTTTATTTCCATCACTTCTTAATGAATGCTTACCTCCATCTTTGTCTTTCTGAATCTTTCTGAATCACAGTAGTAGTATCTTTCCAAAGTCAATATCTAATTATGTTACCCCTCTATGTCTTCACACATGGAATGGCTCCTTACGACCTCTATGATGAGGTCCAGACCATTTAACATGGACTCTAAGATCTTCCACAATCAACACTACTCTCTTCTGAGCTCTAGTGCTACATGACTGCCCACTGTCCCCCATGCAAGGAATGCTATTTTCCTACATCCAAATCTTTGGTCACATTATTCCATACCCCTGTTCCATCAATTTCTCACTCAATTCAAAGTAACTACATACATCCGTGAAGGCCCCAACGGTGTATTGCCTCTCTTTCAGGACTCCACATTAAACAACCTGATTTAATAAAAAATGAAAAGTACCTTGTAAGACAAAAGTTGCCCTAAGTGCAGAAAAAAACAGTTAAATCTTAAATACATAGTTGAAAGTCAGACCACAGTAAAATGTTAACATTTGTAACATTAAAAAAAAAACTTGCAAGTTTACATGAAAAGTACTGAAAATCCCCAATAAAAATGGCGAAAGTATAAAGAGAATTCACAAAATCAAATCCCAAATCCCAGCAACTGCAGCAAGATTCATGGATCCAGAAGTAGTCAGCAAATGCCAATGAAACTAGCAACTTACTCCCAGCCATACTGGCACAAACATGAAAAGAAGAAGAAGATCTTTTGACTGTGGGGACCTAGAGGACAGGGGGCTCTCCAGTGCGGAACACGGTCGGTGGCTGATCAACAGGCACTGCTCCCTCTACTGCCTTGCCTTCTGTGGAGCCGGCCAAGACGTGAGACATCGACACTTTCTGCTCAGTCACAGGCTTATGAGATTCATCATCTTCTTTCTCTCCTATTCTTTATTAACATCTGTTTAGATTTGAATTCAAGAAGGGGCTTAAAAAGAGCCATCTTTGAGGTGAAAACGTGAGTGAGATAGGCTACTAAACATCGCCACGAAATATACAAGAAGGAAACTCACATGGAATGTGACCTGCTTGCATGGTCCTTTCTTTAAGGAGACGTTCCATACAAACATCTCACCAAGGCGTATGTGGCGGCAGTGTGGAATTTGTAGCCAGGCGCACCTTTGCTGAAGACTGGTTGGTTTTAAGCTCTCACGACCATCTGACTGCTGAGGTAAGAGGAAGGCGTTGCTGACGCTGATCTACATGCATTCAAGTTGCTTGATTTTAACTCACAGATGTTTCTTGTTGGCTTTGAAACATGAACAGTCATATAAAGAGCTACTGCAAGTATTATCCAGACCATCAGCAAAGCCATCAAATGCATCAGAAAGCAAACAAGTTAAATTAAAAACACATAAACATGGAGATTTAAACAAAATCACTAATTGTCTAAATGGTTAAAATTCTATGCCACAGGATACAGCAATCCTTTTCTGTTTTCTGCCTGTCCAGCCTATACTGCTCCTCAGAGGCACAGAAGCCTATGCATTAGCATGTAAGCCTATCTGGAGGAGTTCAAAGGGCTTCAACTTGTCAGTAGAGATGTTTTCCTCATAGATCGGGGGAAAATTCCCGATTTAGTTAATCCACCAATTTTAAATAATCTGATGTTCCATATCAGAAACCCACATGACATGAACATGTGACAGAATGCAGGCGTGGATGTCTGTCTTAACAGGACCACTTAGGCTCCACGTGAAAGCACGGTGCTCTGAAGGGGCTCCAGTGGGCCTCAGTGAGAGATTACGCTGAAAGCTATTGGCAGAACATGGCAAGGCAGAATGTCAGATTTCATACTCGGCAGACATCTACAACAACTGATGCCTTGTAGTCAAAGGCTGTTAAATTACCTGCGAAGGGTTACTGGCAGCCTTGAATGTTTTTCTCATTGTTTATTTAGTTCCAAAAGCTCTCGGTCTTTGTGCTGATTGCCCTAACTGACAGCACAGGAAATCTGGACTTTGTAAACAGGGCCCGGCTCTATTGAATTACAGGTCGCAGGTTTGTGATCAACCTGCAGGGCTGGACCTGTACAGAGAAACCCTCGCCTCGCAGAACAAAGGAGCTTCGTGTAGAAGCAAACATTGCTGTAAATAACAGCGTAAGAAAGATGAGCTGGAAAAGCTGCATGTAAACACTCATAAACTCATCCCTTTCAAAAAAGGTTTTAAGGTGACAGAACACGTAAACTACTCTACTAATGAGAAAACAGTGAATGATCACAGAATTCACACTTCCAAAAGGTGGTTATTCCTGACTGCAAGGGGGCTATCCAACATTTGGGGTCAACCAACATGGAATAAGAATGTGAGCTGCTCTACTTCCTTCAAAACCAGCCCCAAACACACAGGTCAGTAGCACCGACATTTGTAAAAGCAGCATACACTGAAAATATTATGACCAGATTATACATTTACGTGGGAAATATTTTAAATTTAGTTGTTAATTAAAAGACATAAATAAAAAAAGAAAACTCCTAAGTTAGCTGAACGAGAGGCAATAAATTGGTATGAGGAAAAAGCTCTCTGTCATGACCATCTAGTTCATCTTCGTGAACATTAAATACAAGAACATAGAGTAGAAAAGGAAATCTTATCAAGGACTTCAAAATGCATTAGTATCAGGCAACCATTTCTTGTCTGAACTTTACTTGCTAAAACAGATACTGTATGCTCTCACATTATCATGTCCAAAAGACTCCGTTTTGCAGGCTGAAATGAGAAAAATCAGGGTTTCATTAGTAGACTCACTGAAGTTGATCACTTTAGGCTCTATTTTTGAACACTGAGATGTCATTTATAGAGAAATGGTGGTCTCTACGAGCTATTTTTTTTCCCTAGACGTAGTATGGAAAGTGTGAATTGTAATTTCATAAAGTTATAAAAGTAAACAAAAGACACTTTCAATGAATGTTGCCTTTATTCCTGCTATTTTTTATCCCCAAAGCTCAAACAGAAGTAGAACTTTGATCAAACCACGTATATCTTTATGAATGACCTTTAATCACTGGTAAATACAATTATCACTAAAAAATTATTTTCAAACCGACTTGGCTACAAGATGCATCTTTCCCAAGATAACATATGCTTAGATAACATTATATCAGACAATTCAGATATACATACTATAGAATATTTAAATGCCTAACCACAACATATGGGCTACTACACAGTTTTCTGGAGCAAGGAGCTACTGTACAAGCCAATGCTGAGCTATAATCAGACTCACGTGGGTAATATATCGCCATAATTCTGCTTCAATTAAAAGCATATTTCAGCAGAAGCCCAGGATGTCAGCTCTATGCATTTTAATAACGCCAGCCTACAACTCTGCTTATGCTAAATGTACATTACTCAAATGGATTCAGAGTTATGCTTTACATAAAGACTGAGCATATTAAGACAAAATTCTGCATAACGTAAGTATGTATTAATGGGCATAGTCCCAGAATCTGCTGGCAGTTCTATACAGTGTACATAAAAATCAGTAAATCGATATCAACTAAGATTTTACTAATATTTTCATTTGAAACTATTTCTCATTTTTGTCCTCCCAAAGACACAGTAAAGAAGTAGATGAGCAGAAGAATCTTGAGAGCTGTAAATGTCACTATATGTAGTGTATACATTGGAGAGACCTCGGGAGTTACTAAGGTCACAATGATTTACGCTATACTTAAAGTGATAATATCAGAGATGCACAACTTTTATTGCATGAAGAACTGTGACGGTCTCAAATTAGTGTCCCTTCATGCCCCATCCCCCCAACTTCCATGTAGGGTACTAAACAAGTTGCAGAATTTTTAAAAAACCAATCTACTTCATCACTGGTAGTTTTCACTATGTAAGTTGTAGTGAATGCTACTGGAAGGCATAAATATAGCTTCTGTAAATTCCAACACCTCTGAGAAAGACAGTTTCATATTTAGCATGATTAACATAATCAGGTCAAGTTGCCGAGGGTAATTTGATACTTGGGGGAAAAAAGTGAGATGTCATTAGAGCCATCTTCAAACAGCAAATTAAACAGTGACAATGCCATTATTTGAAGATCCTCCTGTTATTTCTTTTAACTCT
Source organism: Trachypithecus francoisi (assembly GCF_009764315.1). Lineage (NCBI taxonomy): Eukaryota > Metazoa > Chordata > Mammalia > Primates > Cercopithecidae > Trachypithecus > Trachypithecus francoisi. Next base: position 21,187,520 of record NW_022681435.1, on the reverse strand, counting down.
TTATTACTAAGGTTTATATGGGTATTAAGATTTTTCAAAACGAAAGGCTGAAACCTTGATGCTCACTACAAAGATGCGTTTAATGAACTGTACGGGAAGAATTTAAGCAGCAGCAAGTCATAGGGCAGAAAAGCTGTGAGGTCAGCTGTTTAATACAATAGGACCAAGAAAATTCATCTACTTCGAAGGCTACACAGGGTTTGAGGTGGGAGATATGATGCCCATCGCATATCTGCACAGTTGTAGAGTTTACGAAGTCCTTTCATATTAGCTACCAGAATACACATCTGAATACTTACATACACCATGATCAATTAATTGAATTGCCATGTTATAGGTTGAATTGTGTCCCTCAAAAATTCATGTGTTAAAGTTCTAATCCCCCCCACCTCAGAAAATGACCTGTATTTGGGAACAGGGCCATTGTAGATGTAATTAGTTAAGATGAAGTCATACTGGAGTACTGTGGCTCCCTAATTCAACATGACTAGTGTCATTTTGAAGACAGGAAATTTGGACAGATACAGACACACACAAAGAATGTCATGTGAAGACTGGAGTTATGCTGCCACAAGCCTAGGGACCACCAGGAGTAGAGAGGCCTGAAACTGTTCCATCCTAGTGACTTCAGAGGAAGCACAGCCTGACCAACACCTTGATGGTGGACTTCCGGCTTCTATAACTGTGAGACAATCAATTTCTGTTGCTTAAGGCCCTCATTTTGTGGTACTTTGTTATGGCGGCCTGTGCAGACAAACATATCCCATGTTTGTTTCAGTTATGATGACTTTTATAAGACTAGCCATATGTAATAATTATAAAACTGGAGATGAGCAAAAGGATATTCAGTCACTGATGTTTGTTATAATCGCCTAAAACAGGCCTGAGCTTCTGGAAACGTGTGTTGGCCTACACCACTAGCCTACATTGACAGAAATAATCAAATAAACACTAGAAAACCTGTTACTGGTTACTCTAAGGCGACTACGTAGTATGTATATGTCACACAGTCTCCTCCTGAGTTCTCTAAATTATGTTTGGTGACTGAAGCAAAAATTAGAACACTGCCTAACATGGTCTCAATGCATGTAGTTATTCTATGCAATTTTATAAATGAGAGATGGTCAAGGAGAGCAAATGGAAACAAAGTTTCTACACTTGGCTCAAACTGGCAAAATGCTGACACCAACAGACTGTGATAAGTTATGTATTTATAATGTTTATACACACACACACATAACCTAGAATAATCACTAAAAGAGATTTAAGAAGAGATACACTCAAAAATCAAAATTCACTTCTAAAAAAAGTTCAAGTAAACCACAAGCAGGCTGGAAAAAGAAAACTGAGAAATGAAAAACAGAACAAACAAAACAAAAAAATAAAATGGCAGACGTTAAGACCTAGTCTATCCATAGGTATGTTAAGGGCAGGTGGTTAAACATACCAACTTAACAACAGAGATTGGTAGAGAGGATTTAAAAATATGTGGCCCAATTATACACTGCATACAAGAAGCTCATTTAGAATATAATGATATTTGTAGCTTGAAAGTAAAAGGATAAAAAGAGATATATCATACTAACATTAATTTTTTTTAAAAAAGCAAGATTGGCTATATTATTCTCAAATAAAGTTTACTTCAATGCAAATAAAATCACTAGGGACAGAAATGACATTACATACAAATAAAGGTCAGTTCACTGAGATAATACATTAATTTTAAATGTGGACTCACCAAGCAACGGAGCTGTAAAATATATGAAGCCAAAGGAAATCAAGGTGTGAGCTCAGGCAATGGCAACAGTCCAGACTTGAGCAGCCCTGAGCAGACTCCACGTGGTAGATAAAGGAGGGCGTGAAAGAAACAAAGGGCTGACGGATGCGGCTAAAACCTCCAGCTGCAGCACTTGGGCAGTGATAACCTAAAAGGAGACAGGAAGCCACGGAGGGGAGGAAGAGCAGGTTTAAGGTGAGAGGGGAAAGGGAATGGGGAACACCTCTCTACTTTCTCCTGGTACTGTGTCCTCATGCATCTCCTGTTGGCGGGAAGCTGGGAAGGGCGGTTGTGGATCCGCTGGCTCTGATAGCAAAATTAGTCAAGTAAAATCAGAGTGAGAAGGAGGTGGAGGAGAAAGGGAGTGAGCCTGGGGATGCTGGAAATCACACCAGTGAAAAGGGAGGTGATATGGTTTGGCTGTGTCCCCATCCAAATCTCAACTTGAATTGTATCTCCCAGAATTCCCACATGTTGTGGGAGGCACCCAGGGGGAAGTAACTGAATCATGGGGGACAGCCTTTCCTGTGCTATTCTCATGACAGTGACTAAGTCTCATAAGATCTGATGGGTTTATCAGGAGTTTCCACTTGTGCTTCTTCCTCATCTTCTCTTGCTGCCACCATGTAAGAAGTGCCTTCCACCCCCTTCCACCCTCCACCATGACTATGAGACCTCCACAGCCATGTGGAACGTAAGCCCAATTAAACCTCTTTTTCTTCCCAGTTTCAGGTATGTCTTTATCAGCAGCATGAAAATGAACTAATACAGTAAATTGCTACCAGTAGAGTGGGGTGTTGCTGAAAAGATACTGAAAATGTGGAAGCAACTTTGGAACTGGGTAAGAGGCAGAGATTGGAACAGTTTTAAGAGCTCAGAAAAAGATACAAAAACGTGGGAAAGTTTGGAACTTCCTAGAGACTTGTTAAATGGCTTTGCCCAAAATGCTGATAGTGATAAGGACAATAAGGTCCAAGCTGAGCTGGTCTCAGATGGAGATGAGGAACTTGTTGAGAACTGGAGTAAAGATGACTCTTGTTATGTTTTAGCAGAGACTCCCAGCGTTTTGCCCCTGCCCTAGAGATTTGTGGAACTTTGAACTTGAGAGAAACAATTTAGGGTATCTGGCAGAAGAAATTTCTAAGCAGCAAAGTATTCAAGAGGTGACATGAGTACTGTTAAAGGCATTCAGTTTTATAAGGGAAGCAGAGCATAAAAGTTTGGAAAATTTGCAGCCTGGCTATGCCATAGAAAAGAAAAACCCACTATCTGAGGAGAAATTCAAGTTGGCTACAGAAATTTGTGCAAGTAACAAAAAGCCTAATGTTAATCCCCACACCTATGGGGAAAATGTCTCCAGGCCATGTCAGAGACCCTCATGGCAGCCCCTCCCATCACAGGCCTGCAGGCCCGAGGCAAAAAATGGTTTTGTGGACTGAGCCCAGGGTCCCTCTGCTGTGTGCAGCCTAGGGACTTAGTGCCCTGTGTCCAGCCACTCCAGCCGTGGCTGAAAGGGGCCAATGTACAGCTCAGGCTGTGCCATCAGAGGGTGGAAACCCCAAGCCTTGGCAGCTTCCACATGGTGTTGAGCCTGCGGGTGCACAGAAGTCAAGAACTGAGATTTGGGAACCTCTGCCCAGATTTCAGAAGATGTATGGAAACACCTGGATGTCCAGGCAAAAGTTTGCTGCAGGGGCAGGGCCCTCATGGAGAGCCTCTGCTAAGGCAGTGTGGAAAGAAAATGTGGGGTGAGAGCCCCCACACAGAGTCCCCACTGGGGCACCACCTAGTGGAGCCGTGAGAAGAGGACCACCATCCTCCAGACGCCAGAATGGTAGATCCACTGACAGCTTGAACTGTGCACCTGGAAATGCCACAAACACTCAACACCAGCCCAGGAAAGCAGCCAGGAGGGGGGCTATACCCTGCAAAGCCACAGGGGCAGAGCTGCCCAAGACAACGGGAACCTACCTCTTGCATGAGCATGACCTGGATGTGAGACATGGAGTCAAAGGAGATCATTTTGGACCTTTAAAACTTGACAGCCCTGCTGGATTTCGAATTGGCATGGGCCCTGTAACCCCTTTGTTTTAGCCAATTTCTCCCATTTTGAATGGCTGTATTTACCCAAAACCTGTGCCCCCATTGTATCTAGGAAGTAATTAGCTTGCTTTTGATTTTTTAGGCTCATAGGCGGAAGGGACTTGCCTTGTCTCAGATGAGACTTTGGACTGTGGACTTTGGGTTCATGCAGAAACAAGGCTTTGAGGACCACTGGGAAGGTATGATTCGCTTTGAAATGTGAGGACACGAGATGTGGAGGGCCCAGGGGAGGAATGATATGGTCTGGCTGTGTCCCCATCCAAATCTCAACTTGAACTGTATCTCCCAGAATTCCCACATGCAGTGAGAGGGACCCAGGGGGAGGTGATTGAATCATGGAGGCCAGTCTTTCCTGTGCTAATTCTCATGATTGTAATTAAGTCTCATCACGAAATCTGATGGGTTTATCAGGGGTTTCCACTTTTGCTTCCTCTTTTCCTCTGGCTGCTGCCATCAAAGAAGTGCCTTTTGCCCCCACCAGTTTTACAAAATTCTGAGACCTCCCCAGACATGTGAAACTATAAGTCAAATTAAACTTCCTTTTCTTCCCAGTCTCAGGTATGTTATCAACAGCATGAAAATGGACTAACACAGTGGGGAAGGAAGGGAGTGGAACAGTTCAAAGAGAAGGATATCCAGGAAAACCTGGTTTCTCATGCAAACAAGTTAACAACACTTAACCAAACCGTCAATAACAAGTGCCTGGTTGAAAAATAAGCAGCATATTCCTACCCCAAGGTCCCAGTGTGGAAAAGAGATCCAGTCACCAAAAGCAGCCTGGCCTGGGAAGCTCCTTGGTCCTGAGGGCCCAAGACCCTCTTTCCCTTGCAGGTGACACCAAGGGGGCCAGGTGCACAGGCCAGGGACTCCACTACATCCTTCCCCACCAACAGACACTTGGTGACCTGGCCAGGGAAACCCTTTCTGCCCCCTCAGGCAGCCACAGCAGAGTTCACTGCGAGCTCCAGCAGCCTCAGATCAACCAAGCAAACTGAAACACCACAAAAGCATAGAAAATTAAACCACCCCTGGAACCATGGCCCATAGAATTAGGCTAAGGTCCACATGCTAAATCTAAACAAGGGAAATGTCTACTAAAATAAAAAAATCTAAATATGACCTAGAGTCTCATGACATAATAGACAAAATGTCCTGGATACAATAAAAATCACTGGTCACACCAAGAACCAGGAGAATCTCAACATGAATGAAGGGAAGCAGCCATCTGATGCTAATACCAAGGCGAAGCAGATGCTGGAGAAATCCGGCAAGAATGTTAAAGCAGGCATCATAAAAATGCTTTCACCATAAATTATACACTCTCATGAAACAAATGGAAAACTTGTAAATCTCAGCAAATAAACAGAAATTACAAAAATGAAGCAAATGGAATTTATAGAACTGAAAAAATGCAATAAAAATCTTAAAAATCACTGGCTGGGTTCCACAATGGAGTGGCAATAACAGAGGATATCATCAGCAAGCTTCAGGGAAGAAGAGAATTCCCCTAACAGAAGGGCAGAGAGAAAAAGCAGGCTGGAACAAAATGCACAGAGCCCAAAGGAACATGGGGACAATGACAGAAGCCCCACCACTCACACCTTGGAGCTCAGAAGGAAGATGAGGGGCTGCACCAAAAAAAGTATTTAAAGGTTGCAAACCTCCCAACTTTGGTTAAAGACAAACACCTGCAAATCAAGAAGCTGAGAACCTGAAGAAGGAAAACTCCAATCCAGGTAAAGACACATCATAATCAAACTTTTGAAATTTAAAGACAAAGAAAAAAATCTTGAAATCAACCAGAAAGAAACAAGGTATTACTTATGTGGGAACAACAACTCAAACAAAAGCAGATTTCTCATCTGAAAATATGAAGATCAGAAGAAAGGGGTACCTGCTAAGAGAAAAGAACCATTAACTGTGAATTCTGTCTGGCAAAAAACTATCTTTCAGGTAGGAAGAGGAAATAAAAAATCCTTATATAAAGGAAAACTAGAAAAGCTTTAGACCTACTGCAAAATTTTAACTAAAGGGAGTTCTTCAAACACAAGAAATGTCAAAAGAATGAATCTTGGGGCCGGGCGCGGTGGCTCAAGCCTGTAATCCCAGCACTTTGGGAGGCCGAGACGGGCGGATCACGAGGTCAGGAGATCGAGACCATCCTGGCTAACATGGCGAAACCCCGTCTCTACTAAAAATACAAAAAACTAGCCGGGCGAGGTGGCGGGCGCCTGTAGTCCCAGCTACTTGGGAGGCTGAGGCAGGAGAATGGTGTAAACCCGGGAGGCGGAGCTTGCAGTGAGCTGAGATTGCGCCACTGCACTCCAGTCTGGGTGACAGAGCGAGACTCTGCCTCAAAAAAAAAAAAGAATGAATCTTGGGTCATCAGGATAGGAAAAGAAACAAGAGAAACAGAAATATGGGTGCCCACTGTCCTCCTGATGGACATTTGAGATTTATAAATCGCATTTGAGATTCAAGCAAAAACTATATTCAAGGCTACAATATTTAACAGCTGGGAAGGTAAGGTCCCTAAACGGAAGTGAGGTTTCCATACCTCACTCAAAGTGGTGAATATGAGACTGGGATGGGTCACGTATGCATACGCTCATACCTAAAGCAATCACTGTGGAAACTATACAAAGAGACATACTCCAAAAGATGCACCCCAGCCTTTATGATGACCACGTAATATATCATATTGAGGCCAAACTGGATCACTGGTGTCCAGGACTTGCTCCTCGAGTCACTTCTTCTCACCCCTAGATAATTTAAGGGTAGTCAGGATCAAGCAGAATAAACCAAAATGAAAACAAGCACACAAAAAACCATAGACAATAAACAAATGTAGCAAGGGAGCCTTGGGAAAGACAATAAAAATTAAGTCAAGAGACTGTGTAGGTTGGAGCTCAAAGGTCTGTAGTATAGAGGAAAGAATACCAAACTAAAATTTTAGATTCCGGAAATTTTAGTTATAACCCTCCTACAGTCAATTTTAAGAAACAGCACGCAAATCACTTAGTAACTTGTATCTTATTTCCTTTAGCAAAACATTGAACAATGTTATTTGAACAAGACTTTCACGTCTAAGACAGTTCAGTTTCTATGTTCCTTGACTTGCTGATTGAGTTAAATTAGGTGAGAGTTAGTTTGCTAATGAGTATGCGCACAGACAAGAGCTGCCTGAAGGCAGGAGGAAGAGGAACAGCTGCTGACCAGCCTGGGATATGTGCTCTGGAATCAGAAAAGATAGAAGAAAATGGATGGTAATGACTGAAGAGGCAAGACAGAAAGAAAAAAGACCCACATTTCCATGCGATAATTCACTGTCAGAAACAAGAGGCAATTTTTAAGTGCTAAAACTGCAACAAAAATAGATCAGTTAAACAATGGAGGCAATAATATTGACACTAATATGGCCACTGACAACAATTTAAATGATAGCATTTAGAATTTTTAATGTCATTTACTCAAATTTTAAAAATAGAAGGCATTCTTATGAAAGATTTATACTTTATAAGACATTAAAACAAATCCATCTTTCTTTCTTTTTTCATGATAGGGTCTCTGTCACCCAGGATGGAATGCAGTAGCACAATTACTACAGCCTCAACCTTCTAGGCTCAGGCGATCCTCCCACTTCAGCCTCAGGAGCAGCTGGGATCACAAGCATATGCTCGGATACTTTTTAAAATATTTTGTAGAGACAACGTTTCTCTATGTTGCCCAGGCTGGTCTCAAACTCCTGGGCTCAAGTGATGCTCCTGCCTCAGTCTTCCAAAGTGTTCGGATTATGGGTGTGAGCCACTGTGCCTGGCCTCTGCCTTTCTTTAAAAATTTGGGACATAAAAAATAAATTTAAAAAGTAATCCCATTTACAATAGCCATACATAAAATTAAATACCTAGGAATTAACCAAAGTAGTAAAAGATTTCTATAATTGAGAACACTATAAAACACTGATGAAAGAAATTGAAGAGGACATCAAAAAATGAAAACATACTCCACGTTCATGGATTGGAAAAATCAATATTGTTAAAATGTCCATATCACCCAAAGCAATCTACAGATCCAATGCAATCTCTATCAAAATGCCAATGACATTCTCCACAGAAAAGCAAAATCCTAAAATTTATATGAAACCAAAAAAGACCCAGAATAGCCAAAACTATCCTAAGCAAAAATAGCAAAACTGGAGGAATCACATTACCTGACTTCAAATTATACTACAGAGCTATAGTAACCAAAACAGCAGGGTATTGGCATAAAAACAGACACACAGACCCAGGGAACAGAATAGAGAACCCAGAAACAAAACCACATACCTACAGTGAACTCATTTTCAATAAAGGTGCCAAGAACATTCCCTGTGGAAAAGGCAGCCTCTTCAGTAAACGGTGCTGGGAAAACTAGGTATCTACATGCAGAAGACTGAAACTAGACCCCTATTTCTCACCATAAATAAAAATAAAATAAAAATGGATTAAAGACTTAAATCTAAGACCTCAAACTATGAAAGTACTACAAGAAAACATTGGGGAAACTCTCTAGGACACTGGTCTGGGCAAAAATTTCTTGCGAAATACCCCACAAGCACAGTCTACCAAAGCAAAAATGGACAAATGTGATCACATCAAGTTAAAAAACTTGTGCACAATAAAGAAAAAAGTCAACAAAGTGAAGCAATAATGCACAGAATGGGAGAAAATATCTGCAAACTGCCTATCTGACAAGGGATTAATAACCAGAATATATGAGAAGCTCAAACAACTCTTAAGGAAAAAAATCTAATAATCTGATTTTAAAATGGGCAAAAGATTTGAACATTTCTCAAAAGAAGACATATAAATGGCAAACAGGCATATGAACAGGTGCTCAGCATCACTGATCATCAATCAAAATGTAAATCAAAACTACAATGAGATACTGCATCATCTCACGCCAGTTAAAATGGCTTATATTCAAAAGACAGGCAATAAAAATGCCAGAGAAAATGTGGAGAAAAGGGACCTTTGTACAGTGTTGGTGGGAATGTAAGTATAACCACTACAGAGAAGAGTTTGGAGCTTCCTCAAAAAACTAAAAGTAGAGCTACTGTATAATCCAGCAATCCCACTGCTGGGTATATACACAAAAGAAAGGTAATTAATGTATGAAAAAGGTATCTGTGCTTCCATGTTTGTTGCAACACTGTTCACAACAGTCAGGATTTGGAAGCAACCTAAGTGTCCATCAACAGATAACAGATGAATAAAGAAAATGCAGTAGATATACACAATGGAGTACTATACAGCCATAAAAAAGAATGAAATCCTGTTTCTGCAACAACATGAATAGAACTGGAGGTCATCATGTTAAGTGAAATAAGCCAGACAAAGAAAGACAAACATCACATGTTCTCATTTATTTGTGGGATCTAAAAATCAAAACAATTGAACTCACGGAGACAGTTGACAGAATGTTACCTGGGGCTAAGGAGGGTAATGGCAGGGTGGGGAGAGAAAGTAGAGATGGTTAATGTGTATTAAAAAATTGGAAAGAATAAATAAGACCTACTGTTTGGTAGCACAACAGGGTAAGTATAGTCAATAATAATTTAATTGTACATTTTAAAGTAACTAAGAGCATAACTGAATTGTTAGTAACACAAAGGATAAATGCTTGAGGGGATGCATACTTCACTCTCCATGATGTGATTAGTAGACACTGCATGCCTGTATCTAAACATCACAGGTATGCTATAAATATATACACCTACTATGTACCCACAAAAATGAAAATAAAAAAAGGAACTACACATGTGCTATATCTAAGAGCCAAAATGAAGAGGTTCTTTCTACTGCTAAGGCAATCATATAGATACACATGAAAATGCAGATCTCTGTGCCATAAAAGAAGCCATTCTAGTTCTTTACATAGGCTGTGAATTTTAGCAGACATCTAAAGGGAGGGTAGGGAGCAGACACCCACCCCAGGTGCTTCTGATATCAACTAGTCTGTTCTGTGCAACACTTTGAGAAATCTTGGTTACAAAAATGAATCCTATGGATCAAAAAGCAAGAAAATATTAACCTTCAGCATTTGTTTGTAGAATGCAAATGAAATTAAATATATGTAATAAAAGTCAACAATGAAATATTTACAACCAGGAAATGAAAAAGAAACAAGACAACAATTTAAAAGTTTGGTTATAAGATTGGTTTAGAAGAACCAAAAACAAAAAACAAACAAACAAACAAAAAAACCCAGATGACAGGTTGTTGAATCAAGCATTTCAGATGATTCATTTGCAGTACTTTCTTACTTGCCAAAGCAAGATGGATAACTTTTGATTGTATTATACATAGAAGAAATTCCAAGGTTACAAACAAAAAAAAGGGCTTTTGAATCTATCATCAGATTTTTCTTCATTCATTTGTTTAGTGATTTTATTGCCAACCACCCGCAATCCTATCTGAAAGCTAGGAGGATATAAAGCTGACATTTGTAAGATAAGCTCAAAGATCAGGTGGCAAGAGATGCATGTGCATATGGGTGCAGTGTGCATTGCTACCTACCCCTATAACGTGATCCCTCACAAGGACTGTGACTTCAGTGCTTAGTACATGGCCAGGCACTAGAATACCGCATCCCATCCAACTGGGGACCAGGGTCCATGTACACAACAGTGGGAGCTACATGTGGAAGTCTGTTATATAACTGCTCTGCCTCCTAGTCTTATACTTAATGCCTATCCATGTAGGCTTCATGCTTCATGTGATAGGTGCAGTCAATAGAGGTTTCAGGCACTGACAAGCTTGACCATGGCTGGAAAAGACATTCCTGTTCCCCAAGAGGGTGCCACAAATATTTCTGTCCACTCAAGGTCAAGAGGCAGCTGTAATGAGGCCTGTAACAGCAGCTGCTTCTCTTTCTGAAGAGCAATCCAAAGTCAACTAAGAAATAGACACTTTGCTAATATGTTTACAGGCATATAATTTTCCACGAAAAGATGGGATAATTGTTGCAACACTTGTTTCATACATTAAATTCTCTAGTTAAAAATCTGCAAAGTATGACAAAATGGAATTATTCTAAAGCCATTAAAATATAAGCCATCTGAAATTTTAAATATTAAGTAACACAGATATTGTTTTATAACACTGTTGTTGTTTAAAAAGCTGAATGTAAAAACCAATAAAATGTAGAATAGTTTGCTTTCAATGAACATTTCCTCTTCTTAACAAATTCTAAGATTGCTGCACAAATGAGATTTTGCTATAAAATTTGGGTCCACTACAATGCAGAAAACTTGACAGTACTTTATAACTTGTTTTGTAACATGCAAAACATGGATTAAAAAAAAATTGAGCAGTTCTTAACAATGGATCAAGGTTTGACCAAAAGAGATAACAAGGGCATAAGGATTTGACTAACACGATGGTTTGAAAATATTACCACCGATAACCTACAGGTCCAGAGAACTCTACCAGATGCATACAGTTGTAAGGGGGACACTTAAATAAGTAATCACGTCCACAGTTATAAATGAATTATTACACAGGACCATACTCCACTGGCTCTCACCATTATCCGTATTACAAATAATGTGAAAAGTCAGATATGGAGTAAACTGGGTATTTAAAAGCAATGCATAACCTAACGGTTTGTTGCAGTACTTGGGAATGTTCCATTCAGGACAAAAAAAAAAAAAAAAGGAATGAAGGTTAGTCAATGGAAATGAGAGAAAAATTAGAGCTAAAGAAAGTGTGGATGGATTTTACAAAGAAACTGGGGAGAACTGTGGAGCTCCAATGATTCTGCGTGGCTGCCGGAAGAAGGGGCTGATGTGGGATGAAGGCTGCATTAACTGTCAGAGAAGGATGATCTCTTTGTATACAAGCATGATGGGCATCAGTTGTTCAGGTGAATATGATTTCTAGCCAGGAACATAGACACTGCCAGCATTCATGCATTTATTAATTCTTTCATCAAAACCCTCAGCTAAGTCTCAGGCCTTCAAGGAGTTTACAGTAGGAGAGCTGGACAGCCAACCAGGTGATTTCAACAGAGCATGTAAGTGCTGAAGGGAGGTAGGCAGGGCACTGTGTCCACTCAGAAGAGTTTCCGAATTGGATCTTGGAATTAGAGCGGCTCAGCTTCCCAGCACCTGGGGAGGGAAGAGGGTGCGGTGTGTGCAAAGGCCAAGGCCTTAGGAGACGAGACATGGAGGAGTGGGCATGACATATTTGGTGTATACCAGTAGTTCAAGAGGGCTGAGGCGCAGGGCGTGGGAAGGAATGAAGAGGAATGAGCCCAAGAGTGGCAGGGGTCAGTTCACAAAGGGCCTGAGCCCATCCATTCCCACAGAGACACCTAGGAAGTGTCTATTGTGTGCCAGATCCTGCTCTAGCCCCTGGGTCCTCTATGCTGGAGAAAAAAAAGGGCCCATGCCATGTCAGTATGCATCTGACATGCGTTTACGATGAGAGAGTTTGCCAAATGACGTTGTATCACGCTGAATGTTTTGGGCTGTTATGAAGATACTTACAGTTTCGGGCATTTGAGGAAATCATTTTGTCCCTAAGTAAATACAGCAAAACCACCAAGGGGAATTTCCCATACATTAGGAAATACTCAACAGATAGTTTCTGTGTTGCTTCCATTTCAATGACATGAAAATGTCCCTGATGTATAGGATACAGATAGTGATGAGCAAACACACCACTGACACCACGTCAAAAGCAAGGAATAAAGAAAATAAAAAACGAGCATCATTACTAAGGTCTTTATTAAATGAACAATGAAAATAAAGGAAACGGCTAAAGGAAATGGCTTCCTAAACTTCCATGAAAACTAGGTTTGATTAAGTACATAACCTAATGAACATATTTTTCTGTGTTACCCTTCACAAGGCCAAAGTCAACTGCTGCTATTCCCAAAACATCATAGAAAGAGAGATTCGTAGTGCAAGTTAGGATCTGACCTGAAGGACTACAGACTTGGGAAGAGAACGCAGGCGAGTGGGTGGGTGGGTAATTCTGATTTCCAAGATTGGTAAATACATTTTTCAACCCAGCTAAAAACCACAGAAACCTCATTCTACTGCAATTATGCAAACTTTTTTTTTTTTTTTTTAAGAGACAGAGTCTCACTCTGTCGCCAGGCTGGAATGCAACGGCTTGATATTGGCTGACTGCAGCTTCTGTCTCCTGGGCTCAAGTGATCCTCCCATCTCAGCCTCCCGAGTAGCTGGGACTATCGGCATGCGTCACCACACCCAGCTAGGTTTTTGTATTTTTTGTAGAGATGGGGTTTCATCATGTTGCCCAGGCTGGTCTCAAACTCCTGGGCTCGAGTAATCCCCGGCCTTGGCCTCCCAAAGTGCTAAAATTACAGGTGTGAGCCACTGCGCCCGGATGCTTTATGAACTTGCGCTGTGGCATACACCACTGCTTTCTTACAGCACAACAGTTAGATGGCTGGGCCCTACGTGATCTGCTAAGTCACCGTGATCTTGAACGACTGATCTCAAATCTCAGTGACTTGGTTTCTTCATATGTGATATGCAGATAGTGGCATTATCTTTAACAACAGCTTACTGTGAGAATTAAAGGAGTATAACAAACGTAAAGTTAAAAAGTTAATGAACGGAAAGCATTTAAAAGACTCCCATCTACAAAAAGAGGCTATAAACTAGAGAAGATGTAAGATGGGAAAGCAGCACTCACTCAGGACCTTCTCCTATCCCTCCACCCAGCACTCACTCAGGACCTTCTCCTATCCCTCCACCCAGCACTCACTCAGGACCTTCTCCTCTCCCTCCACCAAGTCCTCTACCTTTGTCATCTCATTTCACTTCACAATAATCCTAAAAGTGCCACAAAGAGGCACTTTTACCTAACTGAACACAGTACTTGCGTTAGGATTTCAAACTTCAGAGAAAACCACTGATCTTCAATTATACAAAATCAGAGAATAATAAAGCCACTAGAAAATGGAGTGCAAGCACTTGTGATATTAGTAATTGGTTAAATGTGTTATACAAATGCTCACTAAGCGTAGGCCCTAAAGTTTGCATAAAGAAGCCACATCGTTGGATGCAACTCCCATAGGAATGTCTACTCATTTCAACAACATAGGATGACCACTTAGGGTCATTATGCCATCTTCAATGTCACCATGTCTGTGATTTTAATCATTTCTCACTTTTAGAGAAGGCTCAAATCCTAAAAATTTCAATCTTTCTCAGTTTCACTTCAGGTATTAAATGACAAAATTTATGAAATTTGTGCTTAAATCCAGGAATTACAAACTGTGCTGAAATCAAGCTAATTAAGGTAGAGCGCTGCTGGGAAAATCTTGCCTGGAAGGATTACAAAGGCATTCCCAAGTTCCCAAGGGTGTTCCATTTAAAGATGTCAAAATTGGCAAGTTTTCTCTAAGTGGGCACAGAAACAATTTCAAAGATACATAGAAACACAGCCTCAACAGAACAGAAGGATGCTACCAAGAATCAACTCAGAAAGAGGGATGCATACAAGTTCAATGGCTTGATGGCTGCACGCAAGCGAAAAAGGGGAAACTGTCCCAGAAGCAGAAGGGTGGACTAAAAGGAGACTTAGAAGCCAGAGTCCAAATTCAAACCACTACTTCCCAGTAGAAAGGAAGTTTTTATGCTGCTGCCTCTTAAACAATGATTATCATGACAATACTGATGATGATGGTCTAATTTAAATTCAAAATTTAGCACCTACATTTGTGAGGTGTGGCGATCTTAAACAGTTCTTTTGAAATGGAAAATCTATCTGGAGGACAAGGTTATGAAATACAAATACTATCCTATAGTATTAAACACTACGTCTTAAGACTCTCTTTAAGGTTACACAGAAAAGATGAAAAACCAGACTTTACAAAAAGTAGGTTATATACAAACATTCTCAAGTTCTGGGCTCAGAAAATGTTCAGTAAGTAAAACGTAATGAAGAACGAAATAAACTTGGCATTGTGGAAGAAGAAAAGTTATTAAAGGCATCATCCAAGTGTCCAGTAACTTCCACCTCTCCATTCAAATCCTATCCACCTGTCAACCCTGCAGTTATTGAAAGACTTTTTATGTGCGCATGGGTGTCCCCTTCCTCTTAGAAGCCACATGTCCAGTGACTTCCTCACTGAAAATGATGAGGAACCAAGACCTTTGCTAAAATCTTTGATTTCAGACCCTACTGTTACATGCCAAGATCAGTGCACAACACTTTTTGCTATAGCTATGATTCTGTTCACTCAGCCCCTTTATGCCAATGTTCATACAACCCCACCAGTAAGGGCTTAGATAGGTGAAGCTTGCTCATGTCTGAGAGCCCCGGCTTACTCACCCTCTGCCTGCATCGCTTGTGTCTGGCCGACTCCTTGTCAAACCCAACGCAGCTCAGGTGTGTATATGACGGGCTCCTCATCAAACCCAACGCAGCTCAGATGTGTATATGACGGGCTCCTCATCAAACCCAACGCAGCTCAGGTGTGTACATGACGGGCTCCTCATCAAACCCAACGCAGCTCAGGTGTGTACATGACGGGCTCCTCATCAAACCCAACGCAGCTCAGGTGTGTGCACGGCGGGCTCCTCATCAAACCCAATGTGGCTCAGGTGTGTGCACGGCGGGGCTCCTCATCAAACCCAACGCAGCTCAGGTGTGTACATGACGGGCTCCTCGTCATGGCCAGTGCAGCTCAGGTGTGTGCATGGCGGGCTCCTCATCAAACCCAATGCAGCTCAGGTGTGCACATGACGGGCTCCTCATCATGGCCAATGTAGCTCAGGGGCTCCCTCCTCGAGAGCCCCACTGTGAGGAGGCAACTCAAAATAATCTCCCCGCAACCCTGAGACGTAAATTGTGCTTTCTTGCCTTTAGAACAGTTAACCTTTATCTTAAACAACCTTCTAATGCATTTCTTTGTGTTTTCTGACATCCCTAACCCACACTCAATAAATGATGACAACGATGATAGTGCTCCCTTTTGCTGATCTTTTCCACTGTTTTATTGCAGGCATTTACATCAGCCTCACCTATAATAAGGACCTTAATACATAATGAAAGAATGAAGGAATGAATACTCAAAGATGTCCACAGTCTAGTAGGTGAAGACCGACATTTTTAGACCACTTCACAGTGTTAAGTGAGACACGGGTTATGGTTCTCCAAACAAGGGAGGAGTTCACAAATACCTGAGCAGTTCCTAGAAGGCTTCAAAAAACAGGCAATGGCTTTAGCTCATCTTAAAACATGTGTTCCTCTGCCAGGTGACAAGGAAGCAGAGGTGGGAAGGGCATTCTGAACTCTTCATTGAAAAACACAAATCATCCCTTTCCCCTAGGAGTACTCTTACCCTGGCATCACTTTCCCCTAGGAGTACTCTTACCCTGGAGGGCTGCCGCCTGCTGAGTGCACAGCATATGCCAGAGGTGGCGCTTTACAAACGTGACCTCATTACACCTTGAAGATCTGTACCAAAACACATTCTATGGAAAGAAAACAGGCTCGGAGAGTTTTAAAATCCCCGCCCAGTCTGTAAAGAGCTTCCCGTTATGGCGCCGTCTACCTACCTTCCTCTCATGATAGAACTTACCTTGAAATTATTCAGTGAATAAAATAGGAACTGTCAATGCTGACATCCAGGGAATTCACTAATTAGATACTTACTACATAAATATCTTTATGTTTACACAAACTGACATTTCCAAGTTCCCAATCTCTATTAAGAATAACAGATTGTAACCCTCCCCTGTTCATTCCTTAGAACAATTTCAAAATTCAATCCCTCATCTAGAATGCTCCATTAGGAAGATAACAGAGAGAAGAGAGTGAATTATTCCAAAAACCCCCGTAAGTTAATGTAATTAAAAAATGCAACACCTCCCAAATAAGCTGGCCTCGAGTGAAGCATCTGCCTAGGGAGAGGGTGACGGGGCTGACTCACGGTTGGCTGAGGGGCGTGGGCTGACCGTGCCGGCTGCCCCCACGGTAGAACTGACATGATTCTAGGATAGGGAAAGCGAAGAATGACAACCCACAGGGCATCAGAAAAGGCAACCTTCAGGTGCACTCAGGGTAGGAGGCATCCTGGAGTCCCACGTCCATAGTCCCAGGCTACTGGGTGGGGTCTAAAGCTATAGGTTATGGCCCAGGCTATCGGAGTCAGGACTGTCTCTTAAGTTCAACTCACTTACTCTCTTTTGGTTTTAAACTCAGTAAAACAACATTCTGATTATAACTTGGCTTCACAAGTAGCTTTTCTAAAAGAAAATGTGTTGACTGCTGACATGAGTATCCCAGTCTGCTTGACAATATTTCTCAATTTAAAGGAAAAACACTGATTTATGTAATTATCTCACAAAATTTAGTGATTATGACTTATTCAGATTCTCCCTAGCTATTGACAAAATCATGTTTCAAGAACTGCAACCTGAAGACCAATGCTGAGAAGGCAGATGAGATCACACCGTCCTGCCATGGAAGCCCTGGACAAGATACTACATCCATCCCAGCAGCCCATCCTTCTCCCAGACATATTCCTTCCTGCCTTCCAGTCACGGCTCAACACGCCTCTCCTCCATGAAACCAACCCAGACGAAATTCACCACTCTCCATGAATCACATCACAGCGACACCCACTGATACCAGCTTTCATCTCAACATCAGCAGCAATGTAACGCTTGCTGCACATATTATGTCAGGACACAGTGTGTGTACATTAGAATGGAAAAATGACAAAGGAGCTCATGAAATTTGAGAGAGACAACGGCAGTCTTATATTTTGGTTTAAAAACAAAATGAGTACAGTTTGGGGAAGAAGGACGAAGAAATTTTAGCATATGAAGTTCCATATAAACCCATAAAACAGAATGGCTGCCCAAAACCTTATTATCCCCTTGGAATAGAGGTCGTCAAGAGCAGGGTCTCTGCTGCTGGCACATGTGGGCCACACCGAGACCAGCAAGGACAGGCTGGTAGGTGTCAGGAGGAATGCAAACAGGACGGAGAGCTGGATGCGATGAGGAAGTGGGGATGTGACACAGACAGGAGGACACTAAAAAGCTATTCAATGTGATAAACAACGAACCTCTATAACTGGATTAAGCTGGAGGCTGGGGATTCATTTTTGTGCTGAAGTTTAGGAAAGAAGTAACTTTTCAAGATGAATTAAAAGGGGTGGATACTTTAAAATAGGAATTTGACTTCTAATGATCAACTAAAGAAAAAAGAACCAGGAACAAGGCAAGTTACAAGGGAGAATATTTTGGCTCAACCTATAGATGAACTTCCTTAAGTTAGAGCCTTTTGAAGTAGGAATCATGTAATGTACAAAAAAGTATGGCCTTGCCACTGATGGTCTCCTGTGGACTCTGCCAGCATGGACAGATAGGAACACGAGAACCGTGTGTGCAGGGAGAGAGGTTGGCTGGCCGAGCCTGACGAAGTCCTTTCCCTGACCTCACAAGCATCAGAAGATGCGTCGAGAATGCGCACATCCAGAAATCTGCTGCTGGTCAGGTCCTGAGACTTGATGTGACTTGGGTACCCACTTAGTTATTACCACCTTGGAAAAAAGGGTTACTTGGGGTATTTGGAATATTATTTCACTGAAAAGTTTGCAACAGGACTTAACCTTTTATTTCTCCTTACCCAGTACATCACAATGTAGCTCTTATGAAGAATAATACTTTCTTTGGAGTAAAGAAATACTGACGTACTGATTGTGCTAAGGTGAGAAAACTGATTAACCTACATCCATTCCGTGTATCAGTTATTTTCCTGATTCATCTCCCTGTTGGCTACTGGCTCATCCTTAAACTCTGATTCTGGGGTTTACAACTTTTCCTGTGACTTCTGCTATGTCCTCTACCAAGTCTAGGTTGAACTCTCTCAATTCCCAGGTCCCTTCTCTACTGGCACCAAATTTACCCCATGCCCCGGAATTAAACTCCTCTCTCCAAATATACCAGATTTCTGACCCACGGGCTCCCCCAGATGTGCCTGTGTAAACACTCTCCTTTAGTTTATCTCCAGTTCCTCTGGACTTGTGGTCCCCACAACGTCTGCAGCTTAGACCTTCCCTAAATGACCCTAAACGGCCCCTCAGCATTACCCTCAGGGTTGCAAACTCCTAACTGGATTCACTCACTCCTTCCTCTCACCTCGAACACTGACTTCCTGAGATCCACACTTAGGTCCTTATCTCTGCACTATCACTCTTCCAACACCACTGTTATCAATGGCATCTCTAGACTGCACGACTGGCTTGTAACATACAACCCCTTCAGAATTAAACTGAATTACAATATTTGGGGCTCCATTTAGAATGGATATATCCAGTGATGCCTGTCCTTATTTTCCCTGCTGATAATGTCATTTATTTCCTTTGTCAAGTACTGGACTAGAATGGTCACTCTGAAAGGATGGCGATGATGGTGCTGATGAAGTTCCCTGGCGGCTGGAATTGGCTAAGGTTAGCCATCAGATTGGACAATGGCTAAGGTTAGCCATCGGATTGGACAATGGCTTAGGAACACCCCTTCGCTGTGTGTCCTGGTTTCATACACTCCTAACCTAAAACTTAAATATAAAAATATGTGGGTTATATAAAAGTAGTGACATCTAATCCAGTATAATTTCACTGCTTAGTAACAAATGATAAAATTAGGCTATAGAACACTTGAAAAAAAATTTAAGAGTAGCTTCATTAAGTAAAATATTAATCATTATTGCACGGTTATAATGCCAGTCTTTCTTAAAGGGCTGATTTCCTAATAAACAACAATGAAAACTTTCGTATTATTTTCTCCTTTGCCCAACATTTTTTACTTTATATCCTAAGTGGAAGGAGACAAGCTTAATATAATATCTGTATTGACATAATCAGATAGCTATTTAATCACATAGTTATTTATGATATAAAGATATGTATTAACAATAGTATACAAAGAGATCACAGTAATACAAGTATCTATTTTTAAAATAATTATTCAGAAGTAACATTGTGTCTGTTTCTCCCCAAATAACTCTTTCTGGGTAAGTTGGCTTTTGAAATTATTTTAAGTGAGCCAAATGATCAAAACAGGCTTTTCTAATTGGCATTAAATATTGAGACTGGCCTCTTTCCCTTTAGAAAGCATTAAATTTTGTTATAAAATATTGAACATATTAATATTGGAAAACTCAATAGAAATTAAGTCAATTGAGGTACCACAATGAGTAAAATCTGTGTAAAATACATTTATGTGGGTAAGTAAAAGTGTGTCCACGTGCATTCACGTGGACACACACACACAAAACATACACTCTCCCTTTTTCTCCTTACTTTGAGCCTATCTTTCATTTTTTCTAGCCTCCCATTAGAGTCTCAACTTTTCTCCCAGAATAAAGCAGCCCAGCCACAGTGCCCTAATGAACTAGATTCCTGCTGGTGCGGTGAAGCCTATCAAAAACAAATTTCCAGTCTCCACAATGACATCAGAGTAAGGGGCTGCCTGCAGCCAGCCTGTAAAAGGTAGTAGTCTACACTGTGGTCATATTGCCAGGAGAAGTGAAACAAATCCTATCTATTTCTATATGCAACTATATTTCCATATTTTCCATTCAGTACAATTTAGGACATCTAACAAGAGTTGAAAAGCTCCTCTCTAAACGAAGCCCAGCTAAGAGTTACGGAGTGTGGGGCAGGACACAGAGGCGGGGAGCTCCTCCTCAAGGAAGCTGCATGTCTATCAGGAACGAAATATAATACAAGGAAATTAGCACTCGGGAAGTTTAAAAAAATTCAAGTTAAGGAGACTAAGGATGCCTGCAGAGAAAAGATGGCCATGATACAACATAAGCAGACACATATGGCAGATGTACAAAGCCACCAAATTAAAGTAGAAAAAACAGATAACAAAATCTACACATGAAGGCGTTGGTGGCTTGTCCTGGAACACTGATGGTCTTTATCCACCACAGAAGGCGGCATGCCAAGCTGACGAGAGCACAGGCTGAGGAGTCAGACAGCCTGGACGGACCCCAGCTCTCAAGGAATGTCTCCTTGACAAGGACATCCCGAATCCAACCGCTTTGCATCACCTCCACTACCATCATTCAAGTGATCACTATCTCTTGCCAAGACCATCGCATTTCCACGCAGTCCTTTCTCCACCCAGAAGTCAGAGTGACTTTTTGCAAAAAAACAAATCAATGTAGGCTCCTCTCTTGCTCACAATCATTCTATGGCTTTCCATCTGAGTCAGAAGAAACATCTCTACATTCCCTCTCTGGTCTACCTTACTTCTTTCCTCACTCCAAGCCCAATCGAGCGTATTCCATTCCACTCACACTGCTCCATCACCAACGGCCATGCCAAGTCCATGTTTGCCTCGTGTTCCATTGGCCATTCCAGGCAGTGCTCTTCCCAAGATATTTTCACGGCCCTGGCCTTCCCTTCATTCAGATATCTGCCATTTCCTCACAACTTCTGGGAGAAATGGGAGGTGTTCATTATTTTAAATGTGGCTATAGTTTCAAGGGTTTATACTTCTGTCAAAACAGATCACACCGTACGCTTTAAATATGTGCAATTTATTTTACGTTAATTATACCTCAATAAAACTGTTTTTTCAAAGTCATATTCTTAAGAGAGATTTTCCCTAACCTTGAATGCACAATCGTCCAGCCCCTCCCTGCTCCCACTCTCTCTGGTTGTCTTCCTCTTTCTGCCTCTTTTCCCAACACGGCATTTTCATGCACAGTTATTAGTTTATTTGCTTATCATCTATCTTTCCCTGAGGGTTAGCCTCTGTCTGCAGGATCTAGAACAGTGGCTGCTACCCAGAAAGCGCTGGACAAGTATTTGGTAGTAAACAGGTGTGTAACTTGGGCCAGTTCCTCAACTCCCTGTGCCCACAGGCTTCTCCGTGAGCATGACAGCGCAGCACCAGTGGCTGTAGCTGGGATTAAAGGGATAATATCAGGGACGGCACAGAGCACAGTGCCCATCACAGGCCAACTGCAAGATACTCATTAGCTACCAGAGGTTCACAGAGAGTATAAAAAATTTGAGGAAATTCACTGCTAAGTTATCTAGTCCTTTTATTTTTAATGAGTTAGTCACTGCTTTGCAATAACCAAGTATTTTCTTCTCCTTGCCTCCCAGGCTCCTGATCAATAACTGTTGAAGCCTCATTAGTAATAAGGGGCAAGGGTCTTACTTTTGAATGACAGAAGCTGAGAAAACTGCTTGCAACACCTTTGCAGTTATTCTAGCAATACTTCATAGAGTTGTGCCAGGGATCACTATTTGGTATGTATTTTCTAATTTCTAACTTAGTATGTTTTCATCTGCTCTATGAAGTATGATGAGAAGTTTCCTAGAATTACTGGTTTTTTTGGTCAGATCCTGTTCTGTATGATAGTCTTATTCTCCAATTAACTATGGTGTATCTGTTAAATATTCCAAAAATGATAATCTTAGAAATTGTCTTATTTTACTTTTCATTTAGAAAGTTATTCCTAAAACTTAATACCCATAAAGAAAACACAGACTATGAAAATGAATCAAAGTTAATAATTTAGATTAAAAACTACACATAAAGATGGAATAAATCTGCAAATATGAAGCCCAACAACAGAGGAAATAAAATAATTTTGAAATAAAAATGCCGCATTTAAGGTTATTTTCTGGTAGTTAAGTAATCTAGGCAAGCTATGATGATGATCGAGGAAGAAGCGGGAAAGCAGTGAGTCAAAGGCACGCAATCAATGAGAAAATGAGGCAATGAGAGGCAGAAGTGTCAACATGAACGTACTGAGGACTCAGGCTCAGTGTTCTGCAGTCTGCCAATTTCCTACAAGATCTCTGTGCAAAACAGTGTACGCAAATCAACAGAGGGACGATGTTGACTAAATGAGTCAGGAACCAAGAACAGGGAGGAGAGAAGGTGAAGGGCTTGGCCCCACACCAAGGGCACGCCTTTGTTAATCCTGCCTTCCCTTCTCATTGCCTTGTGGGGATTTCCACTGTTTACAAGTGATTGGTGCAGTGAACATGTCCTGCTTACATCTATTTCAGATGTCTGTATCACAGAGAAAAAAGTAAAGTTCAGTACGTTTGAACATTTGGAGGCACTGGGGGTATCACAGTAGTAATGGTCGAAACAGAGAAGTTATTTAGACTCTTGTGTGCTGTCCTGTTACCACATGAAGGGAACTAAGACTATTATTCTTCATTGTAATATTTAATAGGTGCCCATTCCAGAATCAAGAAAAGGAAAAAAAAGTTGCATGTGAAAATACTAAAACCCAAACTGTGGCAGCAAATTTTCATTTGAGACAATCAATTCAGTCCCAGTAAAGGCAGTAGCAAAAGGTCAAAACAAAATCATTAAAGAATTTTCTAAAGCTTCTAGAAGCCTCATTAAAAACCATATCCTGTTAAAAGTACGAAAACCCTGGAGAGTCAGGTGAGAGAGCATGAAGCATGTGTGTTGGGAGTATTCCCATTAGCAAGAAAATGGGAGACCTCCCTGGGTTTAGAGAGAACTTAATTCCAAAGCTTCTTAACACACAGCAAAACAGAGAGGCAGTAAAATGCCCCATAGAAGCTTTCATTTAGAAAAGGCGCAATGTTATCATAATGATGTTGTTGAAGATTAAAACAAACACGATTTTTAGCTATCTGTAAGGATAGAACACTTTTATCAAGTGACCCAAACTTTCTCCTTCCTTGGCTAAGAGGAATTCAGCATCAAAACAACACTTTTCTTCTACCTCAGCCCTGCTTTAAGTTTTCATACCTTGATAAATGAGACTTCTAAATAAGGTCTACACTACTGTTCAAGAGGGTACTGACCTCTATGTGAGCAGCAGAAATAATGAAAACAAGAGCCACAATTCATTGAGGACCTACTAAGACTGCACTGATTTTTCCATCTTGTGAATTACCTAATTGCTTACTATTTTAAAATATGTAAGCATTAAAGGTGGTAGGTAGGTATCAAGGAAGTTCCAGTTAAATCGTTTTCTTGCAGCCACATATTGAAGCATTTGGACCGGCAGCAGGCAGCTTTGGAAGACACGAGCTGGACATTTCCAAGATCGCTGTCCATCAATCCTTCTTGGGCACCACCGGCTTCTGAAGAGGACTCTGGAGCACTGTCCTCCTGCCTGCTGTATGCAGCTGGCGTTTGGCGGATGTCTCATGACCATTCAGTGCTTCCACCACCCACTTCCCATTTGGCCTCAAACACTCTTCTACTGCTACTGGGAAGGCAGCATTAGTTAGGATGGTCATCTGGAGCCATCAGCCTATTCAAGAACCTATCAGTATTGCTGTTTCTTGAATATTTTAATTCTCTGAATTGAATCCAAGGTCATGTCAAACAGACTGTGCGTTTGGGCTGTGGTCTGAGAGTGCCTGCCCCTGTGTTGACCTTCCTATTTCAGAGAGGTCCAGAGGCTGTGGCACCTCGGCAGAGTCATGCCATCTTTTGAGCAGCAGGGAATACCACTGCTTATCCACAGAAGCACTCCCAATCTCCTGTAAAAAATAACCTTTAAGGAGTCAGGCTTTGTTCTTTACTTGTCTACATCGGGTCTTCTTAACCTGGGAATTTAAAAAACCCTCCCTCTAATTCCCTCAAACGTGTGGGCACACTTTCAGAAGAGTACTGATATTTTAGTGACAGGGATTTTGCTTTCCTCATCATCTCAAAGATGTGAACAAATGAAAACCATGAAAGAGACTCCCGGAGACTGGGTTGTGATCTAGCATTATTTGTAATTTTACAGAATTATCGTGTATGAAAGCAGGAAGAGCCAGCAAACTCATCCATCAATATAAAGTTGTTTCTTTCATTTTGTATTCAAGGGAACTTAAGTACAGTGAGGTTAAGTGATTCCCCTGAATCCTGACCATGAGCAAAAAGCCTGGGTTCCAGACCCACTAGCTCATAGTCCGAAGGGCTTTTCATTTGCTCATATGCCTCTACTTTTTACAAATTTCCAACCATTCATTATAAATATTTATTTCAAATGTGTGTTTGTCAGAAAGAAATGTACCTAATGAAAATATCATAAATAGTTTCTTCTGTACTATCTCAAATTTTCTTGCCCTATTCGCCACACAATTCCATTTCTAGCTTTCTTCGAGTTCTTTTCCATTTGTTTTGTAAGTGGACACCACGGCTGGCTGTAGACTTCCTTGATTTTTCCACAGTTTGCTTCCCAAGCTTTAGATTGTCCTTTACTTTTACATACTAGCGTGCTAATTTGCATACTGAAATGAAACCTTTACATAAAACACCTTAAAAGGTCTAGTATTTTTTCTTTACTTCTGACTTTTATTTTTGGAATACATTAACTCTAATTTGAAATCTTATTTTAAGGCCAGACATTCTAACTGTTGTTTTCTGTAATTTCTAATTAGTTATCTGTATTTCTACATAGCATTCTTAGACAAGTTTATTTTAAACGCCCAGCATATTTTCTGAAATATATGTCCTCTCTCTCCTAAAAGGCAAACTTGATCTTTCCTTAGGATTGATGCCATAAGGATGTGATGAGACAAAATTATTTTTTTAAGAAATACAATTTTTAATACAGATAAAAATATTTCAGAATCACACGTAAAAATGATACATTAACTTGGTAGTGTCGGGGATTCAACATTTACTACATTAGAATTCAGAACTAATGATTTCCACGGAATCGAAACTGCAAAGGTGATGTCTATGGATACTTATTGTCTTTACACGGAGCTTTGTGTAAGAGATGAGGGGAAAAGTCAGCTAAAAACTAGCAATCTGGAACATGTTGTTTTACAAACAGACTGAGCAGTCTAAGTAATGAAGACTAAGCGCAGGTGAATGTCAGTGGACAACGTGTATTAACGAGCAGCAGCTTAGAATAAATAACAGTAAGATATGATACTCTCATGGCACATAAAGTGAAAAAAGCAGCTACTGAGCAAAAGCTCCCATTAAAGACAATTGCTGGACAAAGGATGATGAAAAGAATGTGCTCTTCTGAGTAGTTAAAGCAACAGAAGCCAACAGAAGCAGCAAGCAGAACAGAAGAGCAGCCTCCATAAGAGAACCAGATGCCTTCTTTCAAATGGTGATCGGCAGCTCCTACTTCCCACAGGCTCCTGCCCACTGAAGGCTCAGAGAGAAGTATCCCGGGTTCTGCTGTTGTGTTTGATGCTTAATTATTCTACCTCTGAAGTCATTTTCTCTTTGACCCTTGGTTTTGAAGGTGTGAATTTACAGCACTTTTTGGTGTTCTTGTGTAAAAGACAATAAAAAGGAGAGGGGGGTTGAGAGGTCATAAGAAATGGAGAAAAGAAATGAGAGGAAGTAAGTAGAAACAAAAGGCACAGGGAGAAAGCCCACTGTTCTTTGAAAGACAGAGGCTTAGCGCTTCACTTTCATCGAAGGAAAATGGTGGGCTACACGCACGGGTCCTGCCTACCTGTTTGTCTGTATGGGGCTTTTATCAGTGAGTGGGGCTGACTCTGATCTTGGCACCGTTGCCAGGATGACAGCACCAGTACCTGGGACGCTAGTGCGACGCCTCCTCCCTCCGAGGGGAGAGAGCAGCCGTTGTTTTGTTCTCTGGCAGGCGCTCAGTGTGCGCTGGAACCTGCATTTTGCTGCTGCAGCCTGACTTGAGCTTCCGTTACTTTCACGTCTTAAAATTTATTTTTTAATTTAAATGATGCCATTTCACATCCCACTCCACTGAAGTTCTTTATGTACCCTGCCAAATTCAGCACTACCAAAAATGATGCTTTGAAATTCCCAATTTAGGTGCAAGTAAGCAGCAGCTCAGCTGCAGGTGGCATGGAAAACATCATGAACTCGGGCCCTCTTACTTCATAATATTTTTATTTCTCCCAGGTCAAATGAAACCAGGAATCATTTCAGCTAAAATTAGGTAATACTATTCACTGGGGTAAAAAAGCAAACTACTTAAAGGGGCTTGTTAGAAAACCACACAAAATTGCTTTTGTCCCTTTTCTAAGATAATGCAAATAAAAAGGAGGAAAAAAATAAGGTAATTTCGTGGTTAACTGAATGGTTTCAGCACAGTCTGGTGTGGAACAGGAGGTGGTCATCTGTCACGTTCCTCCACAATGACCTGTTTCTTCTACTAGTCAAACTGACACGATAAACCACACAGGCTACTAACCCTCACTTCGATGACCAAAAGAAAAATGCTTTTTTTCAATTAAAAAAAATGTTATTTGAGAACTCTGATGGTACTAACCAAAAAGGCTATCACTTCAAATGATTAAACTCATCTAAAAGGAATTCATTAAAATGTATTGAAACGGTCACATCCTCAAAGAGAGCAACATGGATCAGCTGTTCAAAGATAAAGCTTATGACTGTCATGTTATTTTAGTCATTGTTTCCCAAGATATTTTGTTATTATATTTACTTTAAAAAATCTGTTTTTTATCTGCTACATTTATGTTTAGTTTTTTCTTATATTTAATTTTTAATGCAAACCAAATCATTCAAATCACGGTCAGTTTTCAGTTTCAATCTAAGAAAGGAAGAAATAAAGAAAAATATAATTGTTCTAAAGTATACATTAATGTTTTCCAATTATAATTGTTTGATTTTGAACTAAAGCATGCACAAAGTAAACAGACAAATGAA
This sequence comes from Trachypithecus francoisi, assembly GCF_009764315.1. Classification (NCBI taxonomy): domain Eukaryota; kingdom Metazoa; phylum Chordata; class Mammalia; order Primates; family Cercopithecidae; genus Trachypithecus; species Trachypithecus francoisi. The sequence goes on along the minus strand of NW_022681435.1, from coordinate 21,159,969 downwards.
TCACTGTAAAGTGTGGTCAAAATATTTTCTCCCCTGTGATTCACATTTTTTTAACAATTTACAAAATAAAGTACATTTTAAAGGGGTTAATTTGATTACAAAAATCAAATCAAACATGCACAAAGAGAGTATCTCAAAGCACAGAAAGAGTGCTGCAAAAAATGTGGTGAGTTTTTCCTGGGGACGGGGCGGAGAATAAATGCCACAGTTATTAGAATCACACAACCTCCCTGATTCTCACAGGAAATCTCGCTTTGTGGAATTGGAAAATTCCATATTCAATCATACTGTTAGTCACAAACCTGAAAATGATTCTCTAAATTGGAGTAAATGGTTTAAAATGGTTCTTTTTCCACTTTGGTTTATTATATAAAATGTTTTTCTTGCATGTGTAATTCATTGCTTTTCTGTTATGTACCTCTAGATAGTACAGCTTACATATATGATAAATTAATTCATAATCTCATAAAACCACCTTGAGACATCACTTAGAACTGAGGTAATGACTACTTTGGCGGTGACGGTGCTATGGGCAGCAATGAATGGCTAAGGCAGCAGTATTTAAATGCAGCGTTATGGGGGTGTGTCACTTAGTTTTCACCCACAGTTTTAAGGGTGATCAGGGAAGACGTCGGGGAGACAGCTTTGAGGTTAGGACACTGCAAAAACCAGGTTGTACTGAAATGAAAAACACTAGTGCTAGAGAGCATTTGAAACGTTCCTTAAGAAAGACTTCTAATTACTATGTTATTGTATGAGACCAAGCTTGCCTAGATAAGAGGAAAGAAAAGAAAAAAATTAAGGACAGACTTATTAAAGATCAAGAAAACAGATATATATATATATATAAAGAATTAGGCTCATTTGACACTGATATTTCTGAAGAAATTTTTAAAAAATTGTAAATAAAATAAAATCAGGAGAAAATGAATCTTTAGAGAAAATATTTCATACTGTCAAAGGCTTTTAAAACATGGTTCAGGAATTTTATTTTTTCGATTTTAGAATTCTAGCTGCCACATATTAAAACAAAATTTCAGCTCTGAGAGTAGTTTTCCAGGCAATGTATGCTCCCTCTCGAGAAGCCAAACTCTGTCTTTTCTCTAAATAAGCACAATAAAATGGGCGAGTTGTCTGTAAGGGAGGGAAAAACAAAAACCAGCACAGATTGCTGGAAGAAACATCAACTGAAAAATGTGATACAGACAAAAAGTAATCTAAAATATATTTCTAGGACACACGACAATCCATTCTGCTGGTCCAAATAGATTTTTTTTTTAGCATAAGAATTTTCATTAGATCTTTTGCAGAAACAAAGTACGGCTCCCACTTTTAAAAATCTCAAATGCAGGTGGACAGTTTTAGTTCTGATTCACACTGACAAGTCTAGGGTGTTAAAGGCAAGGACACAGGTTTCAATGTACTTCTATCCGGGTTCAAAAAGTAATTCATAAACTGTCTTATTTCACCTGTTAACTACTGGAAATAGGCAACTAATGCAAACAGTGGGTATATTCAGGCAAGCAAATGCATAGCAGTCGCCGCTGGCTGTTATGGGTAAACCAAGGAGCACATTTCTGTCAGGGAAATACAGGTGGAAATCAACACCAACAACAAAATGCACATTCCTCACTTCTATCCCCAGTCTGCAACCAGGGAATGAATGCATGATTCTAGGCCCTGAGATTTTTTGTTTGCATATATTTGAATATTGACGTGGCTCTCAAACTGTTTCTTTGGAACTCCTTTAAAAGTAAACAGAGGCTTTCCCCCTTCTCTGCTAATTATATACTTTTTTAACAAAGATGCAAGCCCTTTATTGTTCATAATCTCTACTATCACTTGCTTGCACATCTATTCAGATCAACAGCATACAGTTAAGTGGAAGAAAAAGCTAAATGTGATTGCTGTCTGCAAAGCAAGGACGAATTTTTAGTTTTTAAGTGCTGTTCTTGTGTTTCATATTAAAATACTGAATTCAAGTCACAGGTTCAGAATCGCTGCACATTTAGAGCTTTTTGTAGTTAAACATCTGTCATTTAAAAAAAAATCTAGAATACTGGCATAGGTTAGAATAAAATCCAGTGTGCATCCTGCAATTCTACAGATTCCATTGCTGGTGGCCATACATCTTTGATGGCAAAACTACACTGGTTGTAGCACCATAAAAATCAATAAATATTAACCTTTTCTGACACTTTGTGCATGGATACTTTATCAACTGCTGTCAGGTAATAGAACAGTCAGTGATGAACTGTATTTCTCAGCTAAGGAATCCAAGACAAATTAGAAATCAGTGTAAATTAACAGACTTTTTAAATTAAAAAAATTAGTCACAGATTTTATTTCCTGTAAGTACATAAAGGCTAGTAAGCTTACATACATTTTGAGTAGGTGCCTTTGGTGGGATGTAAATATCAAGCAGCACTTTAATCAAAAGAACTAAACAGTAAACACATTTCTACAGGCGCCTCATATAATTAGATGGATTATATATAATCCACTTTTAAACTTCAGGTGACATGCTAACTAAGAAGGGGGGAAATATTATTTCATGATAACACCCTAGTTGATTTCTGATAGCAATCCACATTCTTCTGGATGAGATACAGGTACAATCTAGTATAATTTCGTAGAAATTTGAAGGGGAAAACTGTTCAGTAGAATGAGAATGTCACTTTGTGCTGGGAAACTTTCCATACAGTCACTGTAATACTGACTCTTCAACGCTAATCCCACGCCATCCTCAGGGCCCCAATTATTGGGCTCCTGTTCCACGTGGTACATACTGTACACAGCAAGAGAACAGACTGTAGGTTTGGAACTACGACAATCGACACACTAAGGGCTTCATTCTGGTTACTTCACGGTAAATAGTCCATGACGTGGTTCTTCCAACATTAGTTTTTAGCTTGGCAGCTGTGACAAAATTTCACCAAACAGTCTAACATATTGATCAACTAATGATGTAAATACATAACTAAACTCTTAATATCTTAAGCCTGGTAATTTAAATAGCAATGTCTATCTGTATTTGCAATCTCTTTTCAGTATATGCATTTCTATGCCTTATGGGTGACAAACAAACTGTGTTTTACGGTCCAGTTCCCTTCAAAAATACTGTGATAACCGGTTTTCTGTTCTTCGTTGTGCACATGTACCAGAACTTAAAAAAAAAACAAAAAACAAAAAACTGTGAAATCTCAATAGGGCAGCAATTCAGACAAATAACTCATCCTTCAGATGGAAAATAAATGCTTCATACATAAAGTAACAGCTGTAAGAAAGAGAACTGCCATGTGCTAAAATCACTATTAACATAATGTCAGCCTAAGAAGAATCAGAACTCTCAGGAAAATAACAATGCATTAGTTGTATCTCTTTGGGCTGTAAATTTAAAAAATGGATTTTTTGGCTGGGCATGGTGGCTCACGCCTGTAATCTCAGCACTTTGGGAGGCCAAGGCAGGTGGATCACGAGGTCAGGAGATTGAGACCATCCTGGCTACCATGGTGAGACCCCGTCTCTACTAAAAATACAAAAAATTAGCCAGGTGTGGTGGCATGAGCCTGTAGCCCCAGTTACTTGGGAGGCTGAGGCAGGAGAATGCTTGAACCCGGGAGGCAGAGGTTGCAGTGAGTCAAGATCGTGCCATTGCACTCCAGCCTGGGCGACAGAGCGAGACTCCATCTCAAAAAAAAAAAAAAAGGATTTTTCGGTAGAAATAACTCTTATGAATCAACTTTTTAATAAATATTAACGATTAGGTCTGGTAATTTTTATAGTGAACGGCTTTGGAGATAGAGTAAAAACATTAAAACACAATAATATGGATCTTTCAATATGATCTAACACTTTTTCATTCCTCAAAAAGAAGTGGATTCTCATAAGATGTTGGAGATGAGAAACACATGCACATCATCCAAGTCCATTAATGAGTATCTGGTCCCCACTGAGGCTTTGTGGGTGGAAGCATGACTGCCAGATAAGCATGGAGAGGACTGAGGCTTTGTGGGTGGAAGCATGACTGCCAGATAAGCATGGAGAGGACTGAGGCTTTGTGGGTGGAAGCATGACTGCCAGATAAGCATGGAGAGGAAGCGCCCAGATGGGCACCAGGGCAGACAGACTCAGGGCTTGAGCCTCCCCGTGGACCGGCAGGTCCCTATCAAAACATGCTAGAGGCCCCGAAATGACAAACATCTTTACAATTTAAACTTCAGGGCCAGGCGCGGTGGCTCAAGCCTGTAATCCCAGCACTTTGGGAGGCCGAGACGGGCGGATCACGAGGTCAGGAGATCGAGACCATCCTGGCTAACACGGTGAAACCCCGTCTCTACTAAAAATACAAAAAACTAGCCGGGCGAGGTGGCGGGCGCCTGTAGTCCCAGCTACTCGGGAGGCTGAGGCAGGAGAATGGCGTAAACCCGGGAGGCGGAGCTTGCAGTGAGCTGAGATCCGGCCACTGCACTCCAGCCTGGGTGACAGAGCAAGACTCCGTCTCAAAAAAAAAAAAAAAAAAAAATTTAAACTTCAGGTCAGAAAGATTAAAAAGATTTCTTACAAAGCAGTCGAAATAGGGAAAGTCTTGGGTTTCTGTTCTCTAGTCACGCTTGATTCGCATCAAGACTGGGTTTCCTGTTTATGCTCTCTGATTCCAAGTTATGCTGGGATAGGTATCTTTCCCAGCCTTCCCTCCATGTTTGGCACCAATTGTTAGCTCAGATAGAAAACAAACAGAAGAAATATAAAATCTTGCTAGATCATCCAAGATAAAGAAGACCTCCTACAGCCAAGTCTGATGATCTTCACTTTTCTCTGATAACGAGCACCTGTGAGACTGCAGCTCCCTTCACAGCTTCAAAAGCCCACTTTCCCTGTTGCAGGGGAGATTTGTGCAAAAAAAGTTTGTGGTGGACATAAGAGTCACAAGTTCCTTTTCTCTAGTTTATATTAATAATACCTTAGAAATGCATGGCACTAAATGGTTGGCAAAGAACTTTCACACAGGACCTAATTTAACGAGGGCACAGCAGTTAATCCAGCCATCAGATCCACACCACAGTGATCTTCAACCCACGCGTGGGGCATCCCAGTCGGGAAGTGAAGGTCGTCTGTTTTTAGGCTAACAGATTTTATTCTAACATGATCCTGCCATCCTGCAGAAGTCACTGAGAATATGGAGAATCTGTATATGAGGTGGGAAATAACTCGAGCCCTAGAATACCTTTGTCAACTCTTACATGAAGGAATAAAACAATCCTCAATGAATAACATCATCATCGTTGTTGGGAAAGTTTTTCCTTTATTTTGGAGACTTCAGTCTCAAAGCTAAGTATCCTCTCCTACTAAAGCATTTCTCTGCAGCTCTATATTGGCACTATCAGGCACAGGAAAGAAACGAAGAGGGACCCAGCAACTCCATTTGCTACCTGAAGCAGGAATAACATACATGCTGAGCCCATGTTAAGCCCATTCTGAGCAACTCTGATTTAGTACAATCCTATTTAGACTTGACACGCTATATTCAAATATTTGCTTAGCAACCCATTACAGTACATTATGTGTTTTGAGTGCATGTGTTTTTGCTTTTTGCTCCATGCCTGGAATATCATGATCCTTCAGTTAATAAACCATCAGTGAGAAAACCTACTACATGCTGGAGCTACATGAAAGCAGGTTCCTGTGCAGCAAATGTGCTCACCCAGTATGCCCCTCCTGCAGCATGGCCCAAATAGCCAAGGGAGAGTGAGCAGGAGGCCGGGGAGCACAGGAAAAGAGTGGTGACATGCACATGCTACACTGACTTCAGACACTCTCAAATAACTGGGCAAGAAATCCAGCATCTGGATCAGCAGGCCATGAGGGAATCAGTCAAAGTCCTTTGTCATTGCTAAGTACATTACAGAAACCACTGGATGTCAGTTTTGTGGCAATGGGAGGAAGCTGCTCCAACAGGAAAGCCTTGAGTCAAGCAGTCATGACAGAATCAGAGGGATGGCAGCAGGGCAAGGCTATGGGCCTGGTTCTGCTGCTGGGATTCACTTAGGGTACTCACCCCACCTTTCCACATGTTTGTTAGGTCACCCTGAGCTAACAAAGGGGATATCTGTGTAAGCGTCTACAAAGAAAGCAAGTTCACTTTACATGCATTGTTCTATCACCCCAATTACAGAACAAACAACCAAAGAAAACAGAGCAGTACACCTAAGAACTGTGAGCTCCCCCTCCACCCCCTGCCCACCCACAGGGTTCCGCAGTGCCACCTGGGGTTGGCTCAGGGGGCCGAGGTGAATAAAGGATCCAGGTGAGGGAGGCAGCGATCCTTCACCAAGTTACCTGTGTGCTGCAGACAGGAGCAGAGAAGCGTCCTTCACTTTCTCCACAGCAGCTCCGCAAAGTGGGATTTATGACTTCAGTGTTTTTGAGGAAACAGAGGCATAGGAAAGTTAAACATTTTGCCAAGGCACAAAGCTAGAGAGTGACACAAATCTTACCATGTTGCTCCTCTGCTAGCAATCTTCACTGCTTTCCCCTTCTTCTTGGTTCAAAATCCTCAACATACCTTTCAAGTCTGGCCCCTATTAACTCTGAGTGTGTCAGCCTCCTCTGGTGTCTCCCTCCCTCTAGCTGCACAGAACCTTGGTTCCTGGGCCCAGCTTCCTCCCCAGAGAATACTAATGGCCAGCAAAGTCCTCCTGGGCCAGCCCTGCCCCAGTGCCCAGACAAGTCCCTCAGGTCTCAGCTGCATGCTCCTTCCCCGGGCAGGCTTTTCCATGCCCTCAGCTCCCCCACCAAGCTCCTATTCTGTTATGTTTGATCCTAAGTGACTGTGGCCTCAAGTAGGTGTCATCTCTGCTCTCACATGCTCTACTGGTGGCTCCCATACAATGTCTACCTCTCTGGCTACAACAAGCTCCCACAAGGACGGCAATCACACATGTGCTGTCCATCAGCTGATCCCTACATGGAACAAGTCAACCTACTTGTTTCTCCTAATCCTCGGAATCTTTCATAAAAGTTGATTACTTAATGGGCAGGTACTATTTGAAAGGTACTGTGGCAGAGACTTCATATGTAACTTAATAAGCTAATTCTCATGAAATCCATGACCAAGAAAGGTTTTTATATCCATTTTCTACCTCAAAAAGCTAAAACTGAGACATGGTGCATAAACTTCCCAAGATCATACAGCAAGAAAGTGTCAGAATTGGTTCAAAATTGGGTTTATCTCATCGTAAGACAATTGTTCTTTCTGCCATACCATGCTAGAAATCTCAATATAACTGGAAAAGAGCAGGTCTATTTCCTTAATTTCTATCAGTGAGGTCTTGAGAATAGTTTTAATAGCATTTGTTATTTTCTCTTTTGATTACAAAAAGCAACACACTGTAGAATACATAGAAAAGCTTGCATTTAATATATCAAGAGTTCCAATTTTCCTCCATAGGCTTAATCAATGGGTACTGTCAACCTTTTAGGTTTCTGTCAGTTGATAAAAATGGGCATCTCACTGTTTTGACCTAGTGGCAACTAATGAGGTTCAGCATTTCTGCATATACTTTTGGAGTCTGCATTTTAAATTGCCTATTCAGATCCGTCTTTTAAAAAATCAGTTTGAAAGGAGGTTTCTCTATATAAGGAATACAGATTAATACTGTTATCTGTTTATGTGTTATAAATTTTTATATTTCACTTCTGATCTCAGATTATGGAACTGCTGAATATATTCATATATAAAAATTTAATCGTTACATTTTGTTTCTAAACAGAAAACATAGTGATTACTTGTCAATATATAAAGACTTCACTAAAATAATGAGGATCAATTTTCTTGTATTTCAGGGGTAATATTTCAATATATCTATTCTTGAGATTTCAGAATACAAAACAAAGTAAGAGTAAAGTGGAATGTAAATGTCTAGAGGATACTGTAGATATGCATGTTTAGATAAAGGAATACATATCACAAGCAATAGAAATCATGTCCTAAAATAATAAATACACGTGATCAAAAAATCCATCTTTAGAATTTAAGATACTTTATTACCCTCTCCTTCTGAATCCAAAAGGTCTCCTCATACCTTGGATTATGTCTTACCCTGCAATGTCAACTCCATCTCTATGCTCTTAATGACTGTTTTCTCTTCTTGAGCTTTTATAACCTAACCAAGGACAAGGGAACGAGCTGTCTGTCTTCACTGGGGTGACTGCTACCTATCCCTATTTGCTTTCTGCAAACACAGGCAAGTTCCTCTGTGAACAGACCATTTTCTAGAGGTCATTCCGACCATAATTTCAGGCCCTAGCCACTATCCTGATGGTCCTTCTTAGAAAATTGGACCCAGTGGGAACGTTTTCTCCCTCTGCTTTAGTCTATGGGTCAGCATTTTCCTTCCCTTGTAGTTCTTAATTCCCTTAAGTGGCAATTATTTAAGACACAGTTAGAGAAGGTGCAATCTACATTCATCCAATAAAACCTAAATATTAAAAAGGACAGAAAAATTCAGCATGGTTACTAAGGATAAATGGGACAGCATTTAGCATTTGAAAGGCACCAACGAAGTGGTACATGAGTAAATGGATAAAATTTTAAAAAATGGTTGGAGATAAAAAAAAAAAAAATTAAGACGATCTAAACGGGTACACTATGTGTCAAAGAGACAGAGCATCTTAATTACAAAAGGTTAATATCACAGTCAGAGTCAAGAAATAGGTGGAAAGATCACTCTAATAAATACTACCTGGAAATTCACCCAAAAGTAGCAGATACAGAAAGTCTACATTTTAGATTTTTCACCAGTATATGATAAAAACTTGGTTACTATAATGGCCCTAAATACAGAGGTAACCAATTCGTGCTCAGAGCATGATGTTGGCATGAGATCCCCCTAATATGCGGAAAGACATATCAAGACAATTATGATGACTATATGGACAAAAGAAGGTCTTAAATAAGGTCAAATGTTCTAAAAGAAGCCAAAGGAGCAATGTAAGAATTCTGAATTTGATGGGGCCTACTCATAAGCATAATGCTCTGGAATTGGTAAAAAAAGAGGTAATGAATTCAAATGACAATCTATTCATGAAACACAGCTGCAAAAATCCTGAATATGAGCATTATGCAGATGATAATAATATCACATGTGAGCCAGGGGTATTGTGGAATATAGAGCATTTCCAGATCTACCAAGTATAATCTTAACTAGAGACACCACCTTTTCCCATGGTATATATTTAAGAGCAGAAAGATATCTGTGAAATTTTAATGATTGATTCAAATCTGGTTATATATTACATTTTTAAAACTTAAATGTTCAGAATTTGGTCTTTGATCTAACTGATCACTTACTTGGTGATCAAAGAATTGTATTTTGCTAAGAAAATCCAACATGTGATACGTCTAAAATGTGGTAGACATATTTAAAACTTCTTGGTTTAAAGTGGGTTTTCATACATAAAACTGAATTCATTCCATTATAACCACTTTTAAGGTTTTAACTCTCACAGTTATGAAAGGTCTCATCCCTACAATAAATCCCTTATTCTACATCACTCAAAGTGGTTCTGCTTCTGTGATCGAACCCTGACTGATAAAATACTTTTGGGATGGTGACATTTCATCCAAGCAGCACATATAACACTGTCAATTATCTAGCATAAAATAGTAGCATAATAGTGGTTATACAGAAACCAAAGGCTGGCTTCAAACTCTAGTGCTAGTCTTTGAAGTTTCAGTCGGTCATTTTACCTCATTTTTCCTACCATACCATTAAATTAAAACTAATGGTAGCATAAGATTGTTCTGAAAATTAAATTATACTCTTAAAAACAGCCTAATATCTGGCAAATAGTGATTGCTTGTATAAAATAGTTGTTACCATGTATGATCTGGTCAATTATCTAGAATAAAATGGAATTGACTCAATGCTGCTTTCTAGATCTTGCCCAGACTCTCAAACAGAAACAATATGGCTGTGGAAGAAATTTCCAGACGCTCTACACAGGTCATATGCTCGGGGGTGCCTTCCTAAAGCACCTTTCACTTTTCTTTATCAATCTTATATCATGGGAGCAAAATGTCCAAAATTTATTTGGTGACAATCTGGCATGTATCAACACAAGACTAGTTATAATTTCTCAAATGAATTCATTTCTAGTCTTGTCAGAACTTTTAAAATGTGTTTTACAACGCTATAAATTTCACAAACTCGAAGTTTATAAAACCTCTCTCACCAAAAACTTTGAGAACTATTAATTCAGCTTTTCCATGATGATTCTGAAATCATCAGCAGATAAAAATGTTTTCATTAATTATTTGTAAATATTACAGAAAGTTCATATCACCATATTTCTGAAATGGGGTGGTATCCTCCTGTTCTGGTTCCTCAGTGCAAATCCAACACAACTGCAATCACTGTATCCCTACTGTCTAGAATCCTTTTGGTATAGGTTTTAAACACAGGTTTATACAGAGTCAAAGATCCTACCTGTGGCTGGTTTAGCAAGAGAAGGAACTAGACATACACCTGGGAACCCCTTACAGGGTCTTCTGTTTTCTCAGGAGGTGGGCACAGCTGGGTGGTGGTAACGATCTGTGACTTCGTCATGTGGAAGCCTGGGACTCACTGAGAGGGACGTGGAGAGTAAGCCTAAATGCGCAGGGGCGGAGTCTCACTAAACAAACACTCAGATAAAATGGCTGCATAAACTAACACGTCAGGTTTCGGGTCTATATCAAAAACCTTAGGCCAAACATTCCATTTTGTCTGCACTACGATGATAAAATAGTGTTTCCTACACTTTGAGTGAAAATGACTATGCATATTAATGTAACAGGTAATATCTTGACATCTTAATGCCTAGAAGATAAACACACCCAGATTGACCCTGCCATAAATAATAAAAATAGATAGCCCTGGATTTCAACTGTCCTTGTCAATGTAAAAAAGATATTAAAACATTTAATATGTTCAAATTGAACATCAAACATTTTAAAAATGTCCTCCTAACATATTTTCTTAGAAGCAGATAGAGAAACTGGAGTGAAAAGTAAAAAAAAAATTAAGTGCTATCACAGAATTATATCTAAAACCAAAACTACTTCTTTGATTGAGTTCTGGATCATGATCTAAAAAGCACACATCAAATTAGCCGGGCATGGTGGCGGGCACCTGTAGTCCCAGCTACTCAGGAGGCTGAGGCAGGAGAATGGCGTGAACCCAGGAGGCGGAGCTTGCAATGAGCTGAGATCATGCCACTGCACTCCAGCCTGGGCAACACAGTGAGACTCCATCTCAAAAAAAAAAAAAAAAAAGCACACATCACAAAAAGAAAAACTTTTTAAAAAATTACATACAGAGAGAAAAAGCCAGAAATATGGATGGAGATAATACATTAGGAAACCATTAAAATACAACAAAAAGAAACCTAAAGTTTTATTCAGCCTCTTCCAAAGAACCACTTGTTGGATTCTCTTTCTTTTTCAGCTTTTACTGTATGTGCCGCACAATTCAACTTCTGAGCTCCTCCCTGGTACACACATTACTGCCTACAGTCTCTTCTGCCTGCTTGGTGCTTCCACCTATCTCCTCTTCTCACCTCTCTGATTATTCAAGTTTTACAACATCAAGTACTCCCCTACCTGCCTTCATGCAATTCAGATTAATCATCCATGTTTACAAGTGGAGTTACATGAATTGCAGCTACATTGCCACCCCGTAGCACACACTATTTCTAACACTCCTTCAAGTGGCAAGAGCACTGCCAAAAAAGCTGAAATAATTTATTACAATTAAATGTGCACAGAGGGATTCTACCTGGTCCCTAATTTAAGCAAAAAGCTTGCTTTGTCTGAGCAACAAGGTTAATCTAACAAAGCCTAATCCTACCGACGTTTTATTTGCAAAACACCAAGAAGTACTTCCACATTTCAGTGTTGACCGGATGCTCTATGAAAATGTCAATAGATTCAATAAATACTTAGTTACTAACATAAAGAATGTCAAACTGTGGGACTGAGCTACCTGATAAATGAGAAGGGTTATGAGTTTGGTGTGTTTCCAAATAATAAAGCTTTAGATGAAGACAACTTCTAATACTACCAAATAGTATATTAAAATTTCAAGAGAACTATCTGAGCCTTTTCATGTCTCTGTCATTTTGTACAAATGGATTCTTTAAAACAAAGTCTATTTATTACAAATAGTCTTGTTTGTAATCAAGAGAACTGGGTATATAAACGTGAACATGCAAGTTGTGCCAACAATCTAGGTCACATATGTTAATATAAAATGTAACTTGGGATACTGACTCTTGTCACTCAAGAGCAGCACCTACTGGCATAAGTAAAATGAATATAAATGACATAGGGTAATTTCAGTTATATATTTTATTAACTAAATACTTACAGAGTACTTAATATGTGGCAGGTACTATTTTAAGTACTTTGCAAATATTAGCTTATTTAATCATTCCAAGACATTTATCACAAAAAGCGATTAATTTTTGTTTGTTTGTTTTTGAGACACAGTCTCGCTCTGTCACCCAGGCTGGAGTTCAGTGGCATGATCTCGGCTCACTGAAACCTCCACCTCCCGGGTTCAAGTGATTCTTCTGCCTCAGCCTCCTCAGTAGCTGGGATTACAGGCGCGCACGCTACCACGTCTGGCTACTTTTTGTATTTTTAGTAGAGACAAGGTTTCACCATGTTGGCCATGATCTCGAACTCCTGACCTCAGGTGATCTACCCGCCTTGGCTTCCCTAAGTGCTAGGATTATAGGCATGAGCCACCATGCCCAGCTAAAAGCGAATAATTGACAAAAACCTTACTCCAAAATGCAAAAGGATTTATTTAGCTTGAGATGCTGTTTCTATTTAAGACAGCAAAGTTCAAATTTATTCCTGGCCAACATCTGGAAGGAAACTGGTATTATAATTCATATTAACTTAATGAAACCAGACAAGGAATGTGGAGAAAAATCCTAAAACGTAGTTCCCCAATAAAAGTACTCTCCCAATGAGAAAAAAAAAAAAATTATATTCCATACAATGGTGAATAAACTCATCTATACCACTTGTGAAAGAATCTTGCCTTTTCCTTCACAAACAGGAAACCATTTATGCTAGGCTTTTATTTTAGGCATGCACTAAAATTGTAATTTTTCACAAGACGAAAGAATGACTTCCTGTCAATCACACTGACATGCTCCTCAACAAACGACACTAAGAGCAATGACAAGAGTGAACAAGTCTGCGCAGCTTTTTAGAAGGATCTAGACCAGCCATCAAAAATGCTATTTTATCTAGTTGGGGTCTACACTATATTCTGCTGCAGTAAAAGCTATTAGGGGATTTAAGCGATTACTTTACTAGGATAAATTTTTACCTATTAAAAGAATGCGTCAAAGTGTTTTTAATCTTAGGAAAAATTTAAAAAAGAAAACAAGGAAGTGTAAACCTGTCTGTAAGTTCAAATATTTTGCTTCATATTTTTCCTCATTAAATTGATATATTTCAAACACTGACTAGCACATATCATATAACATATGTTTAGTCTATTAAATTTCAGAGGGTCAAGCCATTTAGTATAATTTTTGTATTCACTCTTGCCCACTTCCACTTTTCCCATCCCAATCAAATCTCTGCCCTGAATGGCACTTCACCAACCAAGATATCTATTTAATATCTTCTAAAATGGGTATGTGTGAAAGACAGAAAAAACAGGGGTACATAATTATTTTTGTATTTGTAATTTTAAAAAATTGTGGTAAAACATACATAAAATTTACCATTCTAACCAGTTTTATGTGGACATTTCAGCAGTGTTAATTAAGTACCATCACACTGCTGCACAACTAGTCTCTTTCATCTTACAACACCGTAACTCTGCCTGGTCACACAACTCCCCATTTTCCCTCCCTCCAGCTCCTGGCACCCACCATTCTACCTTCTATCTCTGTGACCTTGACTACTCTAGGCACATCATCTGTAAGTGGAATTATAATGGAATTATACTCATCAGCGTAAGCCATCTTGTGTGACTGGCTTGTTTAACTTAACATATTATTCTCCAGGTTCATGCACGTAATAGCATGTGCCACATTTTCCTTCCTTCTTAAGGCTCAGTAATGCTCCACTGTACAATACATAACAAACTTTGTTGATCCATTCTTCTGTTGATGGACGTTTGGGTTTCTTCCACTTTTTCACTATTAATAGTGCTGCTATGAACATGGGTGTACAAATACCTGTTCGAGACCTTGCCTTCGATGATTCTGGATGTGGAGCTGCTGGATAATATGGTAATTCTATGTTTCGTTCCTGGAGGGGCTGCCATTCCGCTTAAATGGCAGCTGTACCACTGTACAGTCACTTCAACAGCGCACAAGGGTACTTACTAACTTCTCTACATCCTTGTCAACACTCGCGATTTTCTATTTTTCTGACAGGAGGCATCTGAATAGGTATGAGGTGGCAGTTGTAGTTTTTTTTTTTATTTTAATTAAAGCATATTTCTTTGCTAATGAGAAAAATATAGTGAATGCAAAATACTAAATTGGTGAGTATTATTTACCACCAGAGAAACTCATCAGAATCATATCATACACAAAAAGTGAACACATTTTCTTATTTGATAACATAAAGAATTGAGAATAAAAATTTTACTAGGCATTACATTCTGAATATAAATACGCAGATCTCATTTTATTTGCACCTAAGTTTTTTTTTTTTTTTTTTTTGAATGCTTGGTTATTAACAAATATCAGGCTGAGTCGAAAGTCATTCAGTACAAAGAAGAGCCAGTGACACACCAAACATATTTGTGATGAGTTTAAACTACGTCTCAGATGAGGGAGGAGATGGACACATGAAGTTGAAGGGAAAGGCACATATCCAACTGTGGCATTTTAAGGATAAAATGTAAAACCCACGAATGCTTAATTTCAGAAATTGCTAGGGTAACAGAGTAAACAAACTGACCCAGAGAAATGTTGCTAACTTATTTTCAACAAAAGAACAAAGGCAATTTAAAGAAGGAAGGACAGTATTTTCAATAAATATTGCTGAACAAAATGAGACATCTGCATGCAAGATAAAGAACTTTGACTTACACCTTATATAAAATATACAAAATATACAAAATATGACTCAAAATGGATCATAGACCTAAATGTAAAGTGTAATAAAAGCATAAAGCTTCTAGAATAAAATATATAAATTATTCTTTGTAAGTCAAGTTCGGCAAATAGCTTTTAGATATTGTACCGAAAGCTCAAAGCATAAAGGGAAAAATTAATGAACTGGACCTTATGAATATTACGACTTTTCTCTATGACAAACACTGTTCAGAGGGAAAAAAAGAGACATGTCTCAGACTAGGAGTAAATATTTGCAAATCGTATTTCAAAGGTCTCAGGTCAAAAATATAAAATAAAAGTGATCTCAAAACTCAACCTAATGAAGAAAGGGGAAAAATATTGCATTTCAAAAGACACTTCATCAAAGAAAATATACAGATGCCAAATAATCATGAATTGATGCTCAACATCATTAGCGATCCGTTAAATACAAATTAAAACCACACCATCAGCTCCTGGTGAGGATGTGGAGTGACGGGAACTCACACATTGCTGGCGGGAACATACTATGCACAGACAGTTTGAAAAATAGTTCAACAGGTTTTTTTTAGACAGTTAAGTATACCATATAATCCAGGGATCTCATTTCTAGGTATATACCCAAGAAAATGAGATCTTATAGTCACAGAATCTTATATGTGAATGTTTAAAGCCTCTCTACTAATAACTGCCAAAAAGAATAAAAAAAACCTAGCTGTGGAATTTGACTGTGGTTTTTATTTGCATTTTCCTCACCAGTAATGGTGCTGAGTGCATTTCCCATGGCTTGCCGGCCACTTGCATATGGCCTTTGGGGAAATAGTTATTTTGATCCTTTGTCCATTTTTAAAACAGGTTATTTGCCTTGCTCTTGTTGAGTGACAGAGTGCTTTATATATATTCTGGATACAAGACCATTATCAGAGAGATTTGCAAAATATTTTTTCTCATTTTATAAGTTTTTCTTTCATCTTTGAAGCACAAAATCTTTAATTTTGATGAAATTCAACTTATGTTTTCCTTTTGTTATTTGTTCTTTTGGAGTAATATCCAAGCAACAATGGCCTAATTCAAGGTCATAAAGCTTTAGCTGTATGTTCCTTTTGAAGGGTTTTTACAGTTATTTCTTATATTTAGGTCTCGAATAATTTATGTTCTAGATAGAGAGATAGAAAAAAAATCTATATTCACAGGAAGGCAGGATTTAGTACACATACCTACACTTCCTTGTTTATCTGCTGAGAAGGCCTAGAGGCAGTGGTACACAGAAGCAAGAAGTCCACACAGTATATACATCTTGGCTTATAAATACCATTCTCCAACCAAAGGAACCAGGTCTCCTTAAAGCAGTGATTCATTTCTGGACCATGGCAAGGAAAACACAAGATGAACCCATAGAACACTGTGGTGCCTGAAAAGTAAAGAGATGTCTCTAAAAGGATGGGGGTGCACACAGGGCACAGGAGCTGACTGGAAAGAGGGGGCAGTGGTTAAGGCAGGAGTGGTTTCAGTAAGAAAATAAGCCACAATGGTATTGGATTATAAACCTCAGGATAAAATACCTCCACACTTATAAAAAGAAATGGAACAAAATTTTGGGAAAGAAGGAACCGACTACCATTCCTTAGAGAATAATTCCAATTATTAAATGTAGAAGAAATGACGGAAAAGGAAAAAAACACAATTTAAGCATCACAGACCTTATTCAGGCAGGATAAACTAATGAATGTCAAAATTATCGGGCAAACGACTGGAGAGAAATAGGCTATTTTCGTGGTCTGAAAGGCTTTCTCTAAGATGTGTACTGATTAAAAAGGTAAAACCAGGCAGCTGCCAGTGGAGGATTCTGAGGATCCCGCCTCACTCCATGGGCCAGGCGGACGTCCTCAGTCACAAGGTGCTCCAGGCACAGCACACATTTCTTCTGGTGTTTTCTTAAATGACTTTGATCACATCATGAGTAAACATTACATTATTCCAAATTAAGAGACATTCTACGAAATAACAAACCCATGTTCCTCAAAAGTGCCAAGGTACTGAAAATCTGTCCTGGACTGGAGAAGACTAAGACGACGTGGCAACTAAAAGGAATGTTGGTTCCTGGGCTGAATTCTGGGAATGAAGGAGGATGTGAGTGGAAAAATGATAAGCTCTGAATACAAGAATGTAACATAGAAAATGGCAATGTATTCACGCTAAATTTTCAGACTTTTGTAAGTAGTATGGCTATGGTTAATATTAACATTTGGGCAAGTTGGGTGAAGGAGATATGGAACTCTCTGTACTATTTCTGCAAACGTTTCTGTAAGTTTAAAATCATTTAAGATAAAAACTTGCTAAATGGTAATTTTCCTCACTGCAAATAGAAATAAATGAAATTGCAAAGAGTAATAATGTGCATTACTTCATATTCTGAACTACATTTCAAAGCTAATGAAACAATGCATCTAAATTTCCCTGATAATTGGAAAGACATGTCATGCTGTTCTTCAGTGGACTGCTTCCGTTGGAGCAGTAACCTGTTCTGCAGTAGCAGCAACATGACTGGGCAACAGGATCTTTGTTTCCTCATCTAAAACTGCCATTTAGGTGGGGGTCAAAATATGTGTGTGAGGGTGTGCACATTTTTAAAATATATAAATTATATTGAATTAAATAGTTGATAAGTCTATATAAAAAACCACATCAATTACCTGATAAAATCATACTGCCCCCACCATAACTTTCCACAATCAATTTTTTCCCTTAAAATTTTGATAAATGAAGCTGTCAGAGGGGATAAGATCACAATTTTCAATTTTGCTTACTTTTTTTTTTTTTTAACTATTTTAACTTTCAGAATCCAGTTCATGAATGCTGCAAACGTGAGCTCTGATAAGATCGCAATGCTGCCTGCCATGAGGTAAGAGAATGCCACGTGGCTGTGTGTCCTCGGCGCAGCAGGGAAGGGAGCCGGGAAGGAGGCGGGAAGGAGGCGCTGGTGTAGCACGAATCATACAGGCCATCACACTCGGTCAGCACACCCAAGGAGGGGGAGAATACGGTTTTTTTCTGGAAAAAAGTTAAACATCACTTTAAAACTTTTCTTTAAGGTCCTGTAGTGAGAGGATGAGTGTGAGTGTGCTGCGGGCCTGAGAGCCAGTTCGGCCAATCTTGTTAGGTGTTACCATCCAAAGCTGTGTTTTAATTGTGTACTCTAACTTTATTATAAATTCGTGAATGCCATTCAGGACTTTACAGAACGCTAAAATACACAGTAGAAAGGATACTTTTTCAGGATGATATTCTTTTAAAAAAAGTTTTAAAACTATAGAGTGTAGTAGATAAAAGCCAAAAATAAAATTCTAAGCCCCCGCGCCCCGGCCAACTGACTGAGTAGACCTCTTCTCAGCCAAAGGGATCCCAAAGAAACCTGAAAAACTAGTTCAGGCCCTGAAGGGAAGGCCGGAGGGACATGCCTCCCTACAAGGTCCTCCCTTTGGAGTTCAGGCACAACTGGCCAGCATTAACATTAAAATATAGATCATAAGATTGACAAAACAGCCTCTTTGTAGCAAGAAGATATTTAACACCAACCTGACTCTGGTATAGCATTATGTGACAGACAGCAGGTCTTACAAGAAATCAAAGTATTTTACCTCCAAAATATATTTTTGGACATATTTTGAAATGGCCCTGGAATGCCATCTCTTATTGGGAAAATTTGCATTCTGTAGAGAATCCCCTTTCCATATCTTCTCCAGATCCAGCAGAAACTTCACTAACAGTCTGACACCTTTTCAGGTCCTAAAAGAGACCTTTACCATCCATTCTCTCTGTAGCTGGTAAGAACCTTGGCTTCCACAACTCCTCTTATCTTAACTCAAGCGTTTCTTCCTGCTGGCTTCAAGTCTTCAGGCAAAGTTTAACTTAACCAACTGCCAATTAGAAAATCTTTGAATCCACCTATGACATGTGAGCTCTCCAACTCCCTGCTCAAGATGTCCTACCTTTTTGGGCCGAACAAATGTATACCTTACATGTATTGATTGATGTCTTTGGCTATAACTTCTGTTTCCCTAAAATATATAAACCACGCTATAAATCAAACACCTTGGGCACATGTTCTTAGAACCTCCTGTGGCTGTGTCATAGGCCATGGTCACTCACTCATATTTGGCACAGGATAAACATCTTTAAATATCTAACAGAGATTGGCTTTTTTCTTCAACATAGGTAACATACAAATAAAAGAAATTTTTTTTTTTTTTTTTTTTTTTTGAGATGGAGTCTGGCTCTGTCGCCCAGGCTGGAGTGCAGTGGCGCGATCTTGGCTCACTGCAAGCTCCGCCTCCCGGGTTTACGCCATTCTCCTGCCTCAGCCTCCCGAGTAGCTGGGACTACAGGTGCCCGCCATCTCGCCCGGCTAATTTTTTGTATTTTTTTTTTTTAGTAGAGACGGGATTTCACTGTGTTAGCCAGGATGGTCTCGATCTCCTGACCTCGTGATCCACCCGTCTCGGCCTCCCAAAGTGCTGGGATTACAGGCTTGAGCCACCGCGCCCGGCCTGAAAAGAAATAATTTAAATACATTATTTAAATGGTAAGTTTCTACTCTGAAAAGTTTTAAGTAGGCCTTCTGTAGCCCTAATTTTAGTATGTGCTCAGACTGTTACACTAATATATATGTATGAATACTAATGTGTACACATATATATATGTTTACTGTTATGAGATTCATTACCCTTAATAGCAACTTGAAATACGTGCAAAAAAATCATTCGTCTTTTCCTTCTACTTTGCTGCTATCAAAATAGCAGTAACAAAATCCAGTAACTTTCTTAAAAGAATAACTTTACAATTTTCAAGCTCTTTCATATGGATTATCTAATTTGAACCGCATGTTCAAAAGAAAAGCTAAACAATGTTACTCTTTTTGCAGTTGAGAAAACAGACACAAAATGCTTGAGTGACTTGTTCAAAGTTACACATCTCAATGGTGACAAAGTGTACCCTGAAACCTAGTTCATCTGACTCCACCCATCCGTTTGTGCAACGGGCTCTGTACTAGGCAGGAGAGGTACAACTGTGAAAAGATTTACCACGGTGTTTTTACATTATTACATTTTATATTATTCTACTTCCTAATATATATGTTTAGATTATTTGAAATCTTAAAACTCTAAATTTTTAAGGTTTCCACTGAAAAAATTTCATTAACCTGCTGACCAATGATTTTAAAAACTCCTGTACAGCAGGGTTCTGTAACTGCAAGACTCTGAAGACAGGTGCGAATTTTATAGAGCCACACTGTAGTTATGCATCCTCAAGCAACATAACCTTGTGAGGATGGATTTTTCAAAACCATTAAACTGAGAATAATATGTATCAACAAGATTTGTTTTGAAGATTCAATGGTCTAGAGAAAAGTTTGGCACAGATACTATTTACGATTCTTTCTAATTGAAAAGGCAAAATGTGATAGCATGAAAAACAGGTCTTCATTACTACTTACTAGCTAATGAAAACATAAGGAAACCATACATAACTACCATTTGGATCACTCTAGAACAATTAGGATCATCCTCTTGCAGGAGGATGGCGGGAAGGAGCAAGAGCTTCTCTGACACTGCTCCATAGTGTTGGGCAGATAAAGGAAGATATGCGTACTGAAGAATACTGGCATCTAGTTATTCTTAAAAAGATGAAATGTAAAACTATTTTATTTTTATTTATTTAATCTTGAGACAGAGTTTCACTCCTGTCGCCCAGGCTGGAGTGCAATGGTGCAATCTCAGCTCACTGCAACCTCCGCCTCCCAGTTCAAGCAATTCTCCTGTCTCAGCCTCCCAAGTAGCTGGGATTACAGGCACCCACCATGACGCCCAGCTAATTTTTGTACTTTTAGTAGAGACAGGGTTTCACCACATTGACCAGGCTGATCTCAAAGTCCTGACATCAGGTGATCGCCCACCTCAGCCAACCAATGTGCTGGGATTACAGGCGTGAGCCATCGCACCCGGTTGTAAAACTATTTTAAAATGTATCATTAGAAAGCTTTGAAAAAAACTCTCTTTCAGTATATTATTCAAGAAAAAAGAGGTGGAGATCAGGTCAAAGATCTGCTTCTCAGCAAACAGTATGTTTACTGATAAATATCCACAAATGCAATTTTCCTGGATACCAATTACATTACTGAAAAAACTAGGATGATGAAAAATATTGTTCTGACATTATTCACTCATAGATTATGAAGTATGTAAGACAGTTCCTTCTAAACTTAGGAATTCCAACAGGCATGAGAGTGAGGAAGGGAAAGAAGAGAAATTATCAGCTATCAAAATAGCAAATGTGTTGAGCCATAATGGACATAAAGGGTTCTGCAATGGCAGACAGCACAGGCGTATTTGGACGGGAGTATGAAAGGAACAAAGACATTTAGCAGCAGTTAAGAAAAACAGTAAATTAACCCATGGATGATGTCTGAGGTTAAAGAATCAAATTGCTGAAGTGTTAATTATTTTAGGAAGTCTTTTGTTAGTGGTGAAGTATCAGGAGACTGGAACACAAGGAATCCGGTCTGAAGGTTAAAAAGAAAGAGAGGAGAGGCTGAAAATTATAGACCTGTAAATCTAACATCTATATTAGGAAATAAATTTGAGATGATACTTATGGATGAGCTTAATGATACATTTGGAGAAGTACAATTTAATAGGAGTGAGTCAGCACGGATTTACCAAAGGCAATCATGTCAGGAAAAATTTCGTTCCTTTTTAGGTTGAAGTAATAATTGGTTTATGTAAGGAAGAACCAATGAGAAACTGTCAGGATTTTCTGAGATTTTTGGACCTTTTCAGAAAATGAATTATTGTACAAAATGTCATGACATGTGTCAGAGCATCCAACTAACAAAAGGGGATGAAAGCAACTGGGTTAAAAATAGAGGGCCAAGAGGAATTTGGGAGAAGACTGCATTCTATTCTACAAGGTTCTATGTATTGAACACTAATGGTTCTAATTAATGATGAAGGAATTTTTTTATGTAGGAAATTTGAATATATTGCTAAATAAGGGGTAATGGTTAAGACGAAAGACTATAGCTGTTTTACGTTAACTGCAATAGATTAAGTAAATGGGCTCAGAGGTAGAATGAAATTTCAGCTGCCTAAGGATAAAGAGATGTACTTGGAAAGCATTAAGGAATCAAATAGATTTAATTTAAATGAACAGTTACCATGAGGAAGAAAAAGAGACTTGGGGTTTTGATGAGAGTCAAATTTTCAAATTCTTATTCTTATAACTGGGAAGAGGCAAATGTAGGGAATGCAGTTAAATAATACACGTTATAGAGAATACGAAGTTGATCATCTTAGAGAAGAATACAAAATCCCCAATTTTTGAAGAGAATATGATAATTTCAAGTGTTATCACTCTGTACAGGTAACAATCTAATGTACATCCTTATATGACCAAGTCTTAGCATATGTAAAAACTGATGAAAATAAAATCAATTGAAATGTGCTACAAAAGTATGAGGGTAGAAAAATAAAGGAAATTAAGAAAAATACCGTATCATTACATAATGTTCAATTCTCCCTGAAAAGAGAACACTTTGTAATCATTCTCTTTGGAAAAGACACCAACACTTACCACATTTAAGGTCTCAGAGAGAAATAAGAAATAAGTAAACCAACCGCATAGCTTTGATGCACTGCACATAGGCTCAGAAAGTGACCACACTACCCGTGGGTCTTCCAGTGGGCATTCATTGGTGAGCAATAAGTGCTATTTCAATAGCAAACAGGCTCCTTGAGCCATAAAGGCATAACTATAAGTCTGCTGCTTGGAACTGACGAGAAAAAAACAACTCTTTCTTCTTAGGCACAATCAGAGAAGGCTGAGCAACCCCTCCTCAGCCCTCCCCCTCTGGCTTCCCTGTCTTCACTCCCCTTTCTCTGATGTTATGTTTAAAGCATTGTGAGCTATCCCTGCTGAAGTGAACTATGCATGGGATCAGACTGAAGGCCACTGGTGTTGTAAACATACACATGCATTTAATTCTTTGTCCAAATGTAGTGAATGAGTACCAAGCTTATTTACGGATGGACGACATGGTAGAAATATAATTGTTAAAACTGAAGAGATCAAATCAAGATAATTTTTGAGATGAAATAGATTTTACAAAATAGAAGAAAAATCATACAATGACAGAAACCTATTTTTAGTTTGATGTCAATTTTGTGAAGATTTATGTGACTATAAAATCTCATCATATTAGATCTAGATTGGGCCTAAATGAACCTCTTCAGAAACTTGGATGTGGAGAAAGGTATTTTTTTTTTTTTTTTTTTTTTAGCTATATACAGAAAACAACTCATAGAAGAGACTTTGATGAATTTCTCAAATTGAACACAACCATGTCTCAATATTGGGATTAAGAATCAGAATCTTACTAGCACCACTGTATTTCATTCAGCAACTGGTGCCCACAAGGGAAAAGAAACTCTGACTTCTAACATCATAGAGTAGTTTTATCTGTTTTTATATTTAATATAAACGCAATCATATAAAACACACTCCTTGGTGACTGGCTTGGTTCATCCAATGATATGACTGTGAGACTTATTTCACATTGTTGCTTGTACTTGTAGTTCATTCATTCTCACTGACGTATTCTATTATGTGAATATACAACCTTTGTACATTCTGCTTGAGGGACATTAGGGTATTCTGGAGTTTTGACTATGATGAATATACCAATAATTACATTAAGTATAAATACTAAAGTAAAAGACTAAATATTTAATGTAAAAGATAAAAATTGTCCCAGCAGATAAACAAAATACAACTATAAGCTGCTTATAAGGAATCTGGTGTAGGTATACCAATATGAAACTCAGAATTATGGCAAGAGATATTGCTACTAAGAAATATTTCATAATTATGTGTGCATGTCTGTACCTAAAACAACCCTAAGTCCTGAGTACTTAGTGATACATCTTCAAAATATGTAAAGCCAAAAATAACAGAATTTTAAAAGATAAATCCACAATTATAGTAGGAAACTTTAACATACTCCTCTTAACAGCTGACAGAACCAGCATTTTAAAAAGCACTAAGAATATGACAATCTGAACAACTCAGTGAACAAACTAAACATTGTAACTGACATACAGGGAACAAACATCACTGGTGCCAAGTATTCTTTCCTCAGGTGTCTCAAAAATTTACCGAAACTCACCATTTGCTGGGCATATAAAAGTCTACACAAATTTTTAAAGAATTAAAATAATTCAGATTATGTTCTGTAAAAACAGTACATTTAAGAAGTCGATTTGTGTTATTAGTTCAATAGTTTTTAAAAAAAGATGACTAGCAAGTCTCAAACTACCTGGAAATGGAATATTACGTTTACAAATAATAATCCATGGTTAAAAAAAAAAAGAAACTTTGGGCTGTTTATTTTTTTTAACCATGGATTATTATTTGTAAACGCAATATTCCATTTCCAGGTAGTTTGAGACTTTCTAGTCATCTTTTTCTTAAACTATTGAACTAATAACACAAATCGACTTCTTAAACTTACTGTTTTTACAGAACATAATCTGAATTATTTTAATTAATTCAAGGTGGATTAGAGACTTAAATGTTAGACCTAAAACCACAAAAACCCTACAAGAAAACCTAGGCAATACCATTCAGGACACAGGCATGGGCAAGGACTTCATGTCTAAAACACCAAAAGCAACGGCAACAAAAGCCAAAATTGACAAATGGGATCTAATTAAACCAAAGAGTTTCTGCACAGCAAAAGAAACTACCATTAGAGTGAACAGGCAACCTACAGAATGGGAGAAAATTTTTGCAATCTACTCATCTGACAAAGAGCTAATATCCAGAACCTACAAAGAACTCAAATTTACAAGAAAAAAACAAACAACCCCATTAAAAAGTGGGCAAAGGATATGAACAGACACTTCTCAAAAGAAGACATTTATGCAGCCAAGAGACACATGAAAAAATGCTGACCATCACTAGCCATCAGAGAAATGCAAATCAAAACCACAATGAGATACCATCTCACACCAGTTAGAATGGCAATCATTAAAAAGTCAGGAAACAACAGGTGCTGGAGAAGATGTGGAGAAACAGGAACCCTTTTACACTATTGGTGGGACTGTAAACTAGTTCAGCCATTGTGGAAGACAGTGTGGTGAGTCCTCAAGGATCCAGACCTAGAAATACCATTTGACCCAGCCATCCCATTACTGGGTATATACCCAAAGGATTATAAATCATGCTGCTATAAAGACACATGCACATGTATGTTTACTACAGCACTATTCACAATAGCAAAGCCTTGGAAGCAGCCCAAATGTCCATCAGTGACAGACTGGATTAAGAAAATGTGGCACATATACACCATGGAATACTATGCAACCATAAAAAAGGATGAGTTCATGTCCTTTGTAGGGACATGGATGCAGCTGGAAACCATCATTCTCAGCAAACTATCACAAGAACAGAAAACCAAACACCGCGTGTTCTCACTTACAGGTGGGAATTGAACAATGAGAACACCTGGACACAGGAAGGGGAACATCACACACCGGGTCCTATTGTGGGGTGGGGGGAAGGGGAGGGATAGCATTAGGAGATATACCTAATGTAAATGACGAGTTAATGGGTACAGCACACCAACATGGCACATGTATACATATGTAACAAACCTGCATGTTGTGCACGTGTACCCTAGAACTTAAAGTATAATAAAAAATAAACAAATAACTAAAAATAAATAAAAATAAAAAGTAAAAAGATAAAAATAAAAAAATAAACCGCTTTTGTCCTGTGCTTCTTATCTGGCTACAACTAAAATTAGAACTCACATATAGTCTTTCATGCTCTGGAATATGAAATAGAAAATGATACAAAAAATATTTTACTGGTTGCCAAAAAGGATTGAGAAAAAAACACAATGAATCATCAACTTCTGCTAGAGAGGGAAAAACAAACTGAGCAACCATTTATGCTAAAGATGATCACGTCAAACAGTTTACATATAGTATAAATGACCCCATTTAGATGGCACACACATTCTGTGCGGTAGGCATCACTATCTCCATCTTTGGAGGAAGACTGAGATCCACAGGGTTAAAATGCAGTTTTTGGGACCAGACATCAAGAGAATGATCAAGCTTAAGTTGGAGCCCATCCTCTAGGAAGGTCACGCCTACAGCTGAACAGCAGGGACTAGGGATAGTTCATTCAAACTCCTAGACTCTTCAATAAGGAATGTGAAGCTCAGAGACACTTGTGTTTACATAGAGACTTGAATCAGGGTCTCCACTGAACTCCAGTTTTGTGTTATTTGTGTGAATTACATCACATAACTGCAGTTATACACCAATGTAGAGAAACCAAGGGTATAGCACATTTGCACACAAACCTCTTTCGGCAGAACTGTTTTCAGGTAAAAAATAAAATACCTCACTTTAATATATGAATTCCCAAATATTACCTCAACTAAACTTTACATTATCTCAACCAAATCACAGTATTTACAGTCTTTGTTTTTTTTTTACGATAAGTAATGTTTTTATTTTTCTCTTATTTACTCACTGTACTTTAGGGAACAATTCGTTTTTCATGTGTAACTGGTATAATAGGAGAGAGAGACAGATATGTCCATCTTGTACCTGGAAAGGAGGCAGAGCAAGGCCACCTCGAGGAGGACACTTTGCTGATGCGCACCATGGATTTAGTCCCCGTGGCCTGGCCACTGCTAGGAGCAGCTCCTTCACAGGGCGTGTTCCTGGTATCTGTAAGGTTATGGGTCCATATTTACGAAGAACCCATAGGCACTTATGGCCAGAGATATTTCAGCTCGACTTTATCTGTTTTTATGAACTAAAGCTGATAAACTGTCTAGTTTCAAAACTTTTTCAGTGACAACCTCACCAAAAGTGAATGAGCAGAGACCTCTGGTTTTGTTTGTTTGCCAAATACAGCCCTGGATAGCAGAAAAATTACTAACTCACACACTCGACATTACTTCAATAAGTCAGTCATATGAACATCAATTGAGAAATATGAAAGAACAGTAATAAGCCTCTATCTCCGTAGTGTCAAATGTATTAAGAAAACTAGTCTACCTTAAATTACTCACGTTCCTTTTAACATAGATATTTTGCGAGCAAACATTGCTTAAGATTTTGAAGCTGGAACCTCACATTTCTGGTGTGATTTATATCACAATCCCCACATTCATACCACTGCTAACTACCCCTTCATATGGCACAGAGAGGCATAAAATGTTCATGCCCACAGCAGGGACTAGGGATAGTTCATTCAAACTCCTAGACTCTTCTAGCTTCATAGCCGTTATCTTTTAAAATTCTCACAATGACCCTATTAGTAGGTACTATCAAGAAGATTTACATACGGGAAACCTCGGGCCTGGTGAGGTCAGCCTGTCTGAGGTCATATGGCCAATAATGAGAAGTAGGGTTTAAAAGCAGCTCTAACAGGTCCCAAAACATCTGCTTAAAGCACATCCTTGATCAATGGGCCTTATTCAAACTCTGCTGCTTGGGTTAAATCTTGGAAGGCTTCTCTAAATTTACTTCAGGGTAAGTACCTCTTCAAATAGGTCCTCTCACCCATAATCCATCATTCTGCTGCTCTGTACGGTGAGAGCTGGCACCAAGGAATACTTGCCAATTAAACAACATGTCGGGCTAGAGGGACGGATCTGCTTTCCTCTGCAGCTGCTGCCACACCCCACATCGCTGACGCCTTCCAGAGTGCCTGACTTGCCACCCAAGAGGCAAGAATCCTCTTAGCAGCCGCTCCCATCACCAGCTCTTCCCCAAACCCAGGGCCAGCCCCCTCCCAATTTCTGGGAGACGTACAGCACCGTTACCACCCACGACGCTTGACTTCGCGGTCGCAGGTCACATTCTTTCTAGGCATTCACTGGAAGATGATGGTGTCAAGAAACAGGGCATAACATTTCAAATCACAAGCATTTTTTGAGAAAAAAATTTTAGCAATTAGTCAAAATATGAAGATTTAACAACTACTCTTATTTCAGGTCAATGATGCTTTAAATATTTACTAATATTAACTATACAGTCATAGAATAAATACTTTGTCAGATTTGCTTTTTTGATAAAATATGGTTGAAAAGTCCTGTTTTCATAGTTGAGTGGGATAAAACTGGAATGTACTTTTTTACAGGTCTTGAAGCAGATACTATCACATACTCTACTCCATTATAATAAATCATGGTAATGTACAAATAGCATTATAACTGCTGTGATTCCATGAAATCCTGTTAAAAACAAGTACTTTCACAGTTTCTGTCCCTTACCAGCATGCAGGTAAGCGAGGTCTGGGTTTTCGATGTCAGGATGCTGTTCCTTCAAATGGTTCCGGAACTCCACAGGGACGTTGGTCCCGTAGTCACACTTGGGACAGTTGTACATCTTGACTCCTTCGTGTTTGCCAGTATGCAGAATGTGTTTGCGGATATTTTCAGCACAGTTTGACCTACCAAGTAAGATAGAAAAGTAAATCTAATTAAGGTCAAACCAATAACTGTACATTACACATAGTGACATTAGATAACAATGTCTCTATGTGTTTGGTACTATTTTAAGTGCTGTACTCACATAATAATTAGCTTATATAATACATCAGCCCTATGAGGCTGGTAGTTTTTATAACCCTGGTATGAATTTTTCAGTTGGTCTTTTAGCTTCATTTCTATGAAGAACCAGAAATACCAAATCCCAAGCACTATTATTTTAATATCCAATTATTCTGGTACCACTCGAGGGCAGTGAAGGTGTCAGTTGACCCTGAGAACACACCTATC
The DNA here is from genome assembly GCF_009764315.1 of Trachypithecus francoisi. Lineage (NCBI taxonomy): Eukaryota > Metazoa > Chordata > Mammalia > Primates > Cercopithecidae > Trachypithecus > Trachypithecus francoisi. The sequence continues at coordinate 21,130,988 of NW_022681435.1, read as the reverse complement.
ACCAGTGAGGAGTGGCACAAAAATGTAAGCGCCGTTGCCTCCACTGAATTTAGAGCATTTGGGGAACAAAGACACTGGCTTTTAAGTTCTGTCAAGCAAGGTGCTTCTAAGTGGGCTCTAAAATAATTTGAAGATGGAGTTGTAGCTAGAAACCGCTCCCTGGCTCAACTCCAATATTTGGGCAACATGTGAATCCCATGGAGCTTTCTGTGATGATACAGGCTCTTAAGAGTGACGACATGGAAAACACAACGGAGGGCCCCCGTATATTCCATGCCACGGTGCCACTGAAACCAGGGGTGGGCTCCTCTCCCAGTGTTTTCCGGCAGAATTAGAAATACAAGGCCTGAAATAATCAGCCAACTGCGAAGGGGGTGCTGGTTTTTGAGGCAAACTGTTCTGCTTGCTCTGTTATCCCTGTCAGTTCCTTTGCCACAGAGACTGCACGTCTAGACTCTTTCTGAATACACACGCAGAGCTGTTTTCCTTTCGTCTTTGTCATTTTTAGAACAGTAATAAAAAGAGCCCTATACAATTTCAAGCAGGTGTTGAGGAGTTATCTAGAAAGAAACAAAAAAATCACGCTGGCCTCAGATTTCCTACAGACCAAAATTAAATGCCAGAAGAAAATAGAGCAATATGTTTATCACCATTACCCAAAAGTATTGCTGAAGAACAAAATCCTGCAAGATGTTCTTAGAAGAAAGATTTCCATGACCAAATAAGATCAGGGAATGGTAGTTAGCCAACACATCTCACAGTGCACTTCAGAACGGGAGGCTCTAAGAAGAAACCTCATGTAGGTCTACATTGCCTGAACACTTCTAATTCGAATTGCTTTTGTGTATAATATTCAATTATACCATGTTTATTTTTCAGGGAATATACCTGGGGAAATAACGGTCAAGGAAGTGAAAATGATTGTTATCTCTCACACACAAAGGCAGTCAATGACGCTAGAAATTCCAAGACTCAGTAAAGATGGTATCTATCCACTCCTGACAAGGAGCATGGGAAGCATCGTCCAAGTGAGGCAGAATTAATGCAAATGGCACTAGGAACGGTATTTCCAAGACAGAGGGACAGGGATGTCCTTTCCTACAGACTCTGGACAAAGCTAAAACGCAAATGTGTTCCTCATGAGTGGGGATCTCATATTCTGGGAGCAGTCTCGTACCTACATCCAGATTGTCCTTTGGAAAAGTTCCTGCTACTTCCCTCCCATCTCCAGGCAGGGCTTGTCATCAAATGTACATGTACAACTAAATCTGCTCAGTATAATTAAATTGAACAAATCAAATCCCTCTATACCTAGGAAGAGGACTAGAAAGAAATACATCAAAATATTAACACAGCTATACTGCAATGCCCACTTACTCTTATTTTTCAAATATAAAGTTTTATATGTTAAATATATATATTTTAAAAATTAAAATAACACCACCTTTTTCAAAAATAAAAAAGAAGGACTAGAATAACAGATATTTTCCCAGCTATTTTCAACTTGCTTTAGGCAAAGTCTCTGTCAATCTGGGTGTTAAATTTCCCTGAGATCTTAGACTAAATACATGCGAGACAGTGAATGTATGCACACAAGCTTCTTTCTTTCATGAGTCACTACTGAATTGTAAAACCTGCTTTATATATAAATTCCCTATTGTGAACTAACAATTACTGTAAGAGGAAAAAAAAAAGAGTAAGTACCTAACGCATGCCAGGTACCTCCACTGACTTGGCGCCTTTGAAGGCAAGCAGGACCCTCTTGAGGTCAAGACTGCTACACAATCCACAGAGAAGAAGGTAAATACCACAATGACAAGCTGGCTACATAGGCTGTACAGCTGGTGAGTGGTTAAGGCAGAATCCTAACCTAGGTTTTCTGTTTTCGAGGCCAGAATGTTGGTATGTTTTCAAGTACACCACAGCCAGCTTTCCCTTTAAAATTTACATATCAGAGACACTAGCACACTCTAAGCAAAGGGTAGGACTGTAGAGTCTCTTAAATGCATAATTATCTTTAGAGTAACAGCTCTGGATCATGTCAGAAATAACACAGGAAAACGTCTGAAGGTGACTGACACAAATGTCCACTTTTATGACACTTAAAAGGAAAAGAAACAATTTCTTTCTAGTTCTTAATTCTGCAGATTTCCAACATGTTTTCTACAGCATTATAGACACCTCCGAAATTCACCATTGTTTACTGACACTAGGGAGAGAAAACAAAAGCTACTACTGTACTTAATTAGTACTGTTTATCAGGAATGTAGATTCTTTGGTACCGCCAATACTATTTCCTTATGTAAAATGTTAGGCATGCAACATCATCAAAGACAATCACCAATCATATGAAGAAATTAAAATTGCCAAAATAAATACATTTCAATGTATGATGCATATTTACATGGAGAACAATATAAGCAATGAATCCTAACATTCAGGGAAGGAAGAAAGAGATAACTTTGAAAACAGATTATTTTGTTTTCAAGAAGGCTGTATCTAGGACAAAAATAAGCCAGTATCTCTCAGTAACTAAACAGCATGTAGGATCTAACAACTGGGGACTATTACTGAAACAGGTAAGACGTATATGGGGACTGAGGGAGGGGAAAGAATTTAAAAAGGTGGGAAGCTTCTTTTATTTGAAAATATAAAATAAATCAAGAAAGACATGGTATGAAACTTGAGATTTTAAAAGGCATTAAGGACCATTCCACACATATATTCTTATACCAATATGTGCATATGCTTGTATACAGGATGTATATATACACATTGTGTTTTTATGTTCTATTATATAATACATATGTGTGTATGTATATTTGTAATTGTATGTTTTAAACATATATATATATATATATATATATACACACACACATACCACAAGCATAAACACATGCAGACAAGAAGGAATTGGGATGCGTTTGGGGAAATGAGAGTGAGTGTTAATGTGTATGGAGTCTCTTTGGGTAATAAAAATCTAAGATTGCTTGTAGTAATGGTTTCACAATTCTGGTAATATATTAAAAACCAAGGAAGGCTGCAATTTCAATGGGTCACTTGTCAAATATATGATCTATCTCTCCACTAAAACAAAAACGAACACAAAAGAACTCTTGTGCCGTTGTCACCCTTCTTCCTGCCACTGGAACCTTAGAGGCCACATGTTCAGGTGGTAAAGTTACCAAGAAGAGGTTCTCAGCCTCCATGGGCCTTTACCTCAGTGAACAATAAATTTTTAAGTCATTCAAATTGCAGAGTTTTGTCTGATGTGCAGCTACTGCAATTATCACGTGCTCCTAATCTCCTTCCTCAAACCAATGCTGCATAAAACCTCACCATACCAGCACACACATGCATTCACACACACACACACACACACACACACACACACCCCGATTCGAACCCTCTTTACTAATCACCGCACAACAGATACCCTGGGTGAAGAAGAAGTAAACTAGGCCCATTCCTGAGCTAGTGTGACTCCGCCTGGCCTCGCACTGCTCCTCCGGAAATATCCCTAGACCTCATTTTATCTCTGATTTTCCCTCTTCTGCCACCTGGGACCTCCTGTCACAAGCCAAGAAGCTTACTCCTGTCACCATCTATATGCATCTTGGTGTTTCCCTGTGGGCGAGTTAAGAAATTTTTCTTTTAAGAAAATTTATGAGAAGTCAAATTTCTCAGAAAAATGCAAAGGGTTACATGTATACTCTAACAAGAAGAATGCTAGGAAGAACTCATGTCACCGTGTTTCCATCTGAAATGAACTAGGAAGAGAGAGACCCTGGTGCACATCTCTGAATGAAGGAGAAAGTGAAACAGGCAATGACTGGGCAGTTTCCCTGGGGATTCACTAAGAACTGTGACCTTCAATCCAGTTTCCTAACCAACACTAGATCAGTTCTATCCCCACCCTCTTCCACTTATTCCTGGCAGCAGATGACCAGGGTGCAGAGGAAACACCCCTGGGTGTCAAGTCAGGCAGCCGGCTCCATTCCCCACATGAGAATTTCAGCACCAGCAGAATGGCTCTGTGATCTCAGGAAAGTACCTCAACTCTGAGATCTCTTTTCCTTAAATAAAACATGAGGTTAGTACAGCAAACTACCAAAGGACTGAATGCAATCTATGCATATAAACACAAAATCTCCACCTGGGAATTCAGAGAGTTGGTAAAAGCTATTCCTGGGCTCCAGGTTGTGGCTCCCAGTTCTAAAGGTGGGTGGGAAGTGATGGAGGGGAAAGGTAGGAACACAAACTGCAGGGCTCCGGCACGCAGCGCAAAGTCGGCGTCAACACAAAGAAAAACTACCGAATCCGCAACTCTCCGCAAAATGCTAAGCTCTGCCCTGTCCTTTCCCAACTCCGCTCTACCGCTACAGCTCCACGTGACAGACGTGCCCGCAGGCTTTCTGCTGAGGAAGAACCTCTCCTGGCCCTCACAGGCGAAAGACGTTCCGCACACTGAGAAGGGAGCCTGCTGGAAGGGAAGTGAGATTCCCCAGAGCCAAGCCTCACGCTCCTCACCCGGATTCCCGCGGGACTCAGCGGAATAGAAACAGCACGCGTCGCTTTCATGGAAAAGGCATTCTAAGAGTGCATTTCAAATTGAATTTTGGAATATAACATGTTGAAAGTCTTGAGCAGCTTTGATGTATAGAATTTAAAGCTCGGGGTGACTGATTAGCAAAAGGGCCCAAGATGGGATCTATGCATTTAGGGCTTCTTAAAAAACACATAATAAAGGAAATTTCTTATTCTGTTCAAAGGCAATGTATGTTAAAATAATAAATAGAACACCACAAATACTTCTAGAACTCCACAAAATCATTAGTCAGTACTACACACTGACTTATGGCCTATGGACACAAAAGCCTGATGATGTTATCGAACCTAAGGGGAAAGGAGCTTTAAACTATTTGATGTTTATTTTGGTTATTAGAATTATACCACTGAAGTGGTTAAACATCAGAGCATCCAACAATGGATGTGACAAAGTCTCCCTCCAGCACTGTCTCCACTGTCCAACGAGTCGCAGATGACCAGCTAGGTACAATCCCTAACTTCTTCTCAATCTTTCGGGAGAAGTAAACACTACTTTTTCAAGCTACAGATATGTCTTATATTCTTTTCTCAACACTCCCCTTGGCTAAATACAGGGGCACCACACAAACTGGCATCTCGCTTTTCCATGGAACAACAGAGCATGGGGCCTCACCGTATTGAACACCGAAGGGCACACTTATCTCCCCTACATGCCTCTACTCCCACCCTTACCTTCTTTTCTCCTTTTTGACAGCTTCCTAGTATGTCAGTGTGGACACAGCCTATTCTATCTAACTGATTCTCTACTGATGGGCATTTAGGATGATTCCAATCATTTGCTAGTATAAATAAACGTTCCAGCGAACAATCTTGTAGAATGGTTTCCATTTCTCTGGGTGCCATGACAATCGCATGATGACCACTGGAATTGCTTCAAATGTCAACGGGCAGGAATTCTGACAAATGGTGCCACACTGCCCTTCAGAGGAAATGCAGCAATTTACAATTCCACTAACAATGTTTGAGAGCCTGTTTCTGTGCCTGCTTGTCAAGGTAGGGGGCTACCAAATTTTAGAATTTTTGCCAGTGTGGTAGGTAAACAATAGTATCTTATTGGAGTTTTAATTTTTACGTTGTAACTTGCATTTCTCTTGTAATCAATGAGGTTAAGTATCTTTTCAAATATTGAAAAGCAATGTCTATTTTCTTTTATATGTACTGTTCATTCATATTTTTGCTCTTTTTTTCTACATGCTTGTTGGTCATTCTCTTATAAATTAAGGAGATTGGCTCTTTGTGACGAAGTTGCAGACTTTTTTCTTCAGTTTCTTTTTTTCTCTTTTGACTTTGCTTACAGTGGGTTGTGAAAGCAAATGTTGATAATTTTGCTCTTTTGTTCTACGGCTTCCTGACTTGCAGGCTATAAAACAACTGTTCCAAATTTGGTTCTAGTACTTGCAGAGTTGCGTTATATCACATTAAATACTAGATTTGATTCAAAATCAACCTACAGTGAGTTAAATGTGGCTCCAGACTGCTACTCAGTTCTCTCAATAACATTTGTTAAAGTCAGATTTTCCCCACTAACTTGAAATGCCACCTTTGTCAGTATTTTAATTATGTAAGGCGAATTCTGGACTTTCTATTCTATCATACTGGTCTGTGTATTCACCTGCCAATTCACCACAATGAACCAGGTAGCAAGATGTTTCTGCCAGGTAGACCTCATCATTCTGCACGGCTCTTTTCCTCCCAGATCACAGCTGCGCACCCAAAACTAACACAGAGTCACTCACGGGACAGTGGTTGTCAGACGGTATGGCAAAAATCTAGAGTTAACTACAGTACTAGAGAGAACCGAGCCAATAATAAATTAATACCAGTATGACATACCCAGGTAATTTCTATGTATTATTAATATGTGTTAATAATATTATCTAACTGATAAACCAAACAGCAGAGAGCTTGGCAGAGATGTTACAGGATAAGTACCCAGGAGAGGGCCCAGCACACAGAGATTCTAAATAAATATTAATTCCCATTTTCCCCAGGAAAATCCACGTATCAGCTTCACTACCCCAGTCTGTTTTTTATAAAATTAGTGGCTGTCTTGAAATACTGGCAACAATCAGGTCTGTTATGACGTCAGGCATGGGAAAGACTCTAGACAACAGAAAGCTCCTACACCCACTGCCCGAACAGCGTTCTCATTCCCGCAACCTGCTTTCCATTTCGTTTATCTCCCCACTTCACTACTCTACATTTTCCATGCTGCTCCAAAAAGAAAGAATTCCTATTTCCCAGGTGATTTTGGGGGAACCACTTGATGGCGTGGAGTGATCGCTCACTATTTTAGAATGCATATATTTTTGTGTGCCATGGATGGCTTCAGAAATGACTTAGTAAATCTTACAAGGATTCACTGAAAATAATAGTGGTAGTTTAGCTGAAGGTGAGGCTAAAAGAACTGAAAATTGAATTGAGTAGGGTGGCCAATTGTTTCTTTTGTGGATCTGAGCACTCAAATTACAAATCTCCCTTATGTAATATACAAAAAACACTTCTTTTAAAAAAACACCACCACAAAACAGTTAAATTATGAGACATGTATAAAAATCAATTAAAAAATAAGGGAGAGTTTACTAAACAGAGACAAATACCATATATCTGTATGGGTTGGCTTAATGTTAAATATATCAATTGCTGCTAAGGAATCTATACAGTTAACACAATTACAATTCCAACAAGATTTTTTTTGAGAACTCTTTGAGAGTGATGGTTAAATGGCTCTACAAAATAAGTAGGCAATATTTTAACATTAGTACAGTAACAGCTGTTAACAGTCATCTATAGGGAGGGAACGGGCTGTATCACAGAATGTGACGCAGCAGTAACTTTTCTACATGTACTTATCTTTATATATGCATACATACAGAAACATACATATAACATGACGTGCTGGCAGAGAAAGATGTCTGCTGCAGATTGAGAAAAGCTACATGTAAAACAATACGTACTAAAAGCAATTAGAGGTGTGTGTACATATACACATTCACAATACACACCACAGAAAGTCAATTATATATAGACGTGTGTGTAAAGTAACTACACATACACGTAACGCATGCATATTACAATTCTACAAAGGAGTATGCACAGCACCAGGTCTATGAGGATCACACTCGTTAACAGTGACTCTGCCAGGGGGACTGGAGTTGGTAAAGCAATACAGGGAGGGAGTCAGAACACCTGCAGTGTTTTGGCTGTGTCACAGGAAAGCTCACCTATCCGTTAATTTTAATTTAAAAGTAGGGAAAAAAGACTAAACAGCCAGCCAAAGACAAGAAAATCAAATGCAAGTGAAGCACTGCATTTTTGAAAATTATTATACTTAATGAAACGCTAATCATTAAAGTGGGAAATTGAGGGTGGTATTTAGAGTGAAAGTGGCAATTAATTTCATGGGTTAAAATATGGTTTAGGTAATGCAAGGCACTACCTAGTGGGTTAAATTCTTCTGTGATAAATTAAAGAGGCTTCACAATAAATTCTGGAGAGATAACACATAACTGCTTTAAAAAGAATTATGAAACTAAAAAAAGACTTAAGTGAATGTAAGTCATATATACTTAGAGTATGAACCTAAAAAATATGACTTTGAATATAAAATTAACCTTAATATTTCTAAAAGGGTCAAAAAATGGCGATAGGGAGGGGAGCTGGAGGGAGAGTCCACCTGAATCTATAAAAGATAAGCAAAAAACCACATATATAGGATATATGTTTTGTTGATTTGAATATATACATATTTAAGTTAACCTATTATTTTAAAATAATATATTACTTTGGAACAACTGTTCTTACAACTCATGTTTACAAACTATTCAAACTCTTCATATGCATAAGTGTCTATCATCACTAGAGTCATTTCTGTCATCTTCTGTTTTCTAGAGCACAATATTGTCAGTCCCTCCTTCAGTATGAGCTACAGCACATTCTGACTCCAAAAATGATGTCACTAGAGATTCTATCTCCAGCTATACGTGCCCAATCACATAACATTATGGCAGCTGTTTCCATTTGTCCTCCAAGAGTGTATCATGAAATCCACAGTATAACCAACTACTCTACTGCTTTTTACTCCCATTTTTCTAGTTCATTTACAACAAGAGAAATATATAAATTCCTCTTCTGGAAATACTTTTTTAGAAAGGAAAAACTCTGCCTTTTATTCAAACATACACTACTAAGTAAAATAAAAGCTGAAATCATAAAGTCAAATATAGATAGACTTGACTACACAAATATTATAAAATACTGCAAGTCAAAAGATCATAAATACAACAAAAATGAACAGAAAATACATGAAATTTGTATAAAGGTTTATAAAAATCCCTTCTCCAAAAAATATTATTTCTGAAGATGCTAACAGACGTTAAGAAAAACCGTAAGTACAAATGTGAGGAGATCCGTGTTCAGGAAAGTAGGGGCAATACAGCAGACTGCATTTTCCTTTTAGAAACTCACAATGTGTACTTAAGCAGAAAATGAAAATTACAAAAAAAAAAAACCCACAATCTAAATTGAAATAAAAATTTTGAAAGTTCTATTTAAAGAAATATGCTTAGTTTTCCTTAACATTTTGCTTCCCAAATTTTTTGACTACAGAACATTTTCTTTTTTGGTTGCTCTATGGTAGTACAACATGTACCTCGGAATGCCATCATAAGGATTAAGGTAAATAAGATTAAATATGTTCAGATAATACTGTAGGTACTTGTTCTTTTTTCTTCCTACCACTAGGTTTTATATTAATCACAAATGAGTTCAACTATGTGAGTCATTATCAGCGCTTTTCTTATTATACATGAAAACCAACTTCAATACATCTGACTAAAAATAGATTCCCAAACAGTTACAGCGTATGTACGAGCACGTGGGGGGTGTACCACGCGTGCAAAGTTAATTAGGCAGGTATGCAATTTCATTTTTTTTGGCCTGTTTACAGTATACTTTTAAAACCCACATCCACAAAAAGAATTACTCTATACAATATTATATACACATGTTTATATAAAAGTTCAGTTGAAAGGGGGTTTCTACTATATCTTTGTAACATGATTCCAAAATGAATACAGAAAAATCCAAAGAAAATCTTTATGTAAATTAAACTCAAGAAGTTAATTACATTTATTTACCAACATTATTTATGATTTATAAATTTTCTGGGCAAAAATAAATCCTAAAAAAAAGACAAAAAATGTTCACAGCAGAGGGGAATATAAGCCTCCATGTATGTTGCTTTAAAGCTCACTGTAGGTTGGAAGAATGTGCTTCAATATATAAACTCGGAGTTTGTTTCACAATTTATGTAAGACAGCCTAAGATATATACTCCTTTATAACTTATGTTCTCACTAAAGGACCCATAAGGAAAGAGTCTGATAATTTTAGATTACTGAACATTTGTGCTGTTTAAATTTAAAATTGGTTAAAAGCTACAAGAATAAAGAACCTCAAATTCCTCTGCCTAAAAGGGAACATGTTATCAACGATGTTTAGCAAATAGATGCATGTCATTTGGAGTGCTGAACCACATGCATCACCAGAACAGAACAGACAGCACAAAGATCCATGTATATAAGAAATACAAATGTCATTTCAGATCAATTCGGAAATGATGGGCTATATAATAAATGGTGTCCATTCAGCTGCTTATTTCTTAGGAAAATATAAGTTACTTATTGTCCCATACCATACAAAAATAAATACCATTTGGATTAAAACATTTTAACATAAGGAAACCAAATTATAAAAATCATAGAAAAAATATTTTTATAATTTTAGTTAGGAAGAGCTCCCATAAAGAAAAATCAAAGTCCAAATGCTACCAAAATGTGTAAGAAAATATGCCTCATGAAAGTTAATACTGCTATATAGCATAATGCATCATAAATAAAGTTAAAAGGCAGGGCAAAGAAAAGGAGTAAAACTATGCAACATATATAAAAACTGATGATTAATAAGGATTCCAAAATGGGTTCCATTGATTAATTTTTTATAAGATAAAAATCTCACAAACTAAAAAACATGAATAAGCAATTCATAATTGGAGAAATACAATAGTTATGTAATCATTACACAGTGATCAATGTCTCTAAAAACCAAGGAAATGCAAGTTAAAACTTAAGGTGACAGATCGGCAAAATTTAGTAAGTTTGATCATATTAAACAATGGTAAGGGAAAATGATATACCTCTGGTAATGGTGTAAGTTAGCAAAAGCTTTTGAAAAACATTTGATAGTATCCTTCAAGTTTAAAATATACACACGCCCTTGAAAGTTCAGAAGCTCAATTAGATGATCCACAAGTCATTAAATCTATTTTAAAACAGCTAAACACTAGGCAAAATTTGAAAACTAAATGTCCATGAATAGAGAAACAGGTAGTAAATGTACAGTGCATCCATACTAGGGAATTCTATACCATTGAGAGCTAGGGGGTAGCTTCTCCTACAGAGCTCCATGGAAATCAACCACATCCTGGCTGAATGGTGGGAGAGCATGGCCTGATCAGGGGAAAGAGAAGCCATTTCCCCAACCATGTATCGTTACTGATGTTAGAACAAGGTGAGAGATCTGGTAGGCCAGGTCACAGGACCGTTCAACCTCACCTGTAAACACACCCTCAGAGGCATGGAGAAGCTGGATCTTCTCCAGTTGTGAAGCTTAGAAGTCCCACAGCCTAAGCGCCAGACACTTCCCCAGAATGTGATGTCCGGCACCACAAAATTCTTCATGTTGCTCCAGAATGCAGCAGGTTATTGGGATAAACTGAGGAGAGGAACAACAGTTGTTGCACTGCCTCTATGAGTTTCTCTCAGTAAACCCTGCGGAAGAAAACTTGGTGTGTGTACTATCTGGGCATTCACCCTCACTTGTTGTACAAAAGCCATTAAATAGAATAAGGTAGCTCTTATGAACATGGAAAGACTAACAGGATACATTATTAAGTTAAAAAAAATCAAGTCCCTGATACATGTAGATATGGATCCTTTCAGCTTTTTGAAAATATATACATATGGTATGTGTGCACATATACACATATATATGTATACAGAAAAGTATATATTACACAAAGTATGTGTGCACACATATACATATACACATACAATGTGTGTGCACACACACATACATCTATGGCACATATAAAACATAAATGTATACACACACAGTATGTGTGCGCATATACGCATACACACAATATATTCACATATACACAGTGTGTGCATGCACATATAGACATACAAGCACATATAAAATATACACATATACACATAGAGTATGTGTGCACATATATACCCACATATATATGAAATACATGTACATACATGTACAGATAAAATGTATACATGGAAAATACATATACATATAGAGATACAAATGTATTAAGTGTGTACTCAAAGGAATCCTAGTAAACAACTGATGATAATTACTTTTATTGAAGGATTTCCAAGTCCAAGGAAACTTTTGTTTTGCTTAGTGTACTTGGATCATTTTGGCTATTCATTAAAATATCTTTTGAGTGTTATATATACAAAGCAAATATGACCAAACGTCTATTTGAAAAACGCCCGGATTGTACAGCATTTCCAGTAATGTAAACCCGATAAACCACAGCAGAGTGGCACAGCTGACAGTTGCGGCAGAGGTGGATGTGCTTACGTGCCGAGATCCTCGTGTTTACACAGGGAGGAGTCAATCTGATGAATTTAGCAAAAGGTTTAAATGAGGAAACTCAAGCTGTAATCTCTAGGAAACCAGAAGGAATACTATAATCAAAACAGGGAAGAGAGGAGAGGGTGTGGTGGGGAATGGAGCTAACTTCTTTATCCTTTACAAACACCAGATGCAGCCTCTACACCAAGAAGCTGTCTTCAGGACATCTCCTGAAGGACAAAAAGACAGGAATGTCTAGTACTGCAGGAAAACGGGAAGAGAGAAGTGCCGGGAATGCAGGTATGGTGGCAAGACTCTGACTCCAAATAGTAATAATAATGTACAAAACCTGTAAATGTTAAGAGAGTTTAAGTAAACCAGGTATTTAAAAATAATGGCACCATATTACACTATTACACTACATACAGAATTACCCAAACTCTCTTTTTTTATCCCGATAAAAAGAGTTTACAGCAATCGGAGGTAATCACAAAATACAATCCTTTGGACATTTTCAGCAACAGGAAATTTTAATTGGAGAGTTTCTGGATCACCTTGCTCCAAATCTTATGAATTTTATTTTCCTTTATTATAACTGATAGCTATTTATTGAATGGGACAATTTCCATTAGATTATTTACTCATTACTTCTTGCTTTTCAGAAACCTCAATTCTTTGAAACTAGTTCTTAGGACAAATTGATGCACATTGAATTTTTTCTCTCCATTTCGCAGTTATACTTCGGCTCATGTTTATTATGTGATATAAAGTGATTCTAAAACAGCGCGGTGCCCCGTAAGAGAAAGAAACTTGTAAGTTAGCACAGAAGAGGATAAACACTGATGCATTCTTGGTCTCATCCACCACCCTTGAGAGGATAAACTCCCCCCTGCTTCCAAGTCACATGGCTGTCCAGGTGTCCACATGCGCTCTCTGCACCAGCAGCCAACAGGCTCTCGTGTGCCTCTGAGAGGTTCCCGAACGGCAGTCGCTGCACTGGCCTGTCTGTGACCCACAGGAAACCTGTGCACATCCAGCTGCTGTTCTAAACATCTGGGAGCAAGGCCAGCCTTTCAGACCCAATCGTAGGCACTTCAGAAGACAAATAATTTAAGCCTGATTACTGCTTCAGTTTAGATGGAAAGTATATAGGTTACAAGAGAAGTCTACCTTACTATGTATTGACTTTTTACTTTCAAAATGAATTTTTAAAACCTATTTAGTAGATACTACATAAAAAGAAGCCTGAAAACAAATCACTGTGGTCATGCCCTCAAAGGAGATGCGATTTAACAAGACAAACGAGTTAAGTACCTTAAGAGCACTAACAGAAAGCTGTGCTGTGCTGCATAAAAGAAAACGAGAACATTTTGAAAAGGCTGAACACTCACCGTGTCCACTTAGAGGACTGCTGCATCTGCCCTTCAGTGACTCTGCAACTGCTAACGGCCTAAAATTGTCTTGCTTTCCACATTATTCCAAATGCTTTTCTAACTTCTACTGATTTCAAATTATGTTAACAGCAAACTTACGTATTGATATGCCACTGCTTTGGATATATTTATCTTGTAAGATTTTCACCCAGAGTTACACTTGCTCCTTCTGTTTCAGGACTGCGAATAACTCCCCACGCTTTGTTCACCTTTCATGTTTCCCACCTTCCCTTCCACTTAAATTACAACTCTATTCTAATCTCCGATCATATTATCTACAACCAATAAGAATCGGCACCGACTTTAACATCTTCCTTTCTACCCTCCACTCCACAGAAGAACGATGGAAATCACAAGGAAGACATGGTAGGAAGTGACACTGAATGTTTTCATTCAGAAACCCAAATGAGTTCTTCAGAATTTAGCATTTCCGGAACAGTCCCACTGACTCTGAGTCTGTGCAGTGATTCAAACACAAGGCCGAGCTGGCCTGTCACCCACAGCACGGGAAGGAGGGCGGGCCTTCCAGGAAGGGCAAGCCCTGGAGAACCTGGATTTCTCCCTGATTCTTTCTCTTGAGCCCCAAAGAGAAAAAACACATTTCATTAACAGTTTCATATCATCATACACTGATACACTGCTGGTATAAAAAAGGAGAAGAGAAAGTAACTGTGTGAGAAACACAGAGCAACTGGAAGATTTTCCTCTGATATCCTCACCACGCTAAATGCTCACAGAAGCAAAATAAAACTTAGTAAGTTTACCCAATTATGACATGCCTTACAATGGGAGCAGATGAAGAACGAACATGCTAAGTCTCTGAGCTAAAAACATGCAGCAGACTTTAGTGGTGAAATACAAATAATCCAGCAGGATATCAATAGGGCTTTGGGGAAAGGGCCTTTGTGGCCACAGAAGTCTGGCAAATATCAGTACACAAAACTAGAGGTGTGTCCTGACTAAAGGGATTCTCCGAGTCTTTAATACGCTGATTACTGTGAGTGTGAAGGGGGTGGATAAGGGATACAATATGGAGAGTATTTCCCAAACATATGTGACTACCAAAACATTTTTTCAAAGTTGATATTCTAAGCATCAAGCAATATTTTCAATCTATTCAATATTGCTTGATGCTCAGAATCTGAAAATAAAAAGGCAGAATTAGCCTTACATATTGAATCACTTCCTTTCACTAATCTCCTGCCTGAATGGCAGGGCAGAAATTCTTCTCATTTTTATCTTGCCACTCTGAAATAAATATAGACCCCCCAACCCCCAAACTCTTCATTACCACATATTTCTTCCCTCATAGGAAAAGTTTTATTCTTTCCATTTCTGTTAACAAGCTAGGTGTAGCAAAGTGAGGTGTTGCAAAACCAGAAAAGGCAGATGGATGAAAACCTTCTGAGGAAAAAAATATCTATCTTTAAGGAAATACAACAGAAAAATGGAGCCTAACCAACCTCTAAAAATCCAAGCCATCATTGTTTTAGAAACGGTTAGGTAGAATAAAAATGGTAGACAGAAATATACTCCCAAAAAGGACATGAACTCTAGACACATACAACTTTGGCTTGAAATAAGTTGTGTAGAAAAAATATTACTTTACAAATGAAGCAATTTAAGTATTTACAGATATATGTGTGCATATACGAATAATTTACTGTATTTTTCTAGTTGACACCTTTTCAAATGTAAGGTGATGTACGTAAAATTTTTACTGAAGCAGCAGTATGTTTCACAGTATTTCTGATAGTTCAAGCCAGAACCTGACTTTACTTGGGACAATCTAATAATGTCTAAGGGAAAAAGACTAGATTTGAAACAATAACTTTTGGCACTCATGTATAGGAGCGCAGTTTAGTGGGCAGCCTGGCAGGCTTGGTCACCTAAGTCACAACAAGCTCTTAGACTCACCTAGGCTATTAGGGTGGGGCAAGGTCTGCCATAAAATTTAAATACTATGTAAGTGTCTGAGAGATTCCATCCTCCACACCTGGCATACTGCAGGCACTGGTGGCTGATCCACCCCATGGGGAGGTAGAGGGGGGAGGTGCAACATATGATAAGAGAATTCATTTTCTGGGGGCTCTGCCAGTCCAATATTTAGACTACGTTGCCACAGGCAAGAGTGAACTTACTTATCTTTGAAAAGTCTTTTGAAAAAATGTTTCCTAGCTTTAACTCTATGCTGTACAGAGCTCCCTAAGTCTACAGTTGTTGAGTATTAGACGAAAAACACACACTTTATTAATTTTATTGAGTCGTACAAAGAAAATGTAAACCTTTTATAATGCAAAAGTTCTGTGATCACCTTTGAAGTAAAAGTAATAGAGAAGAGTCCCTGATGATGAGGGACCACTGAATTTATTTAATAATCTATGTCCATTTTTACAAAAATGCTCCATGTAATCCATTTAAAAATAATAACTGGTTCATTTCAGTCCCTGCACACAATGCTTCCCTTTGTCCCTTGTAAGTCTCTCAAACGTCTTATTTTAAAGGAATATATAGTACTCCCGGAAGACATTTTCCCATTTCTATTCTCTTCGACTCCTGCGAGCCCTTGTTCTGTGTGATAAGGCAATCTCCTCCGGGATCTGAGCTGTGTAGTTTCGCACCACGAGTGACAAGGACTCGACTTGAATAACTGCTGTGCGCAGGTTGTAATTATGTCAGCTGGAGTGTTGAACAAGGGGACTGATTAATGTGAGCCCCGGCCCAGGCGCAGTCCCTATCAAAACCTTCGCGCAGGCCAGCAGTGGGGACGGGTTAAAGCAAAAAGACAAAACATGCTGTATCGTCCATGATAGATGAATTGCTCCAACAGTCTTCAGGCAGATGTTCCAGGACAGTATAATATACAATTACTCTGCCTTATCACCTTCCCAGGGACAATAAAGCTTCCTCCTTCTATAGCTCATGTGAGTGAAGGCAAAATTAGTTTTACTTTTACAACACTGACTCACTTATCATGTTGCTTTGATTGTGCTTTTACAGCTAAGGAAAACATATATTCCACTTTTAAACTAAAAAAAAAAAAAAAACCTTAAAAATAAAACTGAAACCTTGTGTTGACTGTTTTTTACATGAGGACATAGTGTTTTAAAGGATTGTTTTGTTAAAAAGAGATGCAAGGAAGGTAATAATATATGTGTGTGCATGTGTAGTTAAAAACAAGTACATACACATAACTCAAGAAGAGCTGGATTGTATAATCATTACATTAATAACATCATTTTTCAAAGGCCACACAGAAATCATTAATTGGAAGGAACATGTAATTAAAAATATATATATGCTGATATTGTCCATATATTTCTCAGGCGTGGGCACACGGGCCCCTGGGCCTGGGAGGATGGTTCCAGATGACACACTTGCTCATCACAGCCACTCCCACTCTGAGTCTTCCGGGTCTCTTTTTCTTAGAAGTGCTATGCTAGCCTAGTACAGGGAGGCTTCCTCACAATGTCACAAAACATTGTCACTGATGCTAGAAGTAACCTACTTTAGGAGCACTGTGGTGACTATTTCTACCATCTTTATTTGTACTTGCAAAAATGGTGCCAAAAGTTTGAGAGAAGATGTACAAAACAGAACTATCTCAATTTGCAAAGGGAAATACATCATTATTTTTAAGGTTGAAAAACAATCTAAAACCTAAAATGGAGATGCAGCCATAACAATCTTGTGGTAATCCTAATTCATAATGAAATGAAGCAGCTAAAATTCCAATAGAATCAAAGGAAACCCATACAAAATGCTAATGAATGCAAAAATAGCATCCATCAACCTGTAGGGCCATATATATGACTTATTTCCACTTTTTAGTGGTTTAATACAACTGACACCAATACTCAGCAGTTACAACGCACCCTAAGTCATGGAAACAGATCACGTTCCCTATCTCAGTCTACAGGGTGATATGTTTGCCTTCCCTGTTCACATTATACACACACTAACTTCACCACCAGGATCCTTATTATCATATTCCTCTTGTAGGACACACTCAAAGGGAATTACATATTTCTAGAAAAAAATGGCAATTTGAAGAAGGTAGGGAACAATTTAAAACAGTCTTCAATGGAAATTTTAGCACATAAGAACACAGAAAACATAGAATTAAGTTCGTGCTTGGTAAAAATGTAACATGATGCTCATAACCACTCGGAATAAGCTGAACAAAAGATAGGTGAAAACAAATTGAATGGCTGTAAACACATGCAGGAGTCAGGAGGAGTCAGGTGTCATCAAGAGAAATGACTGCGTGCTCTTCAATTGGCTTATGATGTCATTAGAGTGTCCTGTTAGACTTACTGATCTTAGAAAAACCTGAGACATGAGCAAAAATTGTTTACAATAAGTCACAGAGAAGATGTCACACTTTAAAAGACTATATTGAAAGTGAGTGTGTGTTAAATGATTACACTAAATCGTTAGCTAGCAGCAAGCAACTTGTTAAATTAATGAAACATAGCTGAAGCAACACAAGCTTCTGTAAGAATTCTCCACACAGGGCAAATAAAACCCCAACTTGTGGGGTGTACAGGTGTGGAGGAGACAGATTATACCATTACATCATTTCTGTTTTCTTGATTCAAAACTCCAGCCTCAACGAAGATAAAAAGTGGTGCCATGTAGTACCCCCAAAAGGTGGGAAAGTTGTTATCGTAGCCACATGAAATGACAGGGAAGGCCTGAAGCCACAGTTCTCCATGTGCAGAGAGAGGACCCACAGGACAATAGTGAGGCACTGGCTCAACTCGGAGTGTTCCCAGAAGTCCTCAGAGGATCTAACTATTAGCAGTGGCCCCTGCTTCACCAACCCTAATCATGTATACACTGTACTAGCCATCACGAATGATGCAGTTTTCAGCTTTACTGTTTCAATGGACATATAAACACTTGGCACATAAACATTTAAGTAAATTTCAGAAAGTGATTTTCAGTAAACGAATGAATGCCAACACAAAGACAGTATGCATCCGTCTACCTGCCTTCAGCTGCCACCCTCTGTCTTTCCCTCTAGCCCAGGGTTTTCACAGAGCAGCCTCAAGGCAAAGTTTCTGTGAACACCAGGCAACAGGCAAGCTTATCATTTCTGCACTTCTGTCCACTTACCCGTTTTCTGTTCTCATCACTTTACTAAAACTGGTCTTCCCAAGGGAACCTGAGACTCTTAGTGACTGTGGCTGGCAGGCTGCACTCCCCTATTTCACTCAACACCTGGCACGCTGCCCACTCTTTGCTTGGTGCATGCACCTCTCTTTCCTGGAGGTCCCTCCCCTGTTCGTGAGCCTGCTACTCGGTCTCTCATACAGGCTATTTGCTTCTCTGCTTATTTCATTTTCCACATGTTCCAAGGAAAACATCAATCACATCAAGTTCCACATAGATGAGAACTGAACTATGCACCTACTGACCTGGCTTCATTTGGACATCACATGGGCAGCTCATGGGCAGCTCATCCCAGACCATCCTTTTCCTAAAGGATATCCCCCTCCAGGAGAGAGGACCTCCCTGACTGGCACAGTTACTCACCCAGCAGCCCTGGCCAGCACACCTGAAGGATGGCGTGTGGCTCTCTGTCACCTTCCCTTAGTCCATTCACTGGGCCCACAGGTCCACTGGTTCTCCCTCCCATCACCTGCCACTCTCTGCCCTTCCATCACAGCATTAGTTTAAGGTGATTTTCTGCCTGTACCTTTGCAATTGTCTTTTAAATGGTCTCCCGTCTCCTGTTGGATCCCTCTCTGACTCACTATTTGTCCTGCACAGGTGATTTTGCAAAGTTAAGTGTGACTATGTCATTTTCCCGCTCAGCATCCTGCACTGTCTCCCTACTGCTTTTGGAGGAAAACAGACCATCCAGCACAGACAGTGGAGAGAAACCCACACAGACTTCCTGCCGTCTTTTACCACAGGATCTCACAGGACCTACAATCCAGGCTTGTCCGTGTGAAAAAGAGAGCTTGACATCAAAGGAAAAGTGTAATTTGGGAGTACAGAATGGAACATAGTCTTACTTTTTTTTTTTTTTTTGAGACGGAGTCTCGCTCTGTCACCCAGGCTGGAGTGCTGCGGCCGGATCTCAGCTCACTGCAAGCTCCGCCTCCCGGGTTTACGCCATTCTCCTGCCTCAGCCTCCCGAGTAGCTGGGACTACAGGCGCCGCCACCTCGCCCAGCTAGTTTTTTGTAGTTTTTAGTAGAGACGGGGTTTCACCGTGTTAGCCAGGATGGTCTCGATCTCCTGACATCGTGATCCTCCCGTCTCAGCCTCCCAAAGTGCTGGGATTACAGGCTTGAGCCACCGCGCCCGGCCTAGATTGGAACAAATTTATGAAATTCAAATGTCAACCACTTTTCCCCCAAATAATGCAATCCAAAATACTAATTACCATATTTAAGCACAAAATTTGAAATTTATGTATTCTCTCAATGGAAAAAATCTTGTTTTATGACATTTCATGTATGTGTTAAAAGTTGTAATTTAAGATGAAGAAACAAAATGTATTGAAAGAAAATAACATGTCAAATTAATCAACATATACTCAAGACCTACACAGAGATCTCCAAATGGTGCCCCAGCTAATATGAAAGATGCAAAATGAGGACTAGTTTGTTTAGAAAGATTCAGACCAAAATAATTAAAAATAAGAGATTAAAGTTTAAAGAATAAGACGGAAGATCAAATTAGGTTAAAATTCTCCATAGAGAAAAGTATCAGGTTACATACTATGTTATTAAATAACAAATTCTAGTTTATTTGAATTATTGCTCACTTGCAGTTCTGCAGTTAGCAACAGCGTAACATTGTTTTACCAAAACAAAACAAACCTTAGAAGCAGTTCTTTTTCTAGAACTTCTCATAGATATAGTTAAGTAGGAAAATAATATGAATAGGAAAAAAAAATCCAACAAAAAATTTATGTTACATTCCCTAATGAAGAAGACAAAGATGTAAAATTTATAAAAAATATAATATTGTCTTGAAGAATTCTTAAGGACAAGCCAAAATATACCCAGTAAATCCTACCACACAGAAGGCAGCGTCTTATGTCTAAAGGGAGCGCAATGAGTCAGATACACTGATACATAAGCTGCTCTGACTTCCTCTGCTTCATAAAACCGACGGCATCACCATTTTCCAAATGTTCCAAGTTTGTCTTTCTGTCTCTCTTTCACATTTTTTCTACAGGCTCCAAGCAGACAATATTTCAGAATACATGGAAACAAAGAAGCTGAAAATAAAATGAAATAACTAGTATCTCAGCATTCTGACCGAATTAGTGAAAACTGGTCAAACTTTTATGTACTCCAAAGTTATTCTGTTGTGTTATTTTCTACTAATAGTACTTGCAAAAATGGTGTTATTTTCTCTCAGATCCACATCTGAGGCTTCATCCACTCCACACTGTAGGGATGCAGAGGTGATATTCTGACTTCTGTCAGCTCCTCCTGGAGATTACAGAGTTTTCCTAATAAGCTACACTGTAAGAGCTTCTATTGCTAGAAGATACAGATAGTTACATAGTAAAGTGTTTTGTTGTGTGATAATAGCTCTAGTGTCTAAGGAATAACTTATTATGCAAGAGACTATCGCCCAAAAATTTTTCTATTTTTTTTCATCTCTAAGGCCTTTCTTTCTTCCACAATATATACAGATATATCTAACTACTACCCAAGGGACTGTCCATAGTAATTCCTTGTAGAAAGACCATCCCCAAAGATAGCTTTGGTCCTTTTATAATGACTGGATTTGGGATTCAACAACAGTAGGTTTAATAAACATGTTTATCTGGATTCTACTTAGAGAGATAGCAGAGGGAATGTATGGTCACTTTGTGTTCCAAATGACTTCTAATTAATCTGTGATCTCAATGCCTATTTAAGCTACATCAACAAACAAAGCAACTTATTTGTAACTGATAAACAAAAAGTAGGTCTCTGATTCTTTTTCTTTTAAAGACATGTGAACCAATGTATAATTTTTAATGCTGTGAAATCTATTTGTTTTCAAGTTTGTAAGATCTTTTACTTAAACAAGGTTTTTTTTTTTTTTTTTTTTTAGATTAAAATGTAACAATATATTAACTAAAGGCCCAGTGTAAATGCTTGTGCTATATCAGCACAGAGCCTCCTAGGCTGAAACAAAAATTTTAAAAAGCCTATGTACTTGTGTGTTAGAGGGCAAGAAAGAAAATCATGAATAAAGCAAGCTGAATATGAAAGTAACACTAGATAAATAACATTACAGAAAATACAAAACCAAATAAAAAATTAGAACTGATGAGATAAAATTCACCAATGAAATGGGCAAAGAAAAACAGGAAATATTTCATTCAGGAAGAACTCAAGTTCTGCTGCAAGGAACTGTCTGAAAGAAGGAAGAATAGATTAACACATGGTACAACTTTCACACTTCATTATAGAATGTCTGAACAGATGATACAATTAAGAGGACATTCATTTTATTGTGTTGGTGAACCCCTCAAAAAAATCCCGCCTAACCTTGCCAGGAGCTTCTACTCTGAGTGAAAGACAGTACACCGGCATCAAGTGTCATCAGGACACAAGCTAGGAGAACCTTTCTTTTTTTTTTTTTTTTTTTTTTTTATTATACTTTAAGTTCTAGGGTACATGTGCATAACGTGCAGGTTTGTTACATATGTATACTTATGCCATGTTGGTGTGCTGCACCCATCAACTCGTCAGCACCCATCAATTCACCATTTATATCAAAGCAATCTTTATGCTTGCCAGGGCCAAACAGCTTCGCAAACCAGCCACCACACTGACATCTACCTGTGGCTGGCTGAACTGTGTGCAGGTGAGGAGCAGGAAGGGGTGATCTGACCAGGAACAAGCACTGCACAGATAATTCAGTGGACACATTTGTCTTCCAGAAATTCATCGCAATTTGAAGACGGCTTTGGAATCGTTATTAGTCTAAGCAAAGTTTGGAAAGGAACTGGAATTTTAGGCTTTCAAAGTAATCTTTCAGCCTGGGACATTTGTATTTTTATTCCATCAACTAGATTGGCAGTTACAATAGAGTAAAATATAAAGATATATAGACTTGAGATAAATGACATAATGAAAACGTGTTGACAGGTACTTTAAATGACAAAAATAGTTTTGATTTACAGTCTGTTCTGATCAAACCAGGTTTGCGGCATTGATCAAACTACTTCAAACCTCAAGTATATCTAATATTAATTCTAGACATTTTCATTTTGGTTATTTTTATGGGATCCCTTTATTCTTTAAGAACTTCAAATTCACCCAAAAGAAATAAATGCAACCTCCAATTCTTTGGAAAATTGTGTACTGTTCATTTTGGTATATATAATTTCACTTCTCTCAGTAAATATACTGCTACAGAGATAAAGATCTATTTTTTCTCATTGTCTTTACTCAGGGGCAAAACTACATTTGTTCTATCCACTGCTTCTTCTGGTATAGCCTATGAGCCTGCACAGGAAGCAAAAGGAAAACGGAAAGTCTCTGAAGAGATTATCCAAAAGCAGAAAATTTATTCCCTGTGGAGTGAGTCGCCCTAACTCAGGATGCTGCTGAAACGAGTGGCAGAACAGAACAATGAATCCCATTGTATACTGAATTCTTAATGCCACAATACCTAAGAAGGCTTGCCTTATTACTTAGCTATGCATTATCAACATAAAGTGTTTATACAAGAAAATTGTATAGAAATGTATACTATTATCTATGACATGAAAAACATGTTTTATAACTGAGATATTTTAGATAAATATATGTTTAAAAAATTAAACTCAACTTTCAGGAGAAATGAAAATTATAAATACAATTTTTTTGTCATTGCATCTTAAAACTTCCTTAAAAATGCTTCCAGCAATATGCAAAGTTCAGACAAAATTCTATTAAATTTAAAGTATGTTTGGCAAAAATTTTCAAGGATGTCAATACGTATATCAAATGGTGGTAAAGAATAGGAAATTTGCCCTGCGTCAGTCATGTGTGTAAGAACTTGATAAATTTGATTAGAAATACTCAACAAAATGTTTAGATATGAAATCAAAGAGATACTGGAGACTATTCCAAAATGTAGGCACATTCCCAGTTGAGCATCACTATCTGAGTTATGACGTTACTTCAAGTATTTTTTGACTTCCCCTCATCCAAAAAAGAAAAACAATCCTCTTGAAATCAAAAACTACTCCGTAGAAGTCATTAACACTGGTTAAGAGCTATATCAGCCATAAGTAGGGGGGGAAACACCCAAAATGTATTTCCAACAAATTTAGCAAAATGACGAGGTAAATCTTCAACACGAGGCAGGGACTGCAGATTCCGTTCTTCTGCTCCACGAGATACAGACTTTCTACTCAGGGTTATGATGTCAAGTAATGAATAAAGAAGAAAAATAGAGAAAAATGTAGAAAGTTAAAAAAAATTTAAAAAGAGTATGTAAGGTTAGAAGTACTAAGGAAGTGACACAGTTAAGGAAAACTCTGGCCAAAACTAGACTTAAGGAGCACTGATGCTATCCCAATTTCAATAATAGAGACACAATATGCAGATGATGAAACTGCCAGAGTCTGGCTTGACATTTCAGTTTTCTGCAATTTACTAATTATCATTTAAAGTGCAATGTAGCATTACCCTTAATATTTTTATACTACAGGTAGTATTTCTACGTTACTTTTCATGATTTATCAGTACTTTACTGTTTAATATGCATTTATTACATATCCCCTATAAATCATAGAGAAGAAATGGAAGCCAATGGGAAGATAAGTTTCACATAAACAAAATCCCAACTGAGGCCACTAAAGTGAAACACATCCACTCTGATACGGAAGCCAGTATGATGAGTGAAACAGAACGTAGTTCAATATTTACAAACCCTACGGTTCAGAAAGTAGGAATTTTATGCTATTCCAAAGTTTACTTACTATAACACACTAAATTTTTTTCTATTTCATTCTCATTAATACGGAGGTGGTATGTAACAAAGAAAAATAAAAACACAGAAAAATGTTATTTTTTTCATATTAATGCAGAAACACATCTAAAGAATTTGCTACAGAAATAATATTCTAGACCAGTGTGCTATGAATCTAATTTGTGCTTTGAAATTATAATGAATAGTAATAAATGGCAAAAAAGTTTTGGAGTAATGATTGAATACAGTGATTTGTAATGGATTAGACTTCCGGATATTTTAGACAGTAAAAGCTAATGAAGGGGGTACATGTTTACATTTAAATAGAATGAGATGTCATTGCCTAAATTAATAATGCAAACTTGAAAAATAGCCTCAGGTTCAAAAGACCAATTATAAAGTTCTTTTGTAAACAAATCTATATTTGTATTTTTCATGAATAATTATAACTACTAGTATTTCTCCACTAACGTTCAATTTATAAAATGAGAAATACATTTTCAAATGAAATTTAAGTAATATTTCAGTTTCTAATGATGGTAAGCTGCCTGTAAATTAAGTGTTAATAATGGCAAGTACAGGAATACTCCACAGGAATAATTTTTATCTATTGATACTACACAAATAAAAACATAAAACTAGACATTACATATTTTGAGCAGTAAAATATTATGAAAATAAACCAGTGAGATAAATATGAAAATAAATTAAATAATTTTCTTCATAGGAAATATGTGATCATCTTAAAGACTTATTAAATCTATGAAAATATAACATTCAAATTTATTTATGCTGTGAAAGAATACATTTATGTGAGGCAAATACGGGATCCTGTTCCTACTATTGTATACAACAAAAACAATATTTGGAAACTTAACTATCTGTTCATTTTTAAATCTTTTTTTCATCAACAAGAAAGTAAAGATACCTGTTCTAACCATATTTCATTCATATTCTCTCACTTCAGAAGTATTCAAACTTTTGCAAATTTTTTATACTCCTGGTCAAGGTGAACTTGCCTTTTGTTCACTAGTAAAAGAAAGCCTATTCACAGGTACGCAGAATGGTGAAGCTGTCCCAGGAACAGAAAGTGTTCAAACCATTTACTTTCACTAATAATCAATTATTCAAAAGTTTTAAATAAAGGTTAAAAATTACTCTTTTATAATGCACATTAAGCATTTCAAAGGGAAATTTGGTAGCTATCACTGGATTTCAATGTCGTAAGTCTTTTATTTGTAGAACAGTAACAATACACTTAGAAAACACCATCCTTTTAAAAGTAGTACCTGACAGATATAACATGGATGGGATCCAGCTGGCTGAAATGCAGTCCTAAACAGAAGTGAGGTTATTTCAGGGAGATAACTTGAATAAGGGACGAGTAACATGATCTCAACCTTAGTAAAAAGTGTAATACATTTTCAAACCAAGAAAACCTGAAATACTGTGAAATCTTTGTATGCATAAATGGATCTACCAAAGCACAGTACTGATCAGAGGAAAAAAATCACCACCTTTCCAGCCATACTATCAAAAGCCTTAAACCGCGCTTTTCGAAATGCATTTCAAAAAATCTGGAACATGCACAAAGATTTAGGCATAAGCATTTTCAGGGTAAAAGCCTGAAAATGGCTTATGTGTCCAAAACCTTAATAAATTCATTATTGTGCATCAATGTAACTTGGGGCCATGTACAGATTAAAATTACATGTCAAAACAGTAGTTTACAAACTAGGCATTTTGAAACTGTTAAGTATTCTCAGCAATTATCCAACAATTGATTTTGGATTTAATAAATTTTTACTTCAAAAACTGTTTTTTACAAAAAGCATATTGGCATGTATTACCAACAACATTTTAACACACGGAAGACCTTCAGGACATTGACATTCCTGCATTAACTTGTTGAGCAGTCTCCTGAGATGGAAAGGTGAGGGAAAACCTGAAACATTCACCTGAGGCGACAGTGAGAACGAGGGCGAACGTTCAGCAAGTGACTGACCTGCCAGACTCTGGCTAAGTGACTTC
Organism: Trachypithecus francoisi; assembly: GCF_009764315.1. Lineage (NCBI taxonomy): Eukaryota > Metazoa > Chordata > Mammalia > Primates > Cercopithecidae > Trachypithecus > Trachypithecus francoisi. Next base: position 21,104,330 of record NW_022681435.1, on the reverse strand, counting down.
AAAGTGCTTCTCACCTAATATTCACCATAATCCTATGAGGCTGGTCCACTAAGAACCCCCGATTTACAAACAAGAAAGAGGCATTTCACTCAATAGTTTGACCACGGTCCCACAGCTAAGCAGTGCTGAGCCCAGGTTCTCCACACGGCTTGCACTCCTCATGACACCCTTGTGCTGTGCTTATACCAAACACAGACAGAAACTGGATGCTGCAGCTAACTGGCAATTGTTATCAACAAGTCCTCGTATTTAAAAATGTGTGGCTTGTCAAAACAGTCTTGTGCTACGTTTAACATTACGATAAGTAAATACAGATTTTAATGATTAAATCTACTTATAAGTAGGTAACGCTTTTCTCTGTTTTATTTGTGGAATTTTATATATAATCTTGTTTGAAATCAGAATCCTGCTGCTTAAAAATAAAAGTTTGAAGACTATAAAGTAGTTACGTAGGAGAACAGTTGTTGACATGGAAAGGTATTTATAATTTTTTAAGTATAAAAAAATATATACTGAAACAAAAGAATCCCCCACCGACAACAGCAGTAAGAACCTCATGCATACAGTAAAACTCACTGGGCACAATCCTAAGAGGTTAAGGGGGAAAATGAAAGGAAATTCTTATAATTTTCTAATTGCTTTTCTGTGTTTTACAGGAACTCCAACTACTACATGATCTCTTTAATAAGGAAAAAGAACATTTAATAATGTTTGTCTTTTAAAGAACCCATATTATAAGCACCATAGAATTTCTGTCTACCTCTAATTAGATCACCATTTTACCAAATTTCCAAGAAACACCAATCCAGTGTTAAGCGAAGACAGAACTCATAAAATGTTGAATGAATGAATAATTAATGAATGAAATACATCTGTAATATCTCTGTACTATATGATGACCTTTCACATAAAACTTAATGCAATAATGTGGCTGATAATAGAAATTATGGCAATATATTTGCTAAAGGCATAGGCTAGATCCACAGGAACACAAAAACCTAACTTTTTAAAGGTTTCAGGCTTAGCATACATAATATTCAACAAAAGTGGGCTGCATTTAAAGACACACCCTCAACTTCATGTCATCATGTGGGTTGAGCACAGTGGAGATCTTCAGCTTCAAGATAAGGAAGGCTCTCATCCTTGAGGTGAGGCTTCTTAAGACGGATGTCATTCAGCTGCCTGCAAACTATGTGGGGTCCCATAGACCACCACATGGGGTCCAATGTCACTCTTGCAGGCTTCAGGCACAATGTGACCTGGCTGCAAGCTCTATGCTCCACCTGATCTTCCACTATGCCTCTCTACACATACCTTATCAAGTACTTGAGAGGACGATTTAGCATTGTCTGAGTCTATCTCACACTCTGCTGCACCAAGGCTTCGCTGCCGCCACTAAGTAACTCTGCGACCTGGCAGACATCACTCAGCCACTGTGGATGCAAGTGAGCGCACTGCACATCCATGAGCTCCAAGATGCTTTCAGCACTAACATGCTACAAGGTGTCAACCCCTCCTCATCCTTTCAGAACACATGTGGATTGGGTCCTGGAAATAATTTTACCATTTTTTATGCCATGGCTGAGATGCTGTCTCCTCTGTGAGAACTTCACCTGGGTTCAACATAATCCTTCTTTATGTACTCCCCTGGCCTCTCTCTTTTCTCATTCAAATCTGTATTATAATTACTTATAAATATTGAGTCACTTTTTATGCTATATCCTTAAAGGCAGAAAAATTTCTTGTATCATCTTCATTGCCATAAATGAGTGCTTTAGTCTAGACAAGATATCATAAATGGGTTGACTAACTGATTAATTAAAATGGTTTCCTTACTTTGAGAAATGCAATAAAATCAGTGGAAAAGCAGTTGTAAGATAAAAGTATAAAATCTAAATGTTAAGATTATAGAAAATGCAAAAGAATGTTATGTTTTTTAAACAGTAACTAAATTATGCATGATATTATAATGGCAGATACATGTCATAAATTTCTCGAAACCCACAGAATGTTCACCATCCAGAGTGAATCCTAATTGAAAGTATAGACTCTGGGTGAGAAAAACGTCAATGTAGGTTCATCAGCTGTAACGCATGGACCACCTGCTGGGGAATGTTGATAACGGAAGAGGCTCTACATGTGTGGGGTAAGGGATACAGGACCCATTTCTGGACCATCCTCTCCATTTTATTGTGAACCTAAAACCACTTTAAAATATAGTTTATTTTTAAAAGTCACTAAAATTAGGTAATTAGCTCCCAACCTAATATATGGATTCATGGTGATTAGAAAAACTCTACTTTGAATTGGGATTTAACAGGCTTTTAATCCATCACGGCGGCCCACCTGATTTGACTGCTCAGTGATGAGTCATTACCTGTAGTCACACCAGGGGCATCTGTAGGGCTTTTCTCCAGTGTGTACACGTTTGTGCCGAGTCAAATGGGACTGAGTTGTGGAGGCAAAGTTACACTCATCGCATTTGAAAGGTTTTTCTCCTGTAATATATCAAGAAATGTTATAGATGAATAACAGTAACTGGAAATGAAGGACTAAACCCGGCATTGACAATTTAAAAAACATTTATTTCCATGAAATGTCAAGAATATGATTCAATGGACTCCACACATTTAGGACATTTGAATATTTATTCTCAGAGTGAGAAACTTAGAAGATATCATTGATTTTTGTTTCTATATTAGAATGTAAGCAAAGTATAGATTATATGGTTAAGGTTCAATATACATAAACAGGAATCTAAATTCTATGGATGGTTCAGCACTGTATTTATAATGATTTAATAAACCATGCTACATCACAGCCATTAAAAAAATCTTAGTGAGGTTAAAGCCAAGGATAGGCATATAACAGAGATATACTGTGAATATATAATTTAAAACTGAGTAAAATCTTAACATTAGATATGAAGAAGAATAAATAAAATCAAGCTATAAATAGGCACCACTTTAAAAAGTGTCAGAAGCAACAACAAAAAAATACTGTATTAAGCTGAGTAAAAAGAGGCCCCAAATAAATATTTAGAATATTTAATACCACATTAAAATATACCAACCCTGTGTAGATACAACAGACACATCAATAGACAGACAGACATAGTTAAATAGACAGACAGACATAGCTTTGCAGCGCTTAATGGCAGGGACAGGTTCTAAGCAACGTATGATTAGGCAATTGCATTGTAGTGAGAATATCCTGCATGCACTTATACAAACCTAGATGGCACAGCCTACTACACACCTACCTAGATGGTGTAGCCTATTCCTCCTGGGCTACAAACCTGTACAGCATGCCACTGTACTAAATACTGTAGGCAACTGTAACACAATAATAAGTATCTGTGTATCTAAACACATCTAAACACAGAAAAGGTACAGTAAAAAGACAGCATTATAATCTCATGGGACCACCATTGTGTATGTGGTCTGTCACTGACCAAAAGGTTACGTGATGCTTGACTGTGTGTGTGTGTGAACGTGCTTATAAAATGTAACCATAAGAAGTTCGCCAAGGACAGGAAGATAGTGAAATAGCATACTGGTATCTTGAACAAAGTATTTCCTTCCTTCATTTGACACCTCCCTCTCCTTTAAATCATTCCTCCCCATCCCACACACATTCAAAGAATCATCAAGTCTTATCAGCTTTTAATTCCACTAGCTGCATTGGCTGGTAGGCACTGAAAACAAGGATATTTAATTTTAATTAATGTAAATTTAAATGTAAAAACTGATACTCGACTGAGCTATTGAAAAAATGTTTAAATATGCTTGGAACAGCTTGGGAATGTGAATCTACTTTTTGAAGTGTAACTTTTATCAAATCTAAATATAGACCATATATTTCAGATGAAAATTTAGCCTCTGAATTGAGATGCTCTAAATTGTAAAATACCAAATTTCAAAATCGCAGCACAAAGATTATAACAAAAATATTGTTAATAATGTTACATTGATTTGATGTAGAAATTATAATAATTTGAATTTGGTTAAATTAACTGTTGCAAAAATGTTTACACCTGTTACATTTTCTTTTTTTCAAATACGGCTACCAGGAAACAATATTATACATGTATACATCACATTACATTTGTATCAGACAGTAATGATTTAGAAAAAACCTCACTCCCCTACTCTCAAAAACAAAAAAAAAAATCTATAGTAATAGTGTTCTCAACATTTTTCCTGGCAAATTGTACATATAAGATGGATTAATTTTACATATGTTCAATAACTCTACTTGTTATTTCTTACTTTCCATGTTTTTGTGATTGCTGTATGAGTATACTGACTTACTTAGAAAATGAGGAGTAAAATATCTTACTTTAAAATTACTCTCTGTCAATCCGGCTATCAACAAAACCATATCTGTCCTGAAAATCAGAACGTTTAGAAGTTCGCCCTACATTCTGTGTCTACTTATATTGCTTACACATAATTGTAGTAACATTTAACTGAATCCATATACAACCCATTTGGTGGTATTTCCTCTCTTATTGCAGCACAGTAGTTAGATGAAGCCAGATGGACTTCAATTCTGATCCTAGTTTTGCCATATTTCACTTGCTACCTGTTAGACCCTTTGAACAAGATCAAGAGAACAATACCACCAAACATGCAGGGTGATTGCGAGGATTAAAGACAACAAAAAATACGGAAAGAGTACACTTAACACAGAGTTCTCAATAGCCAGTGGCTTTTATCATTATGATGACAGAACTGCCTAAACACTGATAATTGTCAACAAGTCTCTGCCAAAGATGAAAGAAGCACACAAATGCTTCTCATCAAGAGCTCATAACCAGGAAAAAGACGAACAGCTAGCAAACATAAAATAATTCATGGTTTTGCATAGTTACTGAATATGACATAAAGATATCATTTAACAGATCCTACCAGGAAATATTTATTTTTTTTTTTTAAAGACTATATACCAAGCAGAGTAACAATCTGAATTGAAAGGGATTTTTGTCTCTTTCAGCCTTTTGTCTTTAAGATAAATCCCATCTACAGTACCCTATTCAAGTGGTCACCCAAGGTCTGCTTGAATAACTCTTTGTTCTCAGTCTCTAAACCTCTGGTCAAATGACTTAAATTGCTATAGACAGCTCAATTGTACTGAAATGACTTACACACAAATTTACTTTTATGATGATGGCAGATTTTGCTTTAATTTGATGGAAAATATATGATATTCATACTGCATAAGAATAAAAAATAGGTGAAGCTATTCAAATTTGACACAGGAATATTCTGTATCATGAAATCATATGAACATCCACACATAGCATTTATAAGATTTGATTTTGTTCATTTAAACAAATAAATAGCAATTTAATGCACACCAATGTCAAAGTGCAGTACACATGACAAACAGAAACACAAAGGCAGCACTGGTCTAGATAAAATGACACATATTATAAATTATTTTACTAACTTGACTTATATCTGTCTAGACTGCCCACACGAGGCCGAATGTATAAAGCATTTTAAACAGCTTCAATGAGGTATAATTGACACACAAAAACGTCCATTTGGTAAGTTTTGTTATTGATGAAACTCTGCCACAATCAAGATAATGAACACAATCATCACCCCCAAAAGGACTCCTTTTAACTTCCCGGTTCCCCGTTCATCCCTTTGTCAAGCCACCACGCTTTCTGTCACCATTATATCAGTCAGCATTTCCTAGAAATGTATGTACCTACATACTTATGGTATGAATTCTCTACTGTCTGGACTCTTTCTCTCAGCATCATTATTTTCTGACTCATCCATGCTACTATGAGTATAAATACTTCATTTATTTTCGTTGCAGAGTAGTATTCCATCATACTGGTGTACCAAGTTTGATTATCCATTTGTCTACTGAAGGACATTTGGGTTGGTTCCATTTTTGGCTACTACAACAAATAAATTCTCTGAGCCTTCACATGTAGTCATTATATGAACATATATTTCCTCATCCCTTGGGTAAATCCTGGACGATGATAGGTATATGTGTATAATACGGTAGTATATATTTTGTTTTGTAAGAAACTGCCACACTGTTTCACAAAGTGGTCTGAACATTTTACATTCCTACCAGCTATGTATGACTTGCTTCAAATCCCCGCCAACGCTTGTTGTAGTCAACGCTTTACACCTGCATTCCTCCGAGGGTGCGGAGGATCTTTCCATGTGCTCACCTGCCATACCTTTATATTCTTTGGGGAAGTATCTGCTTCAACTTTTTGACTTATTTTTAAATGGTTGTTTGCTTTCTCAGGATTGTGTTTTGAAAGTTCTTTACATATTCTGGATAAAAATTATTTATAAAATTGGTCATTTATATATACTTTCTCTGTCATTTATCTTAAGTCTGTTTACAGTGCCTTTTAAAGAGAAGTTTTACTTTACACAGTTTTCAATTTATCAACATAATTTTTCAGGTTATTTTTTATTTTATAAATCAGGCTACTGATGTCGTATCAAAGAAATCATTGATAATCCAAAGTCAGAAATAATTTTCACCTATGTTTTCTTCTAGAATTTATATAGTCTTAAGTTTGACATTTAGATTATGATCATTTTGAGTTAATTTTTGTATACGGTACAAAGTATGGGTCAAAGTTCATTTTCATTGCACATAGATAGCCAACTGCTCCAACACAGAATGTTGAAAAAACTAAATTGCCTTTGCTCCTTTTTAAAAAAAAACAAAACAACAATTCACCATGTAGTATAGGTCTATTTCTGTAATCTCCATTGTCTTCCACTGATAAACATTTGACTATCTTGAAGCCAATACCAGAAGAGTTTCGTTATTGCAACTTCATAAGAAGTCTTGACATCAAGAAGTGTATAAATCCTCCTATCTTTCTCAATGTTGGTGCCTTATTTCAAGTCTTTGAATTTCCATATAAATTTTAATATCAGCTTGTCAACATCTTTAAGAAAAATAGCCTGATGGAATTGGGTTGATCGATGACAATGAAATGGAAATCCTAATAATATTAAATTGTCTGATCTATAAACTTGGTACATCGCTCTGTTCAGGTGTTCTTCAATTTCTCTCAGTAGTGTTCTGACATTTCCACCATTAGGGTTTCGCACATCATTTGTTAAATTTGTCTTTAAATATGGTGGCTTGTTTAAAAAACAATTGACAAATAGATGCACAGGTCTATTTTTGGATGCCATTCTGTTCTGTTGGTCTGTGTGCCATCTTTATACCCGCAAAATACTATTATGATTATGGCAGCTGTATAAATAAGACTTAGGTAGGCAGTATAAATCTTCTACTTTTCAAAATATAAGTCTACGTGGTCAAGCAATTTAAACATTTTGTTCAAAATTAGCTGGGCACGGTGGCGGGCGCCTGTAGTCCCAACTACTCAGGAGGCTGAGGCAGGAGAACGGCGTGAACCCGGGAGGCGGAGCTTGCAGTGAGCTGAGATCATGCCACTGCACTCCAGCCTGGGTGACAGGGCGACACTCCATCTCAAAAAGAAAAAAAACAAAAACAAAAACAAAAAAAGATTTTGTTCATTATGCAAATTCACAAATATATTCTGATGTCTCCTTATTCCATTCAATCTAAGTGTTTATAAAATGTTTTGGCCTTATAACTCACTGCTCTTTTGTTTATTATAATAGCGTTGGTAGGTGTCCTCAAACTATTCATTTTTTCATAGATTCTGCTGATATTTGAAGTGGGGTAAAAGGATGACATCATGAACTCCACTGCCTAAGTCAATGGTATAAATTAAAGGTCATCTAAGATCTCTGAGCTTCATTTTCTTGGTTTCGTAGTTTAACATAACCTCTTTAAAAACTCTGTTTAATGTAGCTCATTTTATTTAAACTTACATGAAAATCTTTATGTGACAAAATTTAAATTTAAAAACAATCCTTCTAAAGAATAATGTCATATATATTCTCTACAGTTCACATTAACCTAGTATTATATTGTAATAAATTATAAATGGTCTTTTCATATTTCCTTTGACCATACAATAGATTACACTGTGTAATATTAAGCGAGTGTGAATTATATTATACAGGATGACAGGGAAAAATATAATGCTACCAAAATATCACAGTACATAAAATCCTATGCTAAGCAAGGCTCACACCACTGAGCTCCTGATAGTTTAAGTCCATGTCAATGTATACAACCACAGATTATTCAAATTTGTATATAATAGTTAATTTGTAACTCATCAATCAGATACATGTTCAACACTATCACTCTAATACATAATTTGGTAATTCTTCTTCTCTTTTATGGGTAATTTCTTTGGGAAAATACACTACAGAAATATAGAAAGAGTTTTGTATTTGTTAGTCTCAATATGTAGACAAAAATATAGACCTGACTTCTAGATTGTAAAGTTTGAAAGAAAATATCACACATTTGAAATAAGAATTTAAATTTGCTAAATATTTGCCAATGGTTTGAAGATGACATACATTATATGAAAGACATATACCTGTTAAGGAAAAACTGACGGCAGACTGATCAAACGGGTTTGGTGCATATTGGTAAAAGTGCTGCTTTGAAAGCCTTTGTCATTTCAAAGGCAAAAGAATGCATAAATCTAAGTAAGATATTGACTACTCTCAAACAATGCTACCTGTAGGCCAACAGGGCTACCTGTACATGTGCTTTTCCAAAAAGCAGAACAAGGATGAAATTTCCTTTCCTCCTATTTCCCTCTTACATAACAGTACCTAGTAGTTTAAATTGTGTCACTTTTCACACTTTCCGTTACAAGCAGTGATCTTGGCTCAAATCACCATTAAGAAACCTACTGCATCTCAGGCCCCATTGATAAGGAAAGCCAGAGGATGAACAGCAGAAGGGCTGTTGTCACAGTGCGGTGTCCTTTGTGTGTCAACTGTCCGTCAGACGGGCCGACCGCGTCTCCTGGACACACACACCGCATTCCTCTGGGCGGGCTGGTGGTTATTAAGCTGCCCAAGACTGTTCAACCACACGTGAGGATCTGCTCCTGTGCCCTTGAATCAAGGGTCCCTGACAGGTGATAAAAGTAAATCTCAGAATGGAAGATGTTTTGTGTCAGCTCCCTGGACAGTCTGTATTGCGGTGAGGAATTATTTACACCATTTGGAGCACTTTTGATACCTATCCCTTTCCAAGCTGATTATAATTTGCGTGGGTACTCTGTGGTAAAAAGGTAAACCATGTCAAAGAGGAATACATCAGAGAAATATAGATTTCAAATGCACCATACAAGTCTGGCCTTGGGGAAAAAAGGTTGTGTGTTGCTTAAATATTTTAAATCCAGCATAAAAGTTAAGTGCCTAGACTGAGTTGTGCTTAGCTGTTTTGTTGAAGCAAATGGTCTTAAGAACTGACTTTGGTGTGGAAGAATCATGTTTGATTTGTGCTACAGAGGCAGATAAATGCCAAAAAGACAGATACCTCTGTCTGTGAGACATTGTCCTATATGGTATAAAGTTAATAGCAAAGTAATAAGGAGCCTCTGGACCTGACATAAAATATAAAGTTGTGCCAGCTCAGTGCAGGCTTCCTGATCGATCTATCACTGGGAATGCCCGTGATCACAGCATTCCTGTCTCCACTGCGATAGGCACTGACCTGACCACTGGCAGAGATGGCACAGCAGTCTGTTGTTCCCTGGGGCCATACCAGGTGGGACAAGGTGAACATCAATGGCATTTAAACAGTAACAATTTGAGCACTGATAAAATGAAAACATTAAGAATAAAAAAGCCCTCAAGAGCATACTGTTACCATAACTATTTCCCATTTCCAACTTCATCACAACAGTGGTCAAGAACAATTGCCACTAACTGGGCCCCCTCCTGTCATCTCTTATGCTGAATCCTTAAGCCAGTGGATTAAAATCATGCATGCACAGGTGGCTTCTATAAACTTAAAATGGACCTTGTTTCAAAGTTTAGTTTATGTTTCCAACATGATGCTAACCATTGAATTTCCCATTAACTCAATAATTCATACCCCTTTTGAAAATCTGAATGATATTCACACATCTAAAAGGAATGGCTGGCATTAGTTTGCAGTGATCTTGCAAATGCCATATTGGGCAATGAAGCTACTTGTACCTAACTTGTTAAATACAACATATCAAGAATCGTTAATGTACCATAAATCACACATTTTATGTATTTTAATTTCATGCCATTTTGAGTATGACTGACAAACTTAACCATTCTCATGAGACCTAAAGAAAAGTAGGACATTTAGTTACCAATTTTGTCATCAAGTGACTTATCATCGGAACTAGGACACATTTTAGAGTAAAAAGTGGTTCCATTAATAATTACAAGAAACTACCATAAATCAGCACTGTCCTAGGCACACATAAATTAGTGTCATGAAAATAATTACTCATGAGACCCATTAGATTATATAAAGTAGGTAATACAATTTGATAAATGTTTAACACTTTTCATCCTTAAGTGTTCCTGATATGGTTTGGCTGGGTCGCCACCCAAATCTCATCTTAAATTCCCACATGTTATGGGAGAGACCTGGTGGGAGGTCACTGAATCATGGGAGCAGGTCTTCCTCGTGCTGTTCTCCTGATAGTGAATAAGTCTCACAAGACCTGATGGTTTTAAAAAGGGGAGTTTCCCCGTGCAAGCTCTCTTCTCTTGTCTGTCGCCACGTAAGACGTGCCTTTCACCTTCCGCCATGATTGTGAGGTCTCCCCAGCCAAGTGGAACTGTTAAGTCCAACAAACCGCTTTCTTTTGTAAACTGCCCAGTCTCGGGTATGTGTTTATCAGCCGTGTGAAAACGGACTAATACAGCTCCTAATCAAGGAATCTACTTTATTTCAATGAATCACCAAAAATGCACATCACGGAGAAAAAAAAGTCCTCTACAATGACCGTAATTAACTCTTATGTTGCTTTTTGATGTCTTCTATTTTTAATACCAAGAACAATTGAAACAGCATTGACTTCAGATCCTATCACAGATGGATTGACAGACAGGAGGGTGGGGAGGGAGACAGGGAGATAGGCAGAGAGACAGAGAGGAAGGGAGGGGTAGACACGTAGCTAGCGAAATAGGGAGGCAGGTGATTAGCTACTAGGTGCGTAGAGAGAATGACTGAGACGGAGTCTGGCTGACAAAGACTCCCCATTTTCCACCCACAAGGCCTAAGGCAGAGATTTGCCGACAGAGAAGATAGTCTCCTGTATCTTTGGAAGCCAACCTGCTGTTTTACTTCTACTTAACATGAATTTACTGAGGGTACCTGCTTCTTGAAATATGGAATATGTCTACATTTTAAATATATAAAAACAGATGATTTAAAATCGTATGTTATTCGACTAGAATTATCTGTAGACCTTCAAGTGCACAGATTTTACAAAAATTAAAAAGGAAAGTAATTGGTGACATCAAGAACTGAGGCTGGGGTGTCTGCCGCCTTGCCATCCTCTCTGCAGAGAAGGGGCCAGTGCAGACGCGGAACTGACCTGTGTGCTGCCGGCGATGCTTGGTGAGGGCGTGGCGGGTCCCGCCGGCAAAGCCGCAGAGGTCACACAGAAACGACTTCTCGCCTGTTGCAACAATAAACAGATGAGGGACTGCGGAGGTCACAGATCATTAAAACATATCTATCAAGGCTTTCAGGGTTACTAATTCCTCCAATCAAATGTTTCCATGTAAATATGTCAAATGGGAATGAAATTACCACTGCGGTTTATTGACTGTGATAAAATCTGAAAAGCACCACTGAACATAATTACATACTTGTCAGACCCATAAAAATTAGCTTTATTATCAATGGAATGGTTTTGTACAACTTCATTTCTGGTAGATGTCTTCCAGATGGGGCTGCTTTATGCACTTGAACAGTTTTTATGCATATCCTGATTTTTTACAATTCCCATACATCTGGCCTTTCTGAGCTGGGTAAAGATTGCTTGGAATAGTTAATATACAGTATATATGGTTCTGCTTAAAGAAAACAGATTGAATTTTCCAACAACTTAAGGATATTGAATTGGTTCTACCTGATTCTATTAGGGTCTTCCTTAATCACTTCCTTCTTAATAATATGAATTAAATGGTTTCCTTGAACATGCTGAAGATCCCAAGTAACAATAAAATCTATATTAGTACCAATAGCAATTCCATGCTGTTTATGTTTCTCGCTTTTACAGCATAAAAAAGAAAGTCTAGGGATTGCTAAAGAAATTGTACAAAAATTCATACTATTCGTCTTTAACGATAGCTCTGGATTGGAAACCTCTGCAATACTTAGGGACAGATTTCGCAGACTTAGTATTTGTTAAATGTGTGCAAATGCTCATTTTTTTAAGCACTTTTACACAAGCTAACATTTGCCCTACAGTTTATAAATGCAATCTATCTTTCCACTGCAGCATATTTAGGCAGTAAGTGCTGGCCAGCTAGGCAGATCATCCCATAAGACTCACAAAGAAAGGCAAAACAGAAGAAAAATGCCAACCTTAGAGAGATTCAGTGAAATTATAAAATGCTTTTCCAGAAATAAAATAAATCATTTGTATCTATCTTTACCTACTTTACTCATTTAGACATTTAATGCAACAAGTCTTTCAAGAGTTTGGCCAGAGTCAGGCTGTGTTGTTCCCAATCACTTTGGTATATCATAATAGAAACTTAACTTGTGGCATTTTGGAAATTATAATTGCCTTTTTAAGATTCTAATAAATAGCACATATAGGGAGAATAACTTCAGTCATCAAAAGAGGCTTCCCTTTACTTAACATTACTGGCTTTTCTACTTTCAATGAACACATATACTTCAAGAGAGTTTTAACCAAATTACGCTTAATCTAATTTCGTAAGGGTATGTTAAAATGTTCACTATTATCATTTTCAAAATAAGGCTGAATTTAAATATTTTTGCTATCTTTAGTTTCCTATTTTGCAGCTAAGTTTATTCCTTGGTATTATTATTTCAATATAGAAAGAATAGAGTAGATGGGCTGTAAAGAATAGTTTAATTATAATCACTCATTTAATTATTTAATCGATTTGAAATAAATCTTTCTAACTTGCTGTATTATCAATTAAATAACACTGAAAGTAGACTTTTTTTAATCCCACAAGACAATTTGCTCGTTAATATTAACACAGTTTTCTATGCTGAGGCAAAATCGTTCCCTCCAATCAATTCCTCGTTGCTGGTCCGTGGGTGCTGCCTGCTGTGCGTATGAGGAGTGTGTGTGCAGCACCACACACGCATCGGGTGGTGTGTGCTAGTGGCAGTGTCTGTGCCATATCATTCAATAAGCAACATTTCTAATGAGGAAAGCGCAATCTTAAGACTTTTGGATTCAAGTATTCTTCCTTTCTGTCACTTATGAACTTCTTTGTGGCCTGCATCTTGTGAAATAAAAACATGAACAAGCATAGAAAATCCCTCTTAAGATTTATATTTTCTACATGCATAGATGCTGCATATTTACATACATGCTGTATATATTTTTATTCCTTTCCCTATTGTAAGATTTATACATGCGAAAACACAAAATTATTAATTTTCTATGTGATTTGATTCTCAATACATTAGTGACCTTGATTTTTTTATGTGTACGATTTTATTTAGGATGTTAGTCTCCAATGGATATCATATTTACCTAGGTGGCTTGACTTGTTTTTCATTCTAAACTCAATTTTCACTTGCCTTTTTTTTTTTTTTTTTGGAGTGGGTTGGGGTGTTAGGGTTGATCAGCAGCCAAACGGAGTGTTTTTTGAGAAAAAAAATTTTAAGAAAAAAACTAAAGGTAAAATGTCCTGAATTTAGAGGGGTTCATTCAGCATGCCCTATTTATATGATAGCAGAGATATAATGGGAGACTTCTTTTTGTAACAACTTGAATTAGTTTCAAGTGTGCCATTTTGCATTCAAATGTAGAAAGACACGGAAACTAATCCTTTATTTTCTATTAGAAAACAGCCACTGTCCCCTATCTCTCATTATGGTGCAGACTACAAGACCTAACAACAAAAATCTATATTATTGATCCAGCCAAGTCTCCACAATTATTCTTTAGAAGGAAACGCCGACGATAAATTACATCTGCACTGGCTTTTCATCTGCTGTTCGATATAAGTGATCTCTCAGGGCAGGCTGGAGACCTTAAATCGTCAACACCCTTGTCAAGGAAGCTAAGGAGGCCTGGGCTTCCCACAAACTGCTTGAGAAGAACTTTTAACCTATAATTTCTAACAATAATATAAAATTCTTGGCAATCAGAAGAACATTTTGGAATGCTGATTAAAATTTATTATTATTTTTTTCCCTGAAACAAAATACATTCTGAGAGGTGTAAAGAGAAAGAAGACCAAAAAAATATCAAACAGCTCACAGGAATGCGGCCATAGTGCTACAGAGACTCAAATATAAGCTTGTGAGGAAGTTTTGAGCCCACTAGACTTAGACTATGAAAAAGAAATCACAAACATCACCATAGGGTCTTACTGGGATTTACATTTACAAGGGACCAACTGGGAGTTCTGGGACCACCCCTACCAAAGATGCACTCTCAGTGTTGCTTCACCTGTCAATTCACGGAAATTCCACACCCTCTGTTACATGTTCTGATGTGAAATGTACATGAATTTGAACATTTTTAATAATTTCCAAAAAAATTACAGTAGCTAAATGCGGATTAGTGTCTTTGTATCAATTATCAAAAACTCTTGGATCTGATCGTATCCTCCTCAGAAAAAAAACATTAATTTGACAACATATGGAAATTCGTTTACATCAGTAACAAAACACAAGACTAATTCTCTTTGAAAACTTAAACTCTCCATATGACCTTCCATAAAGATCTTCTAAAAAGATGCGTTAAACACATACAAATATATATATATACACATACACCCACCATAAATGAGTTTCTAAATATAAACTTATTTTATGTAAACATATTCACACACAAGCACAAATGTCACTTTAAAATTGCCTTCTCCCTGAAAAATAATGAAATGATACCATACCTATAACTATATAATTACCACAATCTTAAAGCAGGACATCATTTCCATTGATTCCTATGAAGATGGGGTAATTAATGCCTCTGTTCCCACAGTCCACCCAGTCTACCTCTGCCCAGCCTCACGGGACAGGAGGGCGGCGCGGCACACCTGTGTGCGTCCTGTAGTGGTCTTTCATTGCGGAGGCTGTGAGGAATGAGTAATGGCACGTGGGCCAGGTACATTTAAACGGCTTTTCTCCCGTGTGGAGTTTCATGTGGTTGTTCAGGGCCCACTTCTCTGTGAAACTTCTATCACATAAGTGGCATGTAAATTTCCTGCATGAAGGAGAGAGAAAACAATGTAAATATGGCCCGCATGCCAGCACCGAAGGCCCCAGGCAGTGCGTGTGCGAACCCTGAGGTGCGGTGCGCATGCAGCCTCTGCGAGGAGCACTGCAGGCCTGGTCTGTCATGTCTGTATAACCAGGCATTGATTTTTCTGTCCAGGCCTGGCACCTCAGCCATTTATTCTCTGCTTTGCGGTTGGGCCCAACGGGTTTGAAAAATTCTGTTACAGTCCAGTCACCCCTGAGGCAAAAGTGAGAATAGATTTCACCTGTACAGG
Source organism: Trachypithecus francoisi (assembly GCF_009764315.1). Taxonomy (NCBI): domain Eukaryota; kingdom Metazoa; phylum Chordata; class Mammalia; order Primates; family Cercopithecidae; genus Trachypithecus; species Trachypithecus francoisi. The sequence continues at coordinate 21,088,707 of NW_022681435.1, read as the reverse complement.
CCTACACCACTTATCCAGGGCATGGGCTGTCAGAGCAAAGGCTAAATGAAATGCTATCCATACTCAACCACTCAGACAAGCCCTGCTGTCTGCTGCTGTGCGGCTAGTACGGCTGGAGCAGGGACTCTCCTGCACGCACCCGGCGGCCCCGCACCACTAGGCTGCAGGGAAGAAAAGGCAAACCCCAAAGGTGTTTCCTGAACCAGGGGTCCTTCTGTGTGACCATGTGGGTTCATAAAAAGGTTCCTTTGATAGGAATAAAACTAGATCATAACTATGCATTTTTATAAAATCAGTCTTTGAGAAAAATAAACCTTAACTATTTCCACTATGAAAAAAAATACTGAAAATAACACATTAGTACTCATACAATATTTCAGGTTTACCATTTAAGACCTTATAATACCTTTAATAATAAAGGAACTCTGAACCATCAGCAGAACCTTGAATACTTCCTCCGTTTGATCTTCTGCCCCTGTTCAATTGCATTCATGAAATAGTTGCTAACATTTACTTTATATTTCCAATATGAGTTTACAACAATCCCTGTATCTAATAAAATACTGTCCAGTTAATTCAGAATAATGAACAGTCAAAAGCAAAGTAAAACTCAATAATCAACAGTAAACTATTATAACGAGTTGCCAAGCACGATGCCACAAAAGATACCGTCTGGCAACTTGGGTTGGCTATCATAAATTTTAGCATTTTAATGCAATCAGAACTATGAGTTTAATAATATCTGTGCTTTAAATTATGATATGAATAAGGAGATGTTGAGTGTATATTTTCACATAGTCTTTAACCATGCTTTTACAAATTTCCTTAGCCCCATGATGGCTGATAAAGAATCCCAGGGTCCAAATAATTAACTTTCCTATTTTGAGACAAATGTGAATTACCTTAACAAATTCATCACTTGGAATATCATAGATTTCTATGAATCAAATTATAAAATTGTCTTTTATAAAAATCTCTCTTTTATTCTATATATATTTTTAAAATGTAGCTCTTAAATGTAATAGAAATAAAAATAGTTAAATACTTAAGAATTGCTACATAAGTTAAATGCTTCATTAATATTAAAATTGCCAATTTATTTATCTATATATGTAAAGAGATACACTATATTTACACCCATTAACATGGACTAACTTTGAAATTACTATATCATTGGATCGTTGCTTACTAGTACTAGAGAATGACAAATATAACTAAATACTTGGAAATGCACTGTAAAAAAATATCATGTCCGTATATCTCTTTGACAGGTCTTCATGCATTTAACATTTCAAAACCATGACAGGGATCTTATTTCCAAGATAAATTCCCCTATCTACTTATTTCTTCATGTATTTATTGTGGCTCTAACCTTCTCCTACAAGAAACAAATAAGGAGGTTAAGTAGATACTATCTTTTAACAAATAGTTTCTCCACACTGTGTTACAACTTTATGAATGACAAAATAAATCCCTCATTTTTAAATCTACTGTGATGTACATTTAACAAAATTACATCTATGAAACCTCAATATATGTACTCTATTATTCCTATGTAATAAAAATGTTAAACTAAAGCTTGTGCCTGTCGTGAAATGACAAAAGCCAGATAACAAAGAACTAAGACTACCACTTGACTTTCAGAAAACCTCATGTGTTCTACAATTTGCTTTACGAAAATAAATAAGTTCATTCTGGCACTTCAAAAAGAACCGGTATTACCTATGTGAACTGTCCTTATAAAGATCAAGACGTACTTAACAATGGGGTATTTCCTGGAACTACACAAATTCTGAGTCTCAAATATTCTAAAATATTTGCCTTCACACAGCAACTCAGTAAGACCTCTACCATTACCCAAGGATCCTGGTCCTCCTGGGGACCAACAGGAAGTCTATCACGAGGAACCTCCCGGGCGAAACCTGAGCTAATAATGCATACAGCTCTGTCTTGCCGGGTGAACCCTGCAAGAAGAGGGACATCAGTGTGTGTTCTGGCTGGACAGCAGAAACACCTGAACACCCACTGTCCCCAACCCACTGTTCCACATAGCACAGAGAAATCAAAGGAAGAGAGGAGTCAGGTTTGGCTTTCAAGGAAATTATAGGCTACTAAGAGAAAAATCATTCACAAAAATAAACTTAATGCCAGAAAAAAAATTAAATGCCATTCTACATTTAAAAGAAGAGCAATTAGCAGGGCAGACAGATAAGAGAAGGCTTCCCAGAGGTGGCATTTAATTTAGACATTTAAAAATAGGTGACAACTGGAAATGCAGAGCTAGCTGGGAGGGTGTCAGAGATGGGAGATGCACAGTCCCAGGGCTAGGAGGCAAAGGTGCTGACAGGCCTCGCTGGCTGTGGCTCCTCCTCGCCTGCCACCCCCACGAAGATGCCCCTCCAGGCACCAGGGACAGGGCCAAGACCTGTGGCTTACCCGAGGCTGATTCAATGTTTTCAACGCTTTTCTATCCCCATGTGGTGGACTTCCCGGAGAGATTTCTTGCATAACTGAATTTACAGTGTATTAAAGAGGTCTGTTTTGCAAAAGTTCACTAGTGAAGATTGTTTTATAGGTCAGTCAGGTGAAGGATGAACGAGGATGAATAATTAGTAATTACGTAAAGATTACCATCTAAGAGGGTATATAACACAAGCACGCATAAGAATATGATGGTATATGATTCACCCTTGTTCTTGCGGCCCAGAAAATTGAAGCCCAGAAGAGAGAGCTGGGCTTCAACACCATTTGCAGTTCTTAGGTAACAGAGTGACTCTACAATGCTTACCACAAGTTCAAAACGCCAAACAGTGCTACCAGAATTGAAATGAAAAAGGGCAATTTCTCATCTTCCCTTTCCTTGGACTTTACTAGATGTTTCTCTTGGATATAAAGAGAACTTAAAGGTTTCAAAAGGAAAAAAAGTCACAAGCAAAAGAAATCAAAATGGATCCAGACTCCTCAAGAGCAACACGGGTAAACATTAAATGTTCTACATAATACCTTTAGTGTCCACTCAGCAGGTGTTTTCATTCCAGAGTTCCTGGGACTGAGATGTCTATTACACTAAACTTCTGGAATAAGGCCCTTTCTCAGGCAGGTAGCTACGACATGGAAGTCAAGAGTTAGTTAGTCTTCTAGCATAAATTTAAAAGAATTCCTTGTTTGTTTTTTTTTAAGAGCCAGGGTCTTACCCTGTCACCTAGGCTGGAGGGCAGTGGCATGATCATCGCTCACTGCAGCCTCGGGACCTCCTGGGTACAAGCAGTCCTCCTGTTGGGATTACAGGCTTGAGCCATCTCGCCTGGCAGGATTTCTAAATTAACTAAGGGGTTCCTAAAATTCTAAGCACTTTTTCTAGTATTCTTGAAATATTTATGAGAGGTTTCTTTCTTCAATACCATGTGTGTTGTTTTTTCATTAGCACCCTACCAAATGTGGGCTGACTCTGGCCTTAGCTCACCTACCTGCTAAAATCAGGGAGCAGAGGTGCAAGCCAGGGTGTTCAGCACACGCCAAAGTATTTCTTCTCTGAAATTCTCTCATTATATGATTGATAATAACAGAGCCAAAATGAAAATCCACATCTTCAGACCGAAAAATTCTGAAGACAGAATACTAAATATCCTCATTGTCAGCTATATGACAATAACTAGAAACTCTCACCTGGTGTTGCTAGACGTCATGAATAAAGTTAATCTAAAGAATAAGTAGGGAACTGAATTATGATTATAGGATTAATAGCACTGTCCTAATAGATATTTCGGCCTTAGAGAAACTCTGTGTTAGAGTATTTTTCTATTTTTGAATGTCTAAATATCAGACAAGTTATGTCAAAATACATAATGTATAATTTTGGTTATATCTATAACCTTATGTTTCCATATTACTATGGTAAGTATCCTAAAAAGGTATTGTTTTACTAATCTTTTTCAAAATACATTATTAAGTGTTACTTAAATTCTTTTGTATCCTTTAGGCAAAGTATTAATTCTGCTATTAAAAACTTAATGAAAAATCTGCACACATCTCACATATATAAAGATACAGGTATTTTAATAATCTCACATATACAAAGATACAGGTATTTTAATAAAAGTGGTTTATTACTTTATTTTTTAACAGTAAGAGGAGTCACTAGGATATCTTTTCTTTTTTATTATGAGACGAAATCTCACTCTGTTGCCAGGCTGAAGTACAGTGTCCCGATCTCAGCTCACTGCAACCTCTGCCTCCCGGTTCAAGTGCTTCCCCTGCCTCAGCTGGGACTAGAGGCATGCACCACCGTGCCCAGCTATTTTTTTGTATTTTAGTAGAGATAGGGTTTCACCATGTTGGCCACAATGGTCTCTATCTCCTGACCTCGTGATCCGCCTGCCTCAGCCTCCCAAAGTGCTGGGAACACAGGTGTGAGCCACCGTGTCCGGCCAGTATATCTTTATGTTGTTTGCAAGTGTCACCAATGCAGGATAATTTTGGAGTATAATTGCTTTACAATGTTTTCTAAAGTTGAATATATCTGAGGTAAAGTTACCTTTCACCCCAGAAGGTCCAGTCTAGACGTACACTATTGAGAAGCTGTGCACGCATATGAGCATGCAAAAAATATCTCCCCTATTAAAATTTAAACAATCTTAAATATCCATCAGGTTGTGAGTAGACAAACAACGAATTTAATCACAGAACGGAATATTATAATACACTGGAAATGAATAAACTAGGGCTACATTTATTAGTATGGATTTTTTAAAATCTCAAAAAGGTGATTGTATTAAAAAACAAGTTGGGTGTGAAACTCTATCATTTATATAAAATTTATATAAAATGTTGCAACAAAATAAACAGCATTAAATATCTAAACCTAGGTCGTCCATGTGCAGAAGCATGAAGATCTCATCACCATCACTGATCACTCTGTGGACGGGGGCGGGGTGGACACCGGGTGGGGGGGGCCGGGCTGACTGCTGCACAGTGCTGACTGTAGTTCTAACACTTTGTTTTTAAAAAGAAAGAACTCTCCAGCCTGACCAATGTACTGAAACCCGGTCTCTACTAAAAATACAAAAATTAGCTAGGCGTGGTGCCACGGGCCTGTAGGCCCAGCTACTCCGGAGGCTGAGGCAAGAGAATCTCTTGAACCCAGGAAACAGAGGTTGCAGTGAGTTGAGATCACACCACTGTACTCCAGCTTGGGCAGCAAAATGAGACTCTGAGACTCTGTTTCCAAAAAATAAAAAACAAGAAATTTGTAATAAATATGACTATATGTTAATATCTTCCAGAGTGCTTCCTTTATTTTTGAAAATTTTTGTTATTCAAAATATTTTAATTAAGACAATCAAATAATATCTTATCTTCTCTATATAACTTGGACCAGTCTTTTCAAATTAGTAGATGAGACAAACACATATCTACAAAAGCCACACCAATGAGAAAGATCTGGTATGCTCCAAATGACATTTTAATAAAAGAGCGAGCTAAATTTTATCAAAGTATTTAAAAATTATGTGACCATTATCTTCTAAAACTCTGACAAAAAGGTGCTGATTGACTAAAAATTACTGTAAAACTACACTAATGTTAAAAATATGTAATTGACAGGTATTGCTTATCTTTTTGAATAAACAAAATATAGAACTATGAAAACAATGCGAGATTTACATAATTCCTAGCAAAATAGCTCAATGTACTAATGAAGTTTATAACAATTTCTAGGTTGCTCAAAGACTTCCAATTTACAGGCAGTTTCTTTGAAATAAAAGCCTTTTTTAAAGGTAATAATTTAATAATTTATGATAATATACTAAGAGAGGGAATGAAAAGGAATAGGTCTTTGCCTAGAAGGGTTCCCATCTGAATTTCTTCAGAGCTGCAAATGTACCTGAAAACAATCACTTTTGTGAAGAACGCAGCACACAGAAGGCACACAGGGACGAGCACTGCCGAGAGGCCACCATGTGCAACTGACTCACATGAGCGCAGTGTGCTTAGAAAGTGTCCCAAAAGACCAGAAAGCAAAATGAAGACATTCACAAAACCCTGCCACAGTAACAAATTCCGTATCTACAAGCATCATAATTGTGAGATACTTACAGTATTTTGGGCCCAGGAAACATCTGAGTGAAATTACAATACTGCTTTTAGACTTTAAGTACACTTTCATACAACACGGACACTAGACCCACATTAAATATACCCAAATAATTCCACAGTAACCCTGTTCATCATATTTCTATGAAGTTTCAAAATACGATACCGTGCTTAAATTTAACATGCCACTTTAGATGGAAAATAAAAATTTCCCAATACTGTCTAGAAATTTAATAATCAAAAGTGTACACTAATAGCTAAATAACAGTAACTGTGTTAAGACCACAGTCTTCTTTGACCATTTTCTTCCAAATATTTGTGTGTGTACATGTGTGTATGTGTGTGTACAAAGGCTAAATAAAAACCTTGCTCAATGAACGAAGTTACATTCAGACACCAAAAATGTGCCATGATAATACTAATATCGAGATCATCTAAGTTAGACTAGACTTTGAGAGCTCCTTGTTTCAGATTATGTATAAAGTGTGAGCATAATTCATATTAAGAAGCCACAAAGACCTAAGAATAGAAAGGTTTCATTTACTCAATTCAACTCTGAAGGCTCTAGTGTGGCTTCAAGATGAAAGTTGAAAAACCTCCCCTGAGGGCTTTTAAACAGTTCACCAGGGAGTCTCCTACTTAAGCCAAGAGTCTTGAGTGCATTTTTGCCCTGAACAGGTGATAATTAGCCTAATTAACAGGCTAGATCCTTGTTAGCTAGTTGGAAAAGAAATTTAACCTCACCTCATGCCAAAGACTGTCATTTTTGTACCTCTTAACATATCACTCAGGTTCTAAAAGCTGTGAAACATATTTTTCTAGCCCTTTCAATTCAATTCAAGGGTTAAAAATCTTTTTGTCAAAATAACTTCTGGGAGGAGCATTAAGCAGAATATTAACCCCAGGCTGCCTCAGTCTACTAAGAATCAAGAGAATGACTCATTCTAAAAGAAAACATTCAATGATTACAATTGCTGTGCCCTCAAAGACCTCATTTCATCTTTCAAAATCCCTTTGCTATGAAATTTTTCTTTGTCAAAGAGACCATCAACTCTGACCAACCAAATTAATTTTAGCTGAAATTTTCCCCAATATACCAGACACTATACATCCGATACTTACCAGCACAATAGTATCTTAGATAAGGGGTGAGGAAACTGTGTAAAGGACCAGAGAGTAAATATTTTCAACTTTGGTGGTCGTAAGGTCTTTGATACAACTACTTAACTCTGCTGTTGTAGCACAAAAACATCATAAACAAATTAATGCGGCTGTGTTCCAATACAACTTGACAGAAACATGCAGTGGGCCTACTCTGGCCTGGAAGCTGCAGTTGACCAATTGCCCGATTGGGTGATAGGTCAAATGCCCCCACTTCTGCCCCTAAAAAAACCCCCATCTACACAGGGTAAAAGAACCCACATTGAATGTCGTAGGCACACAAAGGTCCACTAAGCTCCAATCTCAGGGTCCAAGAAGTTGCTTTAGTTCTGAACTTATTCATGTTTCTTGCACAGCTTTAAAACTTCAACATGAGAAGAACAGATGGAAGGAATTATACTGCATATGAGACCCATTCCAGTCAGAGGCTGCCCTGTCCTTTTTAAAACTACCCCCTTTCAACTGTACGGCAGGGCTGGAAGGCTTGGAAGTTGAAACAATCCTAACTAACCATAGAAGTCAAGTCCGGGAGAATAAGACGTATATTAAATTGCCACAGTTCTCTAGTCTGAGCTAAATGAAATTTTATTGCTCCAGGTTCAGTAAAAAGCCACTGGATTTATGTAAGGAAAATTAAAATAGTAGTTACTAATATTGGACTAATATTACTGTTTAAAGAACAAATAAAGAGAATTTCTTTTAAGTCATCATCCTTACTGATGTACATAATTTGAGGTAAAAAGATAAAATGCATTTCAATCCCCACTTACGCCTTCATTCCAAATGCCTTAACTTTCAATCTTTGGACATTTGCTACACAATTCTAACAATCTTCAAATTATTATAGTTCAGCTACTTCTCTATCAACCAACCAATAAGAGATTATGTTCGGGGATTTACTGTGTGTCTAGCAATGATCCATGCTATGTACAAACCTAAAAATAAATAAAATACATCCACTCCTCCCCAAAAGGAGCCTATGATTCAATGGTCAACACTAACGTCACTGAAATAATGAGAACATCAGAACCCCATACTATGTGGGACTTTTTAAAAAGTTTTAAAAGATGTTCAGAAAAAGGATCAATACACACAGACTGAAATAGTTGACAAAGCCTTCACTGTTACGATGGGGCTTCAGACAACTCTCAAGGACACAGCCAAGTGGTGTGGCGGAAACAGCAGTGACTGAGACAAAGTCTGGGGCCCGGGCAGCCAGGTGGTATGCGTGAGCATGTTCACAGGGGCTGGAGGGGAACATGCTACATAGGACGAGCAATCAAGTTGCACAATTTTAAAAGTCAGATTAAAATGCTCTTGATAATTAAAGAAGTTTGGCTTTGGTATAGATGACAAAAGCAACCAACAATCTCTTCTTTGTTTTTTGTTCTTTTTCTTTCCTATCTCTCTTTGTGCTTGCTTTTCACAATTATTTGACTATAATTTTCTAAGGAGCTAAATGCAGCCTTATCTTTCCCAGGTGTCCATGATCAAAAAGATACAGTACATATGCATACAACCCACAGATACACATATGTCTATGGAAAAACTTCCTGTAACAATGCCCTCATCTAAGATTTATGATGACATCATTTTAACATGTGGCCAAGTAATGTACTAAACAGCATGCTAGCTATAGCAAGGCTGCTATGCTTCAAGCTATATACCTATACATGATACAAAATGTTATTTCAGAGAGCTGAGAACCTCTGTTTCATTTGCATGTCAATGGAAAATGTTTTGGTAACTTTTAAGATGACACTATTTTAAGATGACTATTTACAGTATTAGAATGAATTAACAAATATAACGATGGATTTTACCCACAAAACCAAAAACAGTCTTACAGAAAAAAGAAAAGTATAAATAAAAAGAAATCAACTACAAAATCAACTCTAGTCATATTATTTTCTTTTAAATTTCAATATACTCAACAGATCTGGCATATTAATGGAAGCTATGAACAAAACCTGTCCCAATTCAACTTATTATCACAGTCTAACTCATCAGGAAACTGATATGCACAGAGACTGGAAAAACCTAGTAAGGAGTTTATACTGTAGTGATATAATAGCATGACTAGAAAATATTTCATTAATATTACTGGATAAAATTTTACTAGTAAAAACATACATTATAGAAAAACACTGTATATCTGCATAGAACAAACTATTCCAAATCCTTTACTAACAAACCCGATGGTTTCATAAGAACAGTAGTGCTCAGTTCATTTCATGTCACAGGTTCAGAAATCACATTTGCAGTCAGATACTCATGCTGGTGAGGAAAAAGCAGCTAGTGAGTGTCTAGCCTTGGGCAGCCTCCCAGAGCCTCAGAAGGACCATGGAATTTTTATTCCTGGTATGTATTCAAGTCAGTATTTCTACAACACTGGGCACAGGACACATGTTCAATTTTGCATTATAGTCCACATCATCAGTGCTCTATAAATATAAATTAAGATAATTATTTCACAAACTGTTTAAAACAGCAATAAGAAAGTCATAGTTTCTTGCCAGCAATTCCGGCCAGGTCAAACTCTCCAGAAAAGGTCTATCGTATATCGTATAGTTTAAAAACAATAGTAGTTTTCTAAACAAAGTTAATATGCCAAAGACAACATGGCTGATCATAAACAGTGTCTGCATTAGACACAAAATACATGGGATTTAAACTTATTAATACTAGAACCCTGTTAGAACCATTAACTGACACCAGTGTATTTAACTCTCTGAACTTGGGACATTAGTTAAGGGATGGCAACCATCACTATTTATTGTTAATCTGTAATGTGATTTTATGCAAAATGCAAACTATAGTCGATTAAATTTCTTTCTTTTTTTTTTTTTTGTGGTAGACACAGCGTTTCACTACGGTTTCAAGGCTGGTCTCAAACACGGGGCTCTAGGGATCCTCCAGCTTCAGCCTCCAGAGCAGCTGGGACTACAGGTACATGCCACAAGGCCCACTTTTACACTAAACATCAATGAATAAAATATTTCTACTGAACAAGTTTAAATTCCATACAAATAATTTTTTAAATTATATATATATTATTTCTCACAAAATGGGTTCTTGAAATACCCAACAGTGTTTCACAGACTCATACAACTGATACATGATCAAACATGGTATGTTTGCCAACTCATCCTATAGGCTTTATGCATCTATTACGGATCTATAATTTCTAGAAATTGGAGTACATATGCTAGATTTAGAACGGACTGTCCTCTGTGATGGTGACTGTGTGTGATTTGCTGCAGTTAGGAAGGGCAGCTTTCCACACTTAGGCATTTCATTGTCTTGGACTTTGTCATCATCTCGGCCTTCTAGCATGTCAGGATGATCTAAGGAACCATTTGAGCTCAAGGTAAGATTAGCTAGAAAGGTTGAGATGTATTGCCCAGTAATCCCAGAGTTCAGTACAAAACTGACCCTTTCGGAGACCTCAGTCCAAAGAGCTGCAGTTACACTACCCTTGCAGAGTAAATATCTTGGGGCACTTGTGCACCGGAGCATCACCAAGACGTGATTTTAGTCAGTACTAATTCAACATAGACACGGTAGAGCCCGATATAGATCACAGCTTGCTTTAAATCATAATATTCTGACATACAGACATACTAAAAGATCATGTTGTAGGGAGCTGATTTGTTCCTTGGTAAATCATAAGTTCAAGGGAAAATACAAAGATTGAATTAACATAAAAACAAGTTTTATGGTTTTAAAGTTATTGTGATGCAACTGACAATAAGTAGTTAATAAAATACTAGCAAGTTTTTCACTGTTTCTGACACATGTCTCCACTAAGCAATGTCTTTGAGATAACTGGCAACGAAACACAAATAAAACTAGAGAATACACACATATGTGAGGTATTGTTGGGGAAAAATCTCAAAGAGCAAGGCAATTACATATTAATTTCGCTTAGTTTTGCTATAAAAGAAAATTATTTTTAAAGTTGGATGTGTGCAATTACGAATTTTTTACAAAACAGATTTGCAGATTTAATCCACTTCTCATATATTCTAAGTTATTTTGAAAAGATAAATTCAGATAGACATCAATAAATACTGGATATAGATCATTTATACTAATCTTCCAATACCTGCAACAAAAGGCCATGTAGAATAACATTATCATTTATTATGTACCTTCCAGCATTCAAAATATTAAACTAAATTTCTTTATAATATTATTAAGTGCATAACCAAAACTGACTGGAAGGATGTAGGTGATAAAATACATTTATATTTGGCATTCAGCATAGTGTTAGGGAAGCTAACATACAGAATTAACTGAAGCTATCAAAAGGAGGTTAACAATGAAAGGGACTTTTTCAATTATGGGCAAGGAAAGAATAAAAACGAAAGTTAAATTGCTTGCTAGTTTAGACATGATAAAAAGAAAACAAAACCACATAACTCTTTATATTCCTACTGTCTCTTTTTAAAAAATTTTTTCAGGTGGAAATGAACTAATGTCCAAGAAATTACACACACACAAATGACAACAACTCCTCTTTTGGCTCGGAGAAGGAAAAGCAGTAAAAGCAACACCAGGGTCAGCTCTGAGTATTGGCCAAGTACCTGGCCAGGTGCCTAAGGAGCGTCCCAGGTGAGTGGTGAGTACAGCACCTGCGCAAAGATGGGAGCGGAGGCTTTAAGAGATGGTTCAAGTATTCACAGATGCAGGGACCTCATATTAATATACCCTGCTATGGAGCTGACAGCTAATTATAGATACTGTTCATTACAATTAAAGAATCTTCTCTTTGCAGTGAGCAACAACACAATCACCATATTATAGGATATGGTTCTAGGTGCTCAATGGAAAAAATATATCAGCAAACTTTAGAGACCAGACAGGCTTTCTCTAATGCCCTATCTTTGCTTATGACTTCACTTGTATTTTCTACATTACACAAGCATCCTCATCTTACAGAGATCTTATTTGCCACTCACAAGTTGACACAACACTGTCTCATAAACATTAACACTTCAATTATTTTCTACTTTCATATTCACACACTCCCTAAATAATTCTAAAGAAGGCAAGGACATATATTTTGATTTTCATTATTCAGTATCATTCACAGTGCCTAGCAGTAAGGTCAGAAAAATTATGGATTAAGAAATGTTCATAAAACTCAGTAATTTTACATAATTAAATTTTATCAAAGGCTCAGGATGTCATGAGAATTGTTCTGATAAGTTATGTTCCCAATGACATATTCAAAACTGGAAACCGAACTGCTTGAAGGAGTTCATGCCACAGAAGTGCAAGGGATACCAAGTCTGATACCACCACAGCTGTGTGACAGTGGCAGCTTACTTGTTTTTTCAGCCTTAATTTCTACATGTCAGTCGACTTAGAATAAATTATCTTCAAAGTATGATCCAATAATAAAATCCTGTAATTCTAATTTCCACTAACCTTATACCAAATCCGGTCCTAGGATAAGGTGTAGCATGACTCCCAAACTTGTGAAGCCATGTTACCAAAGGTTACGCCTTTCCAGAAGAAGAAGGCAGGGTTCTAACGAAAAGGGTAATCAAAGAATAATCTTTGAAAAAAGTAATCAATCTATCTGGCTGCAGCCTAACCAACCGTCATAATTAGTGAAAAATTCTATCTCAGTCATATTTTCTGCTAGAGTCTATATGCAGTCCAAATGCTACTTAATTATCCTCAGGAATAAAGAGACCTGACTTTCAGGAGACAGAGGTTTCAATGTTTCTTTATTATTTAATTTGTCTAAGATAGTAAAAAAAAAAAAAAAACAAAAACAAAACTAAGAAAGTAACATTACAATAAATTACACTGCCAGGTATAACTTTACAATACTATAAAACCAGAAGTACAGATATGCAAAGGTGGTGGAATAGTAACAGCAAAAGAATAGAGAATACATGGTGTAGCCAATACCCTAATTAGGTTCCATCATGGTTACATATGGTAGGTGCTCAATTACTAAACTGAAAAGTCTCATCTAAAATTGTGAGACCAGAGTAGAAAAACAGAACAGAGTTGTTGTCTTCAGTAAAATAACCTCTGGTCCTTTAATTCGCTGCGGTCTGAAAAATCCTTCATGAAAAGACAGTAGCAATATAAAGAATGGTTTTGTTTTCTTTTCATAAAATCTAGACTGGCAACTAGTCAAATAAAAGGAGACTTACGGTGTATAAATAACCAAAAGATAAGGACAAAACATTCCACTGGAATTCACATGATGCTCTTCACAAAAACAAAAGAGCTAAGAACTGGAGGTGGGAAAAGACAGAAGCAGCACTTGTTCTCATGTTGACAAACACCTCATGAAATATGTAGAGATCTGTGTTGTATATCTCCCCAAATTTCTAATATTTTGCATAGTAAATAAGTTTATATTAGTTACTGATATTTATTAGTCTTCAAAATAATATGCAATCAAGCACTAAGGAATACGTACAATGTCACTTACAAGCAGAAGAGGTGGAAGTATGAAATACTTAGAATAAAAACCCAAGTGAGCCAGGCACGGTGGCTCACACCTGTAATCCCAGCACTTTGGGAGGCCAAGGTGGGTGGATCACCTGAGGACAGGAGTTCAAGACCAGCCTGATCAACATGGTGAAACCCCATCCCTACTAAAAATATAAAAAATAGCCAGGCATGGTGGCGTGTGCCTGTAGTCCCAGTTACTTGGGAGGCTGAAGCAGGAGAATCACGGGAGGCAGAGGTTGCAATGAGCCAAGATCGTGCCACTGTGTTCCAGCCTGGGCAACAAGAATGAAACTTCATCTCAAAAACAAAAACAAAAAAACAAGTGAAAGATAATGAGAAACATTTCCTCTGGGGAACAACAGAGGCAAAAATATTAACACATTTTAATTACTACAAAGTAAACAAGTTCTCTGACTGAATTCTAACTTTTACCTGAATTAACATAGATCTGACCAGGGACTAATAGGATGAATAAGAGTTGGCAAAAGGGAAGCAAAGCTAAAGAAGAAAAACTTTAGAATTATGAAATTTTAGGATGTATGATTCTAAAATAAATTTATTTGACAATTTGGGAGATTTGACAAGTGACAAAACCAATTAAAATTTGACGAATTATGTGGAGCCACCATCATGTATTAAAGTAATACATAACTTCGATACAGTACTACATAACTGCATTTCATATCTTGGTACTTGGGCAAATAAAACAAAAAAACAGCTACAGCTTTATAGTAAAAACAGCAGAAATGCAATTATACATTTATTCTGTAAGGTTAACATCAGTGTTTCATAAATGTATGATTTAGTTTTTTTTTTTATTTCTCTCCTATCGCTGTTGTTAAAATTCTCAGAAAAACATTTGGCTGCTCCCAGACATATCTGGCTACTTAACAGCATCTGTAGACCCAGGGAACTGTGTGTGCCACACTCAGTCCAACTTGCAGCCAGCTTTCCCGAGTGAGAGCTTCAGCGTGTGTTCTGTAAAGTTAGTGGTCATAAAATACTCTGCTCTAGGACCTAGGTTTCCTCACTGCTTAAAATAACCAACACTGTTTCCATCCATTATTTGTAGTTAACGAATTATGTATTGGATAAAACCAAAATGAAGATTTTAATAACAAATTTAAACAATTTTACAGAACTTTTAAAGAAAATTCCTAAAGTTCTAAGGCTTATCCAGGGGGTGAGTATCAAAGAAAATACTATTCACAATTAATATCTAATGAAGTATTAATCTTTAAATCATGGAAAGATATTCTATTCTCACTAAGCACCTTTGAAACCATTGAATTAGTCTGTAACTGTATGTGACTTGAAAGTCATAAATTCAGAATTAAAAACTTCAATTTATCCTCGAGTAGGATTTAACTTACAGATTCATAAATATCCACATTCACAAAATCATTACCATTTACAGTAAGAAAATAATGAAATAAAAGTATTTTTTAAATGAAAAACATGAAAGGGTATTGAACACAACACAAATATACAAGTCAATGAAATAACTAAATATATATCGCAGTAGAAACATCCTAAGAATTCAAAGAAGATACCCTTTAGGCACAATGATTTAATCGTTATTGATATGGTAGGCTACTTGTTCCCAGAAGCTATAATTAATGCGATGTATTCTATCCATTTCCTTCAGATGGAAAATAGCCAAGCTAAATAAAGTTACTCCTGTCGTGAACACGTTGTCTATTCTTTTAGTTGAAAGCAAACCTCAAGTAAATTCCTATTTATCTCCTTGCCAATCAAGGAATGAGTGACTGACGCTAACACAGCCTTATCTGGGCCTTCTGTCTGCAGCACATTCCACTAAGTGATGTCATTGCTCTAGCAGACGAAAATAAGCAGATTATTACAGTGACTAGAAGCTAACTAAACATTTGGATTTTTGCATGGACAGATTTACACACTGTCTGTCAGATAAAGCACAGTTTGCCTGCTGCTTACACAACAAGAATGTGCCTGACAGCTTCCTCCCAGGTTTAGTATCTGATTACATAAATAGGCCATTCCCCACCATTCCTGAAGACTGACAGTCTGTCTCAGCTTCAAGTGCAGTTTTGGACTGTCAGCTTTTCTGTCTTGCACACTAGGGCTGATTAACATCAGAGTACTTGCTGGAGGTCCAATCAGGTTTTTCCACCCTAGGATTACAGGCCATATAAAAAGAGGTGGACACAAGGGATGGGGAAAGGTGACTGCTCCCAAGGTACATTTTTAAGGTTGAACCATTTTAACACACTTATTCATGTGTCTGTATTTGTAGTATGACCTCTGAAATAATTCAGAAATATAATAGTGTCTTTCAAGCTAAACAGTTTTATTTATAAAATATGAAACACAATCACACAAAACATAATGGTAATACATAAGTATTACTATTTTTATAGCTGCCATGTCTTATAATGAATATTTTTGCAATAGTCCATCAAATGAATGAAATGCCAATGACTTATCACAGTCCTATAAAACCACAACACTGAGATGAAAGAATGCTGAAAAGTCATCTGACATTAATTAACATATCCTTATCCCCACCATGATACCCAAAACAAAATTTACAGAACTAATACACTGATACGTTTTGATGAATCTAAAAACATGGTTTAAAACTTACTTTGGCAGCAACAGAAATGTTGGCAGAAAGATAATGAGTAAATTGTATCTGTATAAATATTATGAATTTGCTGAAAATAGACGATTTCATTTTTTACTTGTCTAAGCCCTAACAATAATAATAATAATAATAATAAAGAGGTTCTGCAATTTAGTACCTAAGTTACAAATTATTCTGGGTCAAACTTTAGTTATTTAACAATTACATACTTCTCAACAAATACAGGCATGTGATTTTCATACAAATAAAAGCATTCAAAGTGGTCTGGGTGATGAAGACCTACAAATCTTCTTCTTCTTCTTCTTCTTTTTTTTTTTTAAGAGACGGGATCTTGCTTTGCTGCCAAGGCTAGAATGTGACGGTGTAATCATAACTCACTGTATCCTTGAACTCCCAGGCTCAAGGGATCCTCCTTCTGGGAAGCTAGGTTCACAGGTCTGCACCCCCACACCTGGTGGATTATTTTATTTTTTAAGAGACAGGGTCTTGCAATGTTGCCCAGGCTGGTCTCAAACTCCTGGGCTCAAGCAATCCTCCAGCCTCGATCTCCCAAAATGTTGAGATTATAGGTGCTAGCCACTGTACCTGGCCATATTCTCTTTTAATAAGAAAAAGTGAGGCAGCAGCCATGAAGGGAGTACTGAATATCTTCACTTCATTGAGAGGAAACCATTTGTTTCTCATTTTCTTAGGTCTGACACTATTTGTGAGCTATTGGAAGGAAAAACGTTCAAGTATCTCCACTATTAATTTGTCAATTAAACAAACATTTTAAACATTTACTATGGGCCAGGTCCTATCCTGTGTTCTGGAAATACAAAGATAAATAGGACACAGGGCCCATCCTCCAGGTACATAAAATCTGATAAGGAAAAGAGACAAGCAAACACATAAATAATATCGCAAAGTCAGTAATTTATCTTTTCACAGATAAATGTATTTTTTAGATTCAAATGGCAATCTACTCCGCTATCAAGCAACTCTCCTTCTCAGGACAACGCTGTGAAATCTATACCTTCTCGTGAAAAGATTTGCTTCTTCCTAAACCATCCTTCTACGTTCCTACAAAAATCTATCTTGAGTTAAATTAATTACTTTATGAAACACGGGCCTGAACATTACACACATATAAAACCTGCCTACAACTAAAAACTGACCTGTGCTCTCCGGTTCTCTTTCAAAACTACCCACAGTTGTTCTTTCCACGGTTACACGTGAAACACCAACATTCAGCTGAAAATGTCTGACTGCCTAATACTATAATGTATTTCGTCTTTTTCATTTGTTTCTAGACACCAGCATTAATGAACTGTCATAGAAATAGTTTTACGAATCACAAAGGGTGATGTTACTTATCATGGTAAACAATTAGAAGTCATAAGCACAATATTGTTTCTAGTAATTTCAGCTATAACTTTCAACATGCGTACCCAGACAAACCGGATGAAATATGTTGCTTCAGGTCAGCTCTGATGGATCCCACAGAAATATCAACATTATTGCTTTTATTTTATTATGTACCACACTTCATAACTGTATACTGTGGAGTACAATAAAAACTCCACTACAGAGCTTGAGTACTTATTAAACAGGTCAAAAGTTACTATAACAAATAACTCGCTGTACTCAGGGGCCATTAATAACATATCTTGTTGCTCAGATGAGAAAAATTTTTAAAAATCAAAAAATAAGGGCAAAAAGGGAAAAATGCAGAACAATCTGAAATGGTTCATGTGTCTAACTGTCCCTTCCCGATCTCCTTTATCCCTTTCCTTTTCCAGCTTCTTTCATAGGTATTTTAAGCACATGCTCAACATTACTGGACATATATTAATATTTTCTTGAATCTTGAAATTTATTGCTATATCTTTAAGCATATGCCCAACAATTTTGAAAGAACTAAATGAAACACTGAGATCAAGAAGGAAAAGTGGAAGATGACTGAACAGGGCACAAAGGTCACAGTCCACTAGGACCTGCAAGCCTTGAGAAGTGATGGTCACCAACAGCCCCCAGACTGCTTCCTCCACAAGAAACAGCTACAGAAGTACTATCTGTTCCCTCAAAAATTATATCAACTTACAGAAAACAAATTTACGAAGGGAATGCCAAATTCAAGCTATACGAAAAAGCCAGCAAGTGACTATCTTTCAGGGTAAGTGGTATGGCTACCATTTGGCTGTACAAAGGGTAAGTGGTATGGCTACCATTTGGCTGTGCAAAGTAGACGGTTTCTATAAATAAAATCAGCTGAGTCTGAAGAGGACCACGGCAATAACAAAATAGAAAACAATAAAGAAGAGCAGGTTAATACAAAAACAAATTATACTGATGGTACCCATGGGAAATATATTTAAAATAAAAAAAATTTACAGAAAAGGTGTGTTAATATGTGGACATTCATTATTTCTGTCATGAGGAAGGAAGGAAAGAAGGAAGGCAGGAAAAAAGGAAAGGAGACAGGGAAGAGAGGGAGAGAGGAAAGGAAGGAGGGAGGAGGGGGGAAGGAAGGAAGGAGGAAGGAAGGAAGGAAGGAAGGAAGGAAGGAAGGAGAGAGGGAGGGAGGGAAGGGAGGGATGGAAGGGAGGGAGAGGGAAGAAAGGAAGAAGGAAGGAAGAAGGAAGGAAGGAGAGGGAAGGAAGGAGGAAGGGAGGGTGGCAGGAGGGTGGGAGGGAGAGAGGGGAGGGAAGGAAGAAAGGGAAGAGGTAGAAGGAGGCAGGGAAGGAAGCAAAGGGAGGCAGGAAGCTTAGGAAGGAAGGGGAAGGAAGGGGAGGGGAGAGGAGGGGAGGTGAATAAAGGGGAGGGGAGGGGAGGGGACAACCACAACACAATACCAACGAAAGGAATGACACCACCAAGAGACATCATAAGATATGTTTGCCATCAACATAAAATAGAACCAAATATAATCAAACAATAAAAGTACACGGACAAAGAACTGAAGTACTCAGTACTTCATTAATTTAAAAAAAAACCATAAGCTACTTTATGAACTCATAATTTCCATATAATTACAAACTATGATATTACTATAAGGCAAATTCACCTTCTTACAAGTATTTTGATGAGAATTTCTGAAGTATTATATTTATTTCTTAAATAATTACTGATAATGATCTGATTTTTTTGTAGAATGTGTTATCCACTTTCCATTACAGGAATCAAAAGAATTAAAATTAAACTTATTTATGAGTTACAGATCTCCCCAGAGCCTAGCCTAGTGCCTACCACCTAACAGGTGCTCAATACGTTCAAGGATTTAAATAAATTGATTTGCTTCTTTACTTTGGTCTATCAGAAAGTTAACCATCTATAAAATACTTGTAAATATCAAGGAAGAATATGAAATAATTCTCAGAAACTATCAAATGTAGTCCAGAGGTATGATTATGCCCCCAAAATTAGCAGAAGAAACAAATTATTCATAAATCACATTAATCAGTGCTGTGTTAGCCATCTGAAACATGTCGAATATCAGCCTCTGAGGTGCCTGTGAACAGTCATTGCTGCTGGTGTACATGAAACGCTGTAATTGGTTTAAATCGGCCTTGCCCATCTGTCTTTAATACTCTTATTACAAGGCAGTAAGCAGAGAACTATTAGAGCTGCAGTATAAGCTGTAAGATCTTTACCCGTTCTTAAATCATTTAAAAATAATGAGAGCTTTAGCCTTTATCTAATTAACGAGTGCCTTCTTTGAATTAGAAAAACTGTATCATTTAGCCCACGGTTGTTTAGTAAATTGGTTTGGTGGCATGTAAGCTAACGCAGGATAGCAGTTCCAGTGTCTCGTTCCTGGCTTCTTATTACTTGAATTATAATTCAATGATCACCTTAGATCATGGGCTATTCATAAATCAGAAGCCTGACATCAGATGAAAAATTGTATTAATATATGAAACTTATTATATAGTACAAACTGCTCTCTTGATAAATTACATTGTTCAAACTTGACAATGATTGCATTTAAAACATTATTCCTGTTTGCTGTTTTACAGACTGAAACCTCTTCATGAAAAATTTACAATGCTCCTCTGTGTTTTGGAGTCAGAGGGCAATAGTAGCAAATGGCAGACAGAAACCATACTTTAGATTTGCTGGCAGCTACAGAGGACAGAAAACACTTCCAAGGATGGGAAGAAAAACCCTCAGCTGCATCTCCAGGTTCTACATTTCTGGCTTTATAAAGATACTAATTGTCCTCACCAGCAGAAGCATAGTAAATAATAAAATTTTAATTTCAGCTCACTAGATTGCTTTCTTCTCCTATATAGGTGTTTCAAAGAAATTTATAGTCATAAATGTTTCACAGGAATTTATAGCGTGAGAGGAAAAAATAAAGGGGCGAACCCATGAAGTTTAATTTGAATTGGGGCCGAGCTCCTTAGATGATGCGTTGTGACAAATGCTTTTGCCAAGGCTGACTGGGTAACTCAAGCTGTATTCCATATTATTTACATTAATTACATGAAGGCTGCTTTGTTAATGGTACATTCTGGTGTGGGTCACAGCATGATATGCTAATGATCTAAGAAAAATCTGCATCTCCAATATTTATGATAATTTGTAATAGAAAATAGGATTGCTTTTATTTCCTTCTCCTCACTAGAACAAAAAAAGTCCGTACAAAACAATTTTATTCAGAGAAGAAAGGGAAAGTTCTAATCGCCAAGACATGTAAGTGTTGTAAACAAAAGGGGAGACTCTCTTATTGTTAGGGGCGTTGTCATAGCCTTTGACAAAGTGATACTACAGCAGTTCTCTGCACGCCTTGCAGTGTGAGGTGTGTTATCAAGTCAAATTGAACGGGATGAAGCAAAAATGTAAAGTATAACTTCCAACACCAAATAATCTCCTGTTGTTAGGTGTTTCCACCCTCCCTCTTCACAGCTACCCCCAAAGAGAATTCAGAGAAGCTTCAAATAAACAGTTCATTTACAATAAGTTGTATGCATTATACAAGAGGCCAGAAGATACTTGCTAGAGGATATTTGCTGTTTTTACAAAACCCATTGCAACTTTTGAGAAATCTTATGGTAGAAATGTATAACCCCAAGATTCTGAGTGCAAAAACATAATCTGTATGTATTCAGTATCAGAACATTTTATTCATATTGTTATTCTGGTAAATTATTTTGAAATGTATAAAACACTAAAAGTAATAGTACTTTCACATTATGGCTTTTGGGAATATGAAAACTAAGGATAAAAGGTTCAAAAAAAATTGGCTATTGGATTTAAAAGTACCAAGCTTTTGTGATTATTAATGTTAAATTATGTTGCATGTATCTTCCAAAGACTGTTAAACAATTTTAAACATCTGTTTGGCTTTATTATTATGGACCAGATTTTGAAAATCCTTCTTTAGCAATAAGCATCAACAAAGCTTTAGCATGATAAAGTTAATGTGTTTTCAAATCAATAGTGGCCTATTGAAATAAAAGCTCCCGTAGGTATCCACCCTGGCCTACAAAACAGAACACACAATCTTGGCAAAGCCAGTAGATCTGATGGTTTGCAAATGTCTTGTACTGAAGCCAGAGCCCGAATTCTAAAGCATCAGGGCACCTAAGCACAACTTATTTAAAGGTTGAGTTATTAAGTCATTTCCATTTACTAACAGAATAAGTTTCCAAAGAAATATAAAATATTTTTTTAAAAAACACATAATGGGGTGTTCTAAAGACTAGAAATTGAAAACTATATGTAGATTGAGAATAAAAAGGCCTAACAAGAAAGAAATATTTCACTTATCTATAAGTTAGTACTGGGTTTCAATAATCTATGTTTAACATGATTAACAGAAATCTGGGCCGTGGTCAGCTCTGGGGAAATGAAAAGAATGCAGCCAGAGAGAAGCCCACAGAACACTTCAAAGTAGCCGTTCGTGTGCATGTCTTACGCTGCATGGGTGTTATCAGGTTGTTTGTTTCTGTCATTATTCTTGATACTATATAGATAGGCTATGTGTGTGTGTCTGCGTAGTGCACTGGGTGTGTAATATATACTGTTGTATGTATGAAATATTTGATTATTAAAAAAAGGAATTGAGAAAAACAATCCAATCTCAATAAGTATTTTTAAAGGGGGGAGATTATTTTTCAAAATCTTCATGGGAAAATTAATGTATTATTTTGCCATAACTATAGCTTAGACTTTTCATTCTTCGGCAAGAAAAGTCGCAGGGCCTCATAAGCTAACGTTTTATATTATAGATTCAAAACCAAGGAAATAAAGTGTTTGTGTAAAATTATCACTACTTGTTTCAGCAAAAAGTATGAATTTTGTAAGAGATGCCTATTTATCTCCTTGTAGGCAGCTCATACTATGCTGATTAGAGGACACATTTCTCAGACTAAACACTAGATATAATCAAACAACATTAGAATATCAAGTAATCTTAAAAATTATCTAATCTAATACACTTATTTACAACTAAGGAAACACAATTAAGGACTTCCATAAACTGCTAGATAGTAGCAAAACACAGATCTTTTGACTTTTGTCTAGGACTCTTTTAGTCATAAAACACTATCTCCTGTATCACCTGTCCCCAGGGGTGGACATTGTGGTGCAAGACATTAAACCACTTACGTTGACCCTGTAAACGAGCCAGAGAGGCTGGGCTCCCTCACTCATCCGCCAGACATTCACAAACCATTAAATATGTGACAGGTAATGTTAAGAGGTCTGGGAACTAAATAATCAATAAATTCTGCCACAAAGTCACTCAAATTTGTCCAGTGGCTTCCCACTGATCCAAAAACGAAATCCCAGTTCCTTACCATGACTTCTAAGAACTGACATAATCTAAACCCCGCTCGCGTCCTCTCTTGATCTACTGGCACTACCCTTGTGCACACCACACTTAAGCCACACTTGTCTCCTATTGCTTGTCAGACTTGGAAAACTGTCTCCTTAACTTTGAGGTGGGTTGCTGGGTGGGCACACGGTGGGGATGGATGGATGGATGAACAAACAGAAAGTAGCAACACACACAAGTAAACCAACGACGACAACATGCTGGAAATGGGCAGAAGTACAGATGGTTCTGACAGGGAGCCCTGCAGATTCTTTGTAATGAAGGACGTATGAGTTACAGTTAAAGGTGAATGATAAGATCACAGGCATATTAAATTGTTTAAAACTTTATGAAAAAGAATAACTATTCAATTATAAACCAAAATCTATAATTATAAAGCCTAATGATGCAAAGAAGACAACTCTGGCCCCTATCTCAGGATGTCTGGCCACTCAGACAAGTCAGTTCAGAGGTGCAGGATGTGTTCCTGAGTGATCAAATACAATCACATATGAATGAATGCAAAACAAATAAAATCCTCCTCCCAAGAAACTTGGTTCAGTGAACAAAAGCTCCTCCATCTGTTGACTGGAAAACGGAAAGCTTTCCATGATTTACTCTATAAAACATGAAGGCCACAGAAGTATGCTCGGAAATCACAATATTTATGAAATGATACAAAGACAACAGTAGTGGCTAGGAGCATTCATTGCAAGCTCTCTGACAATTCAGATACGATAAAAGCCATTCTAATCTAGTGTAGCAAAGATGGGCACAAATTTGGTATGTTTTTTCCTTTCCTAGGGACAAAGGTGGACCTTCTCAGCCAGAAGGAATACCAGCCGACATCATCCACACTTAGAAACTAGCCACAGTTTCTTGTTCCTTAGGGAATCACAATTTGGATTAAACTGTGATATTAATTAATTTGACTAATCCATTAAAGAACCAGTTGACTATGAAATTATTATACAACAGAAATTGTATACACAATACAAGGTATAGAAAATTATAATAAATGTATTTCAGAAGTAAACTATTCCTAACCTAATATAAATCAAGCATCACATCACAAACCTTGAAAACATTATTTGCAATTGATTTTTTATGAAGCCTTGGTTATGACTTACACCTCATTTTTCAGAACAGCCTTCTTGGGTACCACCTTACACTCCAATTGAAAACGAGAATGTACACCCAAGTTCACTTCCTTCATTTGCCCCCTTCTGTTGATTAAGATTTGACAGATATTTGATATTATGAGAAAGTGAAGAAATGAAATCATGTTTAATGTGTAGCTATTATTACAAAACTCTACCAGATAGTCTCACTAAATTGCAAAGCTCAAGATATTAAATTACAAACTATGAGAAAACATGCTCAGAAATAATGCTACTATATTTAATGATAAAAATTTATATTATACAGTCTTTGTTCTAAAAATAATTCCAGATTTTGTTCCAAATTTAACTTACAAATGTTATAAAATTATCTCAGTTTGATATCGCTAGTTGTCAATTTGACATGTATCATGGTTCTTTTTTAGGTATAAATAATATTCCCTCTCCTCAAAAGTTATACATATTTCTCATACCTGTTTAATTCAAGGGTATAAATTTTAAAAATTACTTTTAAATTTTCTTTGAAGTTATTTTAAAAGAAAAATAAAGCCAGCAGCGTGTGTGTGCGCGCGTGTGTGTAGCATACGCATCCATGCATATAGATAAACACGGAATGTTTTTAAGACCAGAAAGTCCTGACTCAGCGTTCCTATTCTCTGCCACTGTAGGCGCCTGTCCATGCTCCTGCAACAGTGTGTCCTTGGAGTGCAGCAGGAGACGCTTCCATTACCCAAGCACTGCCATGCGGCTGCTACCCTTTCAGTGCATGTGCTCTGGTGTCTGTTATTGAGCACAGTCTGGATACTCAAGAGTTGCACATTCCTTTCCTGATAGACTGCTCTAACTTTTGTTCAAGATGCCCTAATGTTTTTGACAACCTGTACGAGCCGAACATTTCAGCAAGAATTCCAAATGAAGGCTAAGGGCACTTTGCATCGTTTTGTTCTGTATTGTTCACTCTTGCTGATTGTGTCCTAAATAATAAACTGTGGCCTCTGGCGATTTTTCTCAGAATGTTTATGATGAGAACTCATTCATCTAAATCTGCTGGCCAGTGGAATAAAATAAATCAAGAATTTCCCAAATATAACAATATTTGTGTTCAGTAGATAATTGATGACTGCAGCTGCACTAATTAAAACCCATCTGAGTTTCATTAATCTTGGTCACCAGTACCAATTGCCATGCTCCATACCTCACGCACAGCCTTGCGCCCTTGCGCTTGGGTCACATCCCATACTCCCAAGTTTCTCATAATGTAAAACATTTCAAATTAACATAAATAAGTATAACATAGAAATGTGTAACCATTCATGACATTTCTCTAATTTTTAGAATCATGACAAATAATATAAATGTTTTATATCAGGTAATACTGCCATGATTATACATGTTCTCTGCTTGTTAAAAAAGAAAGAAATGTGTCAGTAACTTGTGGCTCATAGCAGTATGTACAGGAATCACGGGAACTCATGGCAGTAATGAAGTGTCTCATAGATCATACTTGCATGAAGCATAAACACTTCCCAGGAACAACTGTACAATTTATACTTAAGAAAAGACATTTGAATAATCAGTCCTATTACGATATCACTGCTAGGAACTGAGTTTATAAAAATACTTTTAAACATTTTCTAAACGTTAATTTATCTTCAAAATGTATATCATGGAGAACCATAGTTTTCCATGCAGACCACAGAACACCACAAGTAACAGCAGACAAGCGCAAAGAATCCTTATCAGGGGAACTATTTTTACTGGCCTCCAGATATA
This sequence comes from Trachypithecus francoisi, assembly GCF_009764315.1. Lineage (NCBI taxonomy): Eukaryota > Metazoa > Chordata > Mammalia > Primates > Cercopithecidae > Trachypithecus > Trachypithecus francoisi. Next base: position 21,062,648 of record NW_022681435.1, on the reverse strand, counting down.
CAGTTTGAATTCTAATCACTCATTCATTTAAGAAATATTTATTAAGAGCCTAATGCAGTTTCAGACACTGTCTAATCCAGGTGCTGATGATAACAGCAATGGACAAGCAAACACCAAGTTTCTGCTCTCCTTGCGAGTTCTTTCTTAGTGGTTGGAAAAACTGAATAAACATAATATGGAACACGCAGGTCAGTGCCATGAAGAAAAATCAAGCAAATAAGGAGCTGCTATGTGGGTGTGGAGTACTATTTGCAATTAAACAGTCAGAGAAAACTTTTCTAACAGAATAGCATCTGAGCAGAAACTTTAGTTTCTAAAGTATCAGCCTTTATTTGTTATAAACCAAAGAAAAGATTGTAAGTAATAAAGTTTTAGGGTTAGTCAAATCCATACATATAAGAAATAAAAATATTCACTGAATTCATAGATTAGACCCACTGGCATTGGAGTGTATCTGCCATAAGGTGGGGTATGGAAACAGGGGTAGGGGCAAGTGAAAGGAGAAAAGGAGGCAAAGGAGTAGAATGTGTGGACAGAACAGATAGAGAAGTATGAATTAAAATGACACCTTGGACATCAATTTAAGAGCTATATACTAAAGGTGAAGAAGTGACCCGTCTAAAGTTTTTAGAAACAAATCAAAGGAAAGAAGAGGAAAATTGGGCAACAATGAAATCTATCCATTAACCATGGAATCAAGTTTCTAAAAAATATCTTGAGTTTTCACCAAAAGATTTAAAACAGCGTTTCACTAAAACATTTAAAACAACATAGACGTGTACCTTTTAGTAAAATAAAAGTGCAAAAACGGTAAATATTTATAGTGTTCAGTGTTTTAAAAATTTTACTGAAAAAGCCATTAACTTCCAACAAAAGAAACACAATCAAAGAAACAATGTGCCATTCACCTATTCCACAGCTTCAGGTATAATTTCATGAATGCGGCTATTTTTCCCTCTAATTTTAACATATGGCCTGATAGTCAAAAGGCTTTCTTCTGAAAGTATTAGCCTCCTTATGAAAATAAGTTATACTTATTCATTAATAAAAGGTTCAAAAACCAGTAAAAACAAAATGTCTTGCTAGCTTATCTGATATGCACTAAATGGAAATCAAACTCTACAAAGCCAACTTTTCAATATTCCACAGTGTGTAAACAGGAGCTTTCAATCTTAGTATCTCTTCTGGAAGCTGGCACTCATTTCCTCCAGAGGCCTGCTACCCACGGTGGTAAGTCTCAGGGCATCTCCTTGGTCTTTCTCAAGACATCGCTGGAAGGATGACGGTCTAAGCAGGTACACAGGTGTACGCAATAATGCACTGAAGACTGAAGAGCACGGAGTTGCAGAGGACATGGCACTGCTACTGTTCTGCTTTGCTCATAGCTGTGAACACCCAAGGTCTCAAGGCACAGAGTCTGACAACTCCCCCTCCCAACCTCCAAACACACACTTTCTCATCCAAAGAAGATACTCCCAGGAACTGTACAGATGTGGTCTCATTTACACCTCAAAATGCCTCTATAAGGTAAACATTACAACTACCTTTTTTTGTTTGTTTTGTTTTGTTTTTTGTTTTTTTGTTTTCTTTTTTTCTTGAGGCGGAGTCTCGCTCTGTCGCCCGGACTGGAGTGCAGTGGCCGCATCTCAGCCCCAGGTTTACGCCATTCTCCTGCCTCAGCCTCCCGAGTAGCTGGGACTACAGGCGCCCGCCACCTCGCCCGGCTAGGTTTTTTTTGTATTTTTAGTAGAGACGGGGTTTCACCGTGTTAGCCAGGATGGTCTCGATCTCCTGACCTCGTGATCCGCCCGTCTCGGCCTCCCAAAGTGCTGGGATTACAGGCTTGAGCCACCGCACCTGGCCTTACAACTACCTTTTAAGAGACGAAAGCTGTGCTTAGAAAAGCAAAGAAATAACTGGGCGCGGTGGCTCACACCTGTAATCCCAGCACTTTGGGAGGCAGAGGTGGGTGGATCACGACGTCAGGAGTTTGACACCAGCCTGGCCAACATAGCGAAACCCGTATCTACTAAAAATACAAAAATTAGCCGGGCGTTGTGGCGGGTGCCTGTAATCCCAACTACTTGGGAGGCTGAGGCCGGAGAATTGCTTGAACCCGGGAGGCGGAGGTTGCAGTGAGCCGAGCTTGCACCACTGCACTCCAGCCTGGGCGACAAGAGCAAAACTCCGTCTCAACAACAACAACAGAAACAAGACTAGCCCAAAGTCACCACAAGAAGTGGCAGTGAAGAAGGAATCCAAATTCATGTGACTTCAAATCCGTGGTTTGCCACTTCAGTACAATGCAGAATTTTCAAGCTAGAATTGACTGTGAAATAGACTTTGACGACCATCTAATATTCATGCATACATCACAAAAACAAAGGCTCAGGATGGTTTACAAACTTGTCCCAGGGACACAGCTTATGAACATCCTCTATGAAAGTATCCTAAATTCTAGCCAGAGATCTTCTCACATTTATACTGTGGAAATGGGGCAACACTTTGGGTACACAAAAGTATGTCAACGTCAGGAGCAGAAGCGAGAAAAAGATGCTGCTCACCTTATGGCTCAACTCTTACCCATGTATCTCCAATGATCAGTGTTATGACTTGAGGAATAAAAAGTTTTGCCTACTGAGGTATTTATATAAAAATATAAAATATTTTATCAAATTTACATAGTTTGTTATATTTTATTTTCTAGCTTCTACAAAACAATGAAGCCAAGCTGAGATGTTCACTGAAACCAAGGATTAGACAGCTGAATTCTAGCAACCATCATCTTGCCCACATGCCCATGCAGACATAAAGCATCCAACACAACCCAGTGTTGGCACTGGTCTTACTTCCTGAAGTTTTTATGGTTTTATTGTTTCAATTCCTTCAAGAAACTCCAAAACCTTCCAATCAAGTATCACCCAAAAATGACTATGCTGACTTTACTTCAAATCACTGAAAAACTTCCTTAACATCTGAAACAGAAATGTGGCGCAACAAGGAACTGCTCAGTTCTTCTCAACGTTTCTCAATTCGTATCATTATTAAGCTGTAGTTTGTGGTCCTCAGACATGTTTCAATGAAATATATAATAAGTCTGGAAAACAATGTATGCCTGTGAAAAATCCTATACGAGTTCAGGTTTGTCATGTTATAAAATATATGGATTTCAAGGCAATAATTTCTAGAAAAAAACAAGTTTGTAATTAGAAAAAAAGGCATCACTTCTAAATTTAAGTTTATAAAAAGTCTAGCTGAAAAAACTAGTCAGTACACACACACGACAACAGCTTACATGGGAAGAAAAAAAGGTGTGTCTTGGATGAAAGGTTCCCAATGAGAAAAGGATAAAAACACTGTGCTGGGTGGCGGAGTTTTTTTTCTTGTATTTTACCTCATTTTATACATATCATAGAATAAACATGATTATTTTTAAATGAGAAAAAATTCTTTAAAGGAAGAGATATCAGATTGGGAAGATACTTCAGATAACTGGATAAAACATGGTCACACATTGCAATCTGCTGACAGCAGACATACACACTACACATGTTGTCGACTTTCTCCTTCATTAACCACATGACAAAGCTGCTTTAAAAATACAAGAGAAGGCTATAGGAGGAGGTGCTTCCACCTGTATTTCTGCTGGCAGTTTCTTCCTCGTGTTTGCCAAAAAAGAAAAAAAAATTAAAAAATAGAAAGTCTTAGTTAAAAAGATGAGAACCAGTAAGATTTTAACTCTTGATGACAATCATGAAAACCTAGACTCTTACAGCAAAGAGCTTTTGAATTGAAATTAATAATTCAATGATCACAGTTTTGAAGTGGGAAGCGGTCTTTGAGCAAAGACAGGAAGCCAAGTATTCTTCAGCTAAGGCCTGGAGAGAAAAACATGGAGCGGCTGACATGAGGGAAGTGAGACACATTTAGAATTAATATTGTTATAGAGGTTTCTGTTAAACACTGTCCCATATAAACACCCTTCAAAGCTGTGTTCCTCAGTGTTTATGCTTGTGGATTGTGGGGGGAAATACTGTTTTTCATTATTTTGCCTATTTATTCCTACTAAAGCATGTAAAAAATTAAACTTAAATGTAATTCAAACTCTACTGCAAAAGAAAATAAATTGGTTATTGAGCCTACAAAGCCCAGATATCTCTCAGTAGAACATCCTAAGAGAATCACTTTGAACAAACAGCAAGAGTGCAAACAGGAAAACTTCATGTAAACCACTTTTTTTTTGAGACTAAGTCTCACTGTCACCCAGGTGGAGTGCAGTGTCACAATCTTAGCTCACTGCAACCTCTGCCTCCAGGTTCAAGTGATTCTCCTGCCCCAGCCTCCTGAGTAGCTGGGATTACAGGTGTGCACCACCACACCCGGCTAATTTTTGTATTATTTTAGTCGAGACAGCGTTTCACCATGTTGGCCAGGCTGGGCTTGAACTCCTGACCTTGTGTTCCGCCAGCCTTGGCCTCCCAAAGTGCTGGGGTTACAGGCGTGAGCCACGATGCCTGGCTATAAACCACTTTTTAAGACAAAATTATTTTTATATTCTCTCAAGGTGTTCAATATTTAAAGGAAGACTTCGATGCCTTAAAAGGCAGTGCCTCACACCTGTAATCCCAGCACTTTGGGAGGCGAAGGCAGGCGCATCACCTGAGGTTAGGAGTTCAAGACCAGTCTGGACAATGTGGTGAAACCTCGTCTCCACTAATACAAAAATTAGCTGGGCCTGGTGGCATGCACCTGTAATCCCAGCTACTCAGGAGGCTGAGGCAGGAGAATCGCTTGAACCCAGGAGGCGGCGGTTGTTGTGAGCCGAGATAGCACTACCGCACTCCAGCCTGGGTGACAGAGCAGACTCCACTTCAAAAAAAAAAGATGTTTTAACTAACGTCCCAGTTAAGATATTGTTAGAAAGGGTTTATTAATACAATGCTTTCCAACACTGTATATGAACTGATGCTACTTTAAGCTGTTTGTTAGGATATATTATATATAAAATGATTGAATATCAATAATTTCGAATTCTGTGACCATATTCTTAATGTTATTCTAAGATTTATAAGATTGTAATAGACCATTTTGAATGTTCACATTTCCTCCTGATTCACTAGCATCTCTCAAAAATAATTTCTAGTGAGGCAAGAAGTTAATTAGATACTTTCCTAAAAACCCTAAGTTGCATACAAAAGAGCCAAGTTGATACAGATTTACTCAAATTTCAAGGAATTATTTTACTTAGATTTTGAGTAGCTATATTTATCAGTTCCTCTGCCTGTCTACGGCCTCATTTCCAAGTGTGAGGGATTTTTTTCCCTATATTAATAACTAATTTACAAAATCAGTTGGTAGCCCAACCATTTTAAAACTAATTTCATTAATTCATCTCAATCTTCAATTATGAATGGATTTACTTATTATCTGCTATTATGTATTTCCCCAACATTTTTGTAAAAGCACTCTTCATTCAAGATAACACCTTCTGGAAAAATTAGCTCATGCTGTATAGTTAAACTCAGTCTTTTCCTTGTAAAACTTCATTGTATATTTTAGTATTTTCTTCAAATAGATTAGCATTCACTTAAGCTTTTAGTTACAGTGTAATTTGCTTTTGATGATGAAATGACTTACAAATACAATCAAATTATGAACTTTGTAGGATTTTTTCATGTTTTGAAAGCCAACAAAATAAACAACTAAGAAATAAAGGAAATTAAATGGGAATAAAGAGTATTCTTCATTTCTAATGGCTTGCGATATCAATAATCCTTACTATAATGAAAAAGATTAAGTAATTCTTTTATGTTTAGATGAAAGTCATGTTTTTATAATGCACTTCCAAACTGAAAAGTTGTAGAAGCTAATTCTTGCTATCTCTCCATTACTGGTTTTCAGCAAAAGATACCTCTTAGTAGATTATCTGGTAAATCACCAAACACTGCTGGTTGATTCCAAACACATTTAAAGCAAACACAAACTCAATGTGGAGAACTTTAGCATCACCATCATTTCACAGCACTTTCTTTTCACTTATTAAAAATTTTAATTTACGATGAAGAAATTTAAGGTTGACTAAAATTAAGGAACAATTCTTGCATTCTCTCTGGGATCTCTTTTGCCCTTCTGGTTGCCTTCAAGCCGGGCACCCTGAAGGCAACAGAGCATCCTGTTCTCTTTATGTGGGTCACAGATGGCCTGAGCCACACGCTTTACTCCGGAATCATCAATCAGGATCACTTGGCTCTTCTTCCTTCTGGTATTTCACTTTCAGAACTTGCTTTTCAATCATTAGTTGGATGCCTATGTGCCCTTAGTCTCTTCTTAGGCTGATTTCTCTTCAGCTTATTTAGGGCAGACACATCAAGGATGAGTTTAACATTGAAGAGTCCTTTATTGGTGGCCTTTCAAAACCCTATCATGGCACTCCCTCTGGGCCCCATCATTCCTTAGGACAGGACCTTAAAAAGCATTTTCTTATCTTGTTTTCTCATGCTGTTTCCCCATTTTGATGACTCTAAACATATAATTCTGCATGGGTCATTTTTACAAATTTATATTTTAATGAATTTAAAAATTTTGAAAAACATCAGATTGTGTTTTCAATATTTCTTATAAAAGATAACTACCATTTATATATGTATATAAATATGTACCTTTTTGAGGTCTATTTTGAATACAAGTATCAATTTAACTTAGTATTTAAAAAGCCATTATCAGATCAGTAATATAGCTGCATATTAAATATATCATTCAAACTACTTTAGTCATTCATCATAAATATTTGTGTTAAGGGCATGAACACAGGCATGCAAAGGAGAACGAAATGCGACTTGTGCCTTAGAGAAGAATCTGAAATCCTGAGGGAAGCTGGGTTTCCAAGTGGGCAGAAATGCTATGACACAGGGCGCCCCAGCTCACAGAGGTGTTCACCGTCCAACTGCAGAGGCTCAGGGGAGGGTTCTGCGAAGCTCACCCCATGGGGGAGGAGAAGCAAGCCATGGGGGAAGGACAAGCATGGCTCAGCCAAGGAGAGAAAAAGACTCAGTATGGTGTCAGCAAGCGTGTAGAGCAGGAGGGCAGTAGAGTCAAGGTTGGAGGGGTGGACACAGACCGGCTAACAATGTTTCATGGCAGTGCTTGAGATTTGAGAGTATTTATGACCTAATTGTTTTACATCAATTTCCTGAAATTCAACACTTCCATATACATTTTTAACACCTTAGAAACATTTTTCTAGACTATATTTCAGGTTTTATGTTTAAACTAAGTTGCATATTTAATAAAGTTGGAATTTTTTCCAGTCATTTACTAAGACATCTATATAAATGTGATTTTATATAAAATCATACATTTACTATATGAGGTTATTATAAAAAACACAAGTGGAACATGGCTTATCCCTTCAAGGGGCTGCTGTAATGCTGTAAGGTAAGATCTGTGTACTCTTGATAAATTCAATACATATTTCTTGCCTAGTTCTAGCATAAACCAAGGCAGCAGAAAAAGGAAAAAAAAAAAAATCAAAGCAAGGTTTTGGGATTCTCCAAGCATAATCTCATTCCCTCCAGTATGAGTACAAGTTTATAGACACTGTAAATAAATCATAGTATTAAGTAAGATCAGATTTGCTAGCCCCATGCATATGAAGCATATAGATAAGAGAATTCTTTCATTGTGCTGTTATCTTCTGTAATACACTTTTAATCATCATTTTTAAACAAATGAAAAAGTAAAGATGAAATTGTGGATAATAAGGTATATTTTTGTTCATTTTGTTTTAAGAGAAGATATACGTCTCCACTGGAATCAAATTTGTGTTAAGGTAAAAATTACACAATTTTTCATTTTTAACTCTATGTAATCTTACTATGACTGAATAAATATAAATGATCTAGAAACTTAGAAAGTTTAGAACTTATATATGTTTTATTTATATAACTATTTGGCTTAACAGGGTTAGTTTCCAATGAAGATGAAGCAGGAAGTACTCAAAAAGTAGTAATTAAGAGAAAATACTATAAAAAATAGAAATATAAAACACATACACCCAATATACTCATTCGTCAAAGTATTTTTGGTTAAGCATTACTGTATCTCGTGCAGGAAGATCAACTCCTTAAATGGATGGATGTCAGAAACATACCCATTATCTACAGAGTCCATGAAAAGTCAGTATCAAATAGCACAGAAGGGCTGGGCATGGTGGCTCATGCCTATAATTCCAGCACTTTGGGAGGCCAAGGCGGGCGGGTCATCTGAGCTTAGGAGTTCGAGACTAGCCTGGCCAACATGGAGAAACCCTGTTTCTATTAAAACTACAAAAATTAGCCAGGCATGGTGGTGCATGCCCCAGCTACTTGGGAGACTGAGGCATGAGAATCACTTGAACCCGGGAAGCAGAGGTCTCAGTGAGCCGAGACTGCACCACTGCACTCCAGCCCGGGCAATAGAGCAAGATTCTGTCTCAAAAAATAATTAATAAATAAATAAATAGCATAGCCGAAAGAGAACAATATAGTATATATAATAAGCAAACATTTATCTAAATAGCACACTCCACACGTCAAAGAAAACGAAAAGGAATCACACAGACACACAAAAATCACTAAGGAAAAACTTCCAGGGTCAAAAAGACATCACTGTTTTATCAAAAATAAACTAATGACCTAACAAGGAACAATATGAGAACAGAAAGAAATGCAGCTGAAAGCATCAATATGAACACTATTGTTACTCCAGTGTCATAGATCACTATGAAAAAGATTTAAATACAGTAGGAATTTAAAAATTTTTGAAATACTTTGTTTTACATAAGCAAATTATTTGATAATTTGCTTCAAATATGAGAAGTGCACTTAACAATGTTATAATGGAGTTTCAAAGAGGCTGTAAATTTATGGGCCAACACAAAGAAAGTGAAATTGGCTACTGAGTTAAATCAAAGATCCTTTTATTAGGCACCTGTCATTTCTACCACATTTGCTAAGTGGTGCAGGCAATTTAGCCATGAATAAGGTGAGCAAGGTCTGAAAGAGTCTATAGTCTAGGATCCAACAGAATAAAAAAATCTTATGTAACCTTTCCAAAAATCATTAATGCATAAATGCCTGACCAAAATAACACAAAGATCAAAGAAATCTACATCATGCAAGATTAAGCTATCTTAATCCAATCTTAAGAATAAGGATTATGAATCTCACCTCAGGAACCTAATAAAAAACTGTAATCCAAAGTGTAAATTTTCACAATAAAAAAAAAGTTCCCAATTTTAGGACTGCAACATCAGTAACAGGGTACAAACATAGGAGATAACATAAAGGATTAATAGCTCCTAATGACGCTGACATTTTTACAAAGCAAGCTGGATACTTGAGTCTAGGGATAATCCAGAAGACTGACTATACCTCTTTTTCACGAGTTTCATCACTGAATTTCCTAAAATCTATGCAGATGGCTCAACTTCATCAGTGTTGCTCTAAAACAAAACACACACACACATATCCCTTTCTCTCTTAGTACCTGGCATAGAAGCCTTGAAATGATTCTACAATTAACGTCATTAACAACAACCTTTCAATTCGAATTCACTAAGGGCCCTTTATGCACCAGTCACTGTGGTGGGCACTTGGGTGAACATGGTTAATAAATAGCAAAGAAAAATTCATAAATCATACACTTACATAGCATGTTTAAAAATAAGTGCTACTGGAAACAATAGAGCAGGGTGAGGAGGTTTGGGAACCTCCAACTTTAAATTCAACACTAAGGACACGCCTCACTAAGCAGGGAAACGGTAAGCAGGGGATGAAGGGCAATGATCAGCTGTGACGGTGACATGGTGGTAACGGTTAACAGCCCCTCTGAGGCTGGGGGTGGAGTAAGGAACTAATCTGCAGTGGTTGCTGATTTCTATGGTGAAAAGGCTCCCACTGTGGCCAATTTCAGCCTACGAAAAGAATGGCAACCAGTTCACAAAATTCCTTAAAGTTTAAGAACGGGCCCACTTTGTAAGAGCTGGTTTCAGCTCATTACTACATGAGAAAATCTGGCAAAGCAATAATCCAGATAGTCAAGGGCACTGAAGAGGGGCACGCCTTGCAAAGAGCCCAGCACCCCGGAGCAGTGCAGGAGGGAGAGGGCAGGTGAAAGGTGGGCCTGAGAGGTGACAACAGAGACCTCATCACTGGGTTTTCCCTGAGAGAACTGAGGCACCAGGGAAGAGCTCTGTGCAAATGAGTTATGTGTTCTCACTTTCAGCATCAACGTGTCTACCAAACTGAGAAAAGATCCCATAAGGGAAGATGGATGAGTTACAGGAGGACTAATTAGGAGACAGCTGGAATAATTCAAACAGATGACTGTAGTGATGAGAAGCTGTAAAATTCAGAATCTATTTTGAACCCGATAGATAGGATGTGAGCCATGAGAGGCAGAAGTCCAGGATAATTGCAAAGGCTATGGCCCATGTAAACAGAAAGATGGTGATCTCATCCAGTGGGACAGGAAAGTCTATAGCCAGGTGTGGTGGGGCATGCCTGTAGTGTCAGCAACTTGGGGAGCTGAGGTGGGAGGAATGCCTGAGCCCAGGAGTTCAAGGTCAGCATGGGCAACAAGCAAGATCTATCTCAATGTTCAAAAATAAAAAAAAATAAAATCTGTAAGAGAGGCAAGCACTTGTGGATTGGGGTGGGAGGGGTGCTGAGGTGGTGAAGAAGAAACGAGTTTTTCCACTTGGATAAATTAAATTTGAGATGCCTATTAGACATCAGCATGGAGGGACTAGATCAGCAGATGGAAATATGACCTGGAGGTTTGGGAGAAAGCTCTGGCTGGAGATCAACAACTTGGGAGTTCTTGGCCCACAGAGACCACTGACAGCCATAGCACTGGGTAAGATCCCTAAGAAAATGAGGCAGACCTGGGACAGGCCAAAGACTGAGTCCTGCACCTTCCAGAATGAAGGGTGTATGCAGAAGAGGATGAACCAACAAAACAGACTAGAGAAGGAGTTACTTGTAAGGTACTTAAAAGACCAAGAAAGGGTGGTTTCCTGAAAGCCATGTGTATATTGTAGAGGACAGAATCTTCCCAAAGTCTGCATGTTTCCAACTTCCTACCGTACAGTTCTAAAGTAAGAGTATAGGTCTAGAATGTCAGATCTCTGCCCAATCTAATATGCCACAGCTGATGATGTTCAAGTGGACATTAAATTTCCACACAAAACTCAATTTGAAAAAGAAGAAATTCTTCACTTGCTTCCTAGGTCCTCCTCCTCGCTTTATAGAGTCTAACAGTATTTTCTGACTCTTCCTGGTATCCATAAGTAAATATTACTATGACTGATGTCATTCCCTATTCCCTCTTCTAGTCCTTAATTTATTATTAACTCCCATAATCTCTTGGTAAAATCTTCATAAATGTGCTCTTTCAATACATACACACGACATTTTTAGATACCTACAGTATGGGTACCTGAAAGTGTGGGTATCCACACTGCTTGGCAACTGGCAATGCATTTTCAATGGATTCTCATCAGTTACATTTAGTAACCTGGAGAGGCTATAGTCCCAAGTTACTCAACCAAACACAAATCCAGGTGTTTCTCTAATGGTATTTGTAGATGTGCTAACAGCTGAAATCAGTTGCCTCGAAGAGAGGGACATTATCATCTTCTGTAATCTGAACGGGCCTCCTCCAATCAGATGAAAGGCCTAAGAGCACTGCTAAGGTTTCCATAAGGAAGAAAAAAATCTGCATGTAAATTGCAACATCAGTTCTGTCCAAGAATTTCCAACCTGCTCATCAGATTTCAGACTTGCCTAGCTACCCAAAAATCGCATAACACAATTCCTTATACTAAATCTCCAGTGCGTGCATATGTACCTTCTACTGGTTCTGTTTCTCTGGAGGAACCCTGACAGATACTCTATGTTCCTCTAATAGTAACTAATTTAATAACTTTGAATGTACAATGGCAATTGTTTTCCCTACTAATAGAGACGTGCACCAATGAAATTATTTCTTAAATACAGTAATAAAGTCCAAACTACAACTCTCAACTACATTTATCAGCATGATACATAAAAGTATAAATACAATAGATAAACAAGAAATTGTCCTGGTTACGTTCATCAAAATTTTAGGGTGCGTCTTCAAGCATTTAATACAGCTATATTTAGAGATATACTTTTTTTTTCTTCTCAAGTCCACCTTTGCAGACAATGTACTCAATAATAGTGAAATTAATGGCACAAGAAACAGAAGTATAGAAATTTTAAATCATTTAAAATAGATAACTCCTAGATAATCAATAGTGAGAAAAAGATGATTGATGCCTGCAAAACAGTTTGAAATGATACATAAAAGTATCTAAAAGAGGATCTCCATTTGAAATGAAACAAAAGAATCTGAAGCAATCAATCTGTTTAACTCAAGTAACTCAACATATACTCATTTGATTCACTGAGTAAGGAATTCCAATACCTACAGTGTACTGTGGAAAAAAACTATGCTTTAAATATTAGCAATTATCACTGCCAATTATCGTGAATTAAAATAGCCAAAACAACACAATGCAAAGAGAACTTTTAATAAAGTACATACATAATTTTTTTAAAAAACTTTGAATACCTTACCATAAAAGTGAAAACAATTCTGCTGTAAATCTTCCTAGACAGAACTTTCAACACAGTTGTCTAGATTAGAGTGTAGATATGAAAAGAGAGGGGGAAATGAAGAAAAGAAGAAGACCACAGTGGCATAAAACCAAACCATCCTGTAAGGAGTGGGGCAGAGTAAACGCTTCACAGGCACCGACATCAAGCTATCCGCGGAGGAACACAGGACGCATTCTAACTGTACATTGAACTTTGTAAAGGAAGGACATTCAGTGGCATGAGGTCCTCGGGTCCCAGGATATAACTGTAGGAATCACAGCTTCATATCGGAAGATGCATTTTTTAATAGACTCTCCCTAAACACCTATCTAAAAATATATTCTTGGGATGGCAGATGGAAAAGTATAGAAATGGAAGCATGTATTTTAAGGAGTGGGTAGAGAGGAAAACGAGCTGGAATATACCTGTTTAATATTTAGAAACAGGGGTAGAAATACAACAAATATGAAAGTAACTGCCAATATGAATAACTGATTGTAGAAAGAACACATAATATCTATAAGTAATAATGCTGAAAAAATATAGTGAACAGTAAAGGGAGACCTGGACTAGTTTTGTGTAATTTTTAAAGTTACACAAATGGGCCAGGCACAGAGGTCACACCTGTAATCCCAGCACTTTGGGAGGCCAAGATGGGCAGATCGCTTGAGCTCAGGAGTTCAAGATCAAACTGGGTAACATGGTGAAATCTTATCCCTACAAAAAATACAAAAATTAGCTGAGCATGATGGTGGGCACCTGTAAGTCCCAGCTACTCAGAAGGCTGAGGTGGGAGGATTGCTTGAGCCCAGGAGGTGGTGGTTGCAGTGAACGAGATCAGGCAGCTACACTCCAGCCTGGATGACACAGTGAGACCCTGTCTCAGAAAAAGAAAAAGTTCGGGAGGCTGAGGCAGGAGAATGGCGTAAACCCGGGAGGCGGAGCTTGCAGTGAGCTGAGATCCGGCCACTGCACTCCAGCCTGGGCGACAGAGCGAGACTCCGTCTCAAAAAAAAAAAAAAAAAAAAAAGAAAAAGAAAAAGTTACATACAAAAGAAAAACTAAAACTCCATAAAAGAAAATAAAAGTCCTTCAGCAAACACAGGCATTAGAATTTCTAGTATTCAGAAAAATTTTAAATGCTCAATGAGTGCATGTTACTCTTAGCATCCTGATGAATAATATTAGAAGTGACTGATATTTCACCTTGCTTTAAGGTAACAACAACAAGATATCAGTATATTACCGGTACTAACAGGCATTATCATTTCACACCTAGTATTGGATTTTTTTTTAATGTAAGCCTCACTAAACGATCTTTCTCCAAGTAATTTGTATGTGACTCTTTCTATATTGTTCCATTCTTTAGAATGAAAATAAACTAGTAGGTTTATACCATGATCATCAACATGTTATCTGGTCTTGAAAAGCAGTAAAGAGAACAAAGGGGGATATTCTATAGAGCTTATTTTCCTTCAGAAAAGGATGAACCCATTTGAAGAGTTTTTAAAATTCCCGCAAACTTCCCTGTAGTGACCATTTATCAGACAGTCACGTGTAAATACACTTTCAACACATTTAACAGTAGGTTTTACTCTCCCAGGACATGTTGAGTACATCTGGAAATGAGAATCTTTAATTGTCTTTTGTCCCACTATTTATCCTCAGGAAAATGACCTCTTCTGGAAGGAAATTCAAAATCTGCTGTGGACAGCCTTCTGCAGCAGCACGTTTCCACCTGAGTGAAGTTGGTAAAGGGCCTCATCACTGATCTTCGATCCCAAATAAAAGCTTCCCCAGGACACATGGGGTCGGTGGGTGATCCATGCAGAGGAACCTCCTACTAGCTCTGTGGCTCCGGGCAAGTGACTTAGTCTGGTCAAGCCACAGTGACGTCACCTCTAGAATGCACATGATGACGATGATTTCTTTTTTTTTTTTTTTTTTTTTTTTTTGAGACGGAGTCTCACTCTGTCGCCCAGGCTGGAGTGCAGTGGCCGGAACTCAGCTCACTGCAAGCTCCGCCTCCCGGGTTCACACCATTCTCCTGCCTCAGCCTCCTGAGTAGCTGGGACTACAGGCGCCCGCCACCTCGCCTGGCTAGTTTTTTGTATTTTTTAGTAGAGACGGGGTTTCACAGTGTTAGCCAGGATGGTCTCCATCTCCTGACCTCGTGATCCGCCCGTCCGGCTTCCCAAAGTACTGGGATTGAGCCACCGTGCCCGGCCGATTACGATGATTTCTAACTCACAGTCGTGTTGTTAGGATTAAATGGAATAAAGCATTCCACAAAGCCCCTGATGAAGTCAGCCTGGCCTCGGCATGCACTGAAGCAATGAGAGTTACCTTTACTATAACTCAGATGCTTTACTCATCCAGCACCTAAGGAGATCTGTAAAAAATGCAGAAGGTTGGAAACGGAGGCATCGGCCCTCCTCTGGGTCAGTGACAGTGGTTGGAAACAGAGGCATCGGCCCTCCTCTGGGTCAGTGACAGTGGTTGGAAACGGAGGCATCGGCCTCCTCCGGGTCAGTGACAGTGGGCACAGGGAAGCTGCAGGGCAAAGCCCAGGCCAGATCTGGACCAGTGCCAGAGAAAGGAAATGAGCAGCATGCTGCGCGCTGGGGGAGCAGGGCTCACTCCGGAAGGGCAGTAGGCAGGCATTCCCCAAATACTCCCAGAGCAGCTCCCTGCAAACAAAGGAACAGTAAAAGGCAAGGCTTGGGCAAACAGTGATAGAGTCCACCCCTAACACCAATACAGAAGGTAGGGGGGATTTTAAACATGTAAATAAAGGTAACTGTTATAAGGGCCCCATGGAGGAAAGGGGAGAGGGCAGAGGCAGCGATCACTGAGAGTGTGAGATGCTGAAGAGTGGCCAAGGGGCTTTGATTTACAGGCTCCTGAAGTTTTATGCTCAAATTCTCTGAATAAATGTGCATGACTAAATATTTTCTTCAAGTTTTTAACCTATTTTTTGCCTTCATTTAAAACTTCTTAACCCCTTATGTAATACTGGGTCCCAAGAAGCTTCTCGAAGCACACATCTAATTATGCCCTAATTTCCTGCCTCTTTTTTTGTTTTATTCCAAAAGAGTCCCTTATCCCAAAGGAGCCCTTCTCCACCATTTCCTTCACAAGCCTGCGATACATTCTGCTGTAACTAAACTGCAGCAGGTGCTACTGGTCCTTGCTTGCACCAACCAGCATACCCTTACCTGTGAGCTGATCTCGCCTGTCTCCTAGAATGTCAGCTTCCTGAAGGCAGGCTCTCCCTCAATTTCACAATTACAATTTTATTTCGTAATGGGGCTAGCACTGTTCTTAGCACCAGAGAAATTAAACACTGGTTGAGCAAATTTACAGATTTCTCTTCTTGCCTGAAAATATACCTACAGTCAACTCTGGACACATTTTCTCTCTCCATTTACACACACACACACACACGCACACACACAAACACACACACCCCTCTGTCCAAGACACAAACTCACATACTCAAAATTTTCCTTCTACCACAAGTTTACTTCTTTATCTCTAACAAATAAAATCCTAGACTTAAAAGCTTCAATGTGTTCTTATGCAGCAAAATCTCCCCTATCTTGCCACCATGGGCACAGTTTATATTCTATTACAGCAGTCACACATTACACATCCATCTCAACTGCACACCCTCAGAGGCAGGGACCAGTTCACCAACTTTACACCTTGTGCAGCATTGAACACTGGGCCTTCTGTGCAGGTGGCTTAGGCAATGCTCAGTGAACTGAACGGTCTTCCCTTCCAATAGTGAGAGAGAAAGTGCCATGAAGGAAAATCACTTTAAACTATTGGACCTAGTATGTGAGTCCGCCACACTCCGATGGTGTGGTCAGATGTCTGCCTTGATGCAGAGCTACAAGCGTGGGTTCGAGACAACCAGGGTTTGTTCTGGTAGCTGTTTCCCAGATCAGGGAAAAGACTGTGAGCTGGAAAGCGGCCTAACCTGCCTACGACAGAACCCTGGAATGTGGAAGGACAGCTTTCAGTGGGAAGCTCTTTGAGGTTGATGTGGTCAACAGAAGGGGAAATTTGCCTCCTATCTATCTATATCTTCAAAGGTTATCATCCTCAACTCTGTACAAGGGTACTGTCAGAAATCTAAGAGGCAAAAAGGAAAACAAAAGTCACGATAGAAAGAAAGAAAAGCAGCAGAAAGTCATGTTTGATCCAAAGATCAGTCAAAGTCAAAGTCATACTGGTGAACTCTGAACTCTGGAAGGCATCTAATGGCGTAAAGGCAGCCTGTGGTTAGCCCAGCAAGCTAAGTAACCCATTTGCACTATTCCTTGTGTCTGAGAAAAGTGGGGCACTGTGTTCCCTGTATCTGTGAACTGCCCACCTCTGCACTAGTGGTCAGCTTGTGGGAAGGAAGGAGTGCCACTTTCTGGTGGGTGCAGAGGCCATCAAATATATCTGAGTGGCTTTGTCCAGAAGTTTTCATGTATGAGTTGTTCTATGGAAATATGAATCATATCCTCCTGGCAAGACAAAGAAAGACCTTCTGAAGGGGGCCTGTTCATCCAGTCTGGAGTTATTTCTAGATCATTAGAAATGCTGACAGAGGAAAGGCTAGACAGTAAAGCTCTGACAGAGACTCTCAAAGACGTCTATACTAAATTGTTCCAACAGGTTCTAAGGAGAGTGGCCAAGTACCAAAATAAAAGATGAATTACAGATTTCTACACACCCAGATCATCCCATTTTTCTCGACATAAGTAGCTAAGAAGTAAAGGAATTGGGTCATGCTGCAAGAAGGCCCTATGGGGCCAATTTTTTCCCCTAAACTGAACAAAAATAGAGAATAGTGTCTAAATCAGCTGTGACAATTTTATCCATATTGTGAGCAGGATGCAGTGATCTCCATTTGCAAGCTGGTTCAAAGACATTCATCTGCGCCACATTAAGGGTTAATCGGTTATTTCGTTTCACTGCTACTGAACAAATGAGAGAAAAGTATATACACCAAAGTTTGATAAAGGTTAGATTTTTCAAAAAACTTCAGGATTTAATTCTAAGTAAAGTTAGACTATTTTCAGAAAAATTAGAAAATTAAAAGTTCTGGCCGGGCGCGGTGGCTCAAGCCTGTAATCCCAGCACTTTGGGAGGCCGAGACGGGCGGATCACGAGGTCAGGAGATCGAGACCATCCTGGCTAATACGGTGAAACCCCATCTCTACTAAAAAAATACAAAAAACTAGCCGGGCGCGGTGGCGGGCGCCTGTAGTCCCAGCTACTCAGGAGGCTGAGGCAGGAGAATGGCGGGAACCCGGGAGGCGGAGCTTGCAGTGAGCTGAGATTCGGCCACTGCACTCCAGCCTGGGTGACAGAGCGAGACTCCACCTCAAAAAAAAAAAAAAAAAAAAAAAAAAAATTAAAAGTTCTGATCCATGTAAACTCAAGATGTACATATGCAGCTACACAATCCTTT
Organism: Trachypithecus francoisi; assembly: GCF_009764315.1. Taxonomy (NCBI): domain Eukaryota; kingdom Metazoa; phylum Chordata; class Mammalia; order Primates; family Cercopithecidae; genus Trachypithecus; species Trachypithecus francoisi. Next base: position 21,044,516 of record NW_022681435.1, on the reverse strand, counting down.
GCAATCTCCACTCTGGTGTCTAAAGGCTTCTCAGTATTAAGTGTTCAAAAAGGAATATGAGATCCTGCCCCACAGTTCCCAAACTTGCTTTTCCCCCAGCCTCGCCATCTTGGTTAAAGGAACCACCATCCACCTACTGCCATTCTAAGATTCCCAAGCCATTACCATAGCTCTGTCTCCACTGCCACCATCTGGTCCGAGTCAGCCAGATTGAACTTGCAAAGGATAAACAAGATCTTAAACCTCTGTCTCCTATTCAACTGAAGACACAACATAATGCCCTTAAGTCCCATGCCAAGGGCTACAGGACCTGAGCCTTGCTTACCTCCCTCTCAGCACCCTCCCATCCCCCCCACTCTGTGTGTCCACCACAGAAGTCTGCTTTCTGTGCCTGGAACTCCACAGGCTCAAGTATGCTTCCCAGCCTATCCACTTGCACCTCTGTGCGGTGCTGGCACCTTTGCATCCTGTAGATCCCTCTCAAAGGCCAGAGCCTCATCAAGGTCGTTCTTGACAATGCAATAAAAGCAGTGTCACCTCCAGCACCATCTCATTCATTACACAGTTTGATTAACCGAAATTACTTCTTCACTCATTTGCTTACCTGTTCATGTGCTATTTCCCCAGTATTAGAATTTAATCTCTCTACAGAACAGGAATCTGGTCTTTCTCATTTTTAACTGTGTCCTCAGCACCTACAGTGGTGCCAAGCTCATCCCTGCTGGCCCTGCAACAGCTGCTCAGAGAGACTGTGCTGTTCCGCCTTGCGGTTAGAATGTGGACCAAGTCCGGTTCCTTGCTGTGTAATCTATTCAGAGGTCTTCTATGTGGCTTCCAGAATGAAATTCAGTTTGTCTCCTCATGCTACTTGTGGCTTCAAAATGCCCAAACTATCCTGAGGGAACAGCAAATACACAGAAAGCTTGTGTTTACGATCATGGAACAGCACTAGTGGAGGTGGAAACAGTAATCCTCTTCTTCCTGCCCTATTGCTTTTCCTTACTTTCTCTCTCCTTTATCCCAGTAATTCCTTTTTCACTGAAAGTTTAAAAAATCAATAAAAATAAAAATAAAAATAAACAGTAAATTTTAAGATGTTACTTTAGAAATACATGACAGCTTCATGGAAAATGTAGTATGTGTGTGTCGCACATATGTGAGAAACAGGTCATAAAGTCATAAAAGACAATCCACTCAACTATAGTAACCTGTTACTACTGATGAAAGTTCAGAAGAAATTACCCTAAGTAAAATCTACAACTGTAAGATTCAAAACTATTCACAGTTTCCTAAGGATTTTTTAAATCTTACTACACCTTCAACGATATCATCATATTTGAAATCAACTTAAAGTGGGTGTGGTGGCTCATGCCTGTGAGCTGAAGAACTCAGGTGAGCTCAAGAGTTTAAGGCTATCGGGAGCTATAATCATACTACTGCACTCCAGCCTGGGTGACAGAGTGAGACCCCATCTCAAAAAAAAAAAACCAACTTAAATAGAAATCATATTTCATACATTCAGGCAGCAACTTCCTGATCTACATACTCTAAGGCTGCTTCCCCTCATGCATAACCAGAGAGAATGTCAAAATCAACACATCACAACGTTGACCATTTTACAAGATAAATCTGACTGTCTTACCCACCATGGAGAAGTAAAGCACATGAGTACTATAATCAGAAAAACATGAGCTCAAAAATCTCATTGTTGCCACTTAATATGGGTTACTGAAAAGGCACGCAACCTCTCGGAGCCTCAATATCGTCTTCTGTGAGACAGGAAAACCAAGCCTCAGGGTGTAGGAACCCAGCACAAACACACTGAGACTTGAGTGAATCATCTTCCCACGTGAAGACTCTCCAAGTGCTCACCTTGACTGATCAAGCCAAGAGAAGTGAAGTGTTTTCACAGCGCCTATGCTGCATGTCACACATCTTAGTGTAGGTGGCAGTCCAGACTGACCGTGGACTTGTCAGAGGCAGCCACGAGACAACTGCCAGGAGCAGGGCAGGTGGCAAAGTAACCGTGCCCAGGGCTGCAGCACATGGAGGGTGGGAGATAAAGGGCATCAGGAGCATAGGGAGCCCCCCACGCACACGGTGGCACACAGCAGGGGTGGGGGTGGCATGTGGCATCACGTATATGGAGAGGTTCCCACACTCAGGGTGACGCACAGCAGGGCGGGGGAGGGGGACACGTGGCATCGATGGATGGGGAGGCAGCATCATTCACATTAGCCAAAAGGTGGAAGCAAACCAAGTAACCACAGATGGATGAATAAATAAACACAACGTGATATTTACACACAGTGTAATATTATTCAGCCTTAAAAAGGAAGGAAAGACTACCACTCTACAACAAAGCTTCACCTTGAGGATATTATGCTATGTGAAATCAGTCAGGAACAAAAGGACAAATACTATATGACTCCACTTACATAAGGTTCCTACAATTGTCAAAATCATAGACATGGAAAGTAGAATGGTAGATGCAAAGGGTGGGGTGAAGGAAAAAAATGGAGAGTTATTGTTTAAAGGATACATAGTTTCCATTTTGCAAGAAGAAAACAGTTCAAGAGATAGATAGTGGTGATAGCTGAGAAATCACGTCAAGGTACTTAATGTTTAACTGTACACTGAAAAATGCTTTTAACCAAACAAAAGGAAACCACTGTATCATAGAGATGTCTTTACTCCTATGTTTACTGCAGTGCTATTCACAACAGCCAAGATATGCAGTCAACCTAGGTGTCCAACAGCAGAAGAATGGATAAAGAAAACATGGTATATCTATACACACAACGAAATACTATTCAGCCATCAAAAAGAATGAAATCCTATCATTTTTGGCAATACAGATGGAACTGGAGGACATTACCTTAAGTGAAATAAGCCAGGAACAGAAAGTTATAAACACTGCATGTTCTCACTCCTATGTGGATGCTAAAAAAAGTTGATCTCATAGAAGCAAAAAGTAGAACAGAGGATATGAGAGGCTGGGAAGGGTAGGGGGAAGGAAGGGATAGGGAGATATTGGTTAAATGACAAAAAATTACAGCTCCATAGGAGGAATAAGTTCTAGGGTTAGATACCACTGTAGGTTGACACTTAACAATAATATATTATACAGTTTCAAATAGCTAGAAGGAAGAAACTGAATGTTCCCAACACAAAGAAATGATAAATGTTTCAGGTGATGGACACGCCAATTACACTGAGCTGATCACCACACATTACATACATCACACCATACGCCACACATTCCACACATCACACCATACGCCACACATTCCACACATCACACCATACGCCACACATTCCACACATCACACCATACGCCACACATTCCACACATCACACCATACGCCACACATTCCACACATCACACCATACGCCACACATTCCACACATCACACCATACGCCACACATTCCACACATCACACCATACGCCACACATTCCACACATCACACCATACGCCACACATTCCACACATCACACCATACGCCACACATTCCACACATCACACCATACGCCACACATTCCACACATCACACCATACGCCACACATTCCACACATCACACCATACGCCACACATTCCACACATCACACCATACGCCACACATTCCACACATCACACCATACGCCACACATTGCACACATCACACCATACGCCACACATTGCACACATCACACCATACGCCACACATTCCACACATCACACCATACGCCACACATTCCACACATCACACCATACGCCACACATTCCACACATCACACCATACGCCCACATTCCACACATCACACCATACGCCACACATTCCACACATCACACCATACGCCACACATTCCACACATCACACCATACGCCACACATTCCACACATCACACCATACGCCACACATTCCACACATCACACCATACGCCACACATTCCACACATCACACCATACGCCACACATTCCACACATCACACCATACGCCACACATTCCACACATCACACCATACGCCACACATTCCACACATCACACCATACGCCACACATTGCACACATCACACCATACGCCACACATTGCACACATCACACCATACGCCACACATTCCACACATCACACCATACGCCACACATTCCACACATCACACCATACGCCACACATTCCACACATCACACCATACGCCACACATTCCACACATCACACCATACGCCACACATTCCACACATCACACCATACGCACACATTCCACACATCACACCATACGCCACACATTCCACACATCACACCATACGCCACACATTCCACACATCACACCATACGCCACACATTCCACACATCACACCATACGCCACACATTCCACACATCACACCATACGCCACACATTCCACACATCACACCATACGCCACACATTGCACACATCACACCATGCGCCACACATTGCACACATCACACCATTCGCCACACATTGCACACATCACACCATACGCCACACATTGCACACATCACACCATACGCCACACATTGCACACATCACACCATACGCCACACATTACATACATCACACCATACGCCACACATTACATACATCACACCATACGCCACACATACACCATACACTAGATACATCACACCATACACCACACATTACATACATCACACCATACACCACACATTACATACATCACACCATACACCACACATACACCATACACTAGATACATCACACCATACACCACACATTACATACATCACACCATACACCATACATTACATACATCACACCATACACCACACATACATACATCACACCATACACCATACATTACATACATCACACATACACCACACATTACATACATCACACCATACACCATACATTACATACATCACACCATACACCATACATACACCATACACTAGATACATCACACCATACACCACACATTACATACATCACACCATACACCATACATTACATACATCACACCATACACCATACATACACCATACACTAGATACATCACACCATACACCACACATTACATACATCACACCATACACCACACATTACATACATCACACCATACACCACACATTACATACATCACACCATACACCACACATTACATACATCACACCATACACCATACATTACATACATCACACCATACACCACACATTACATACATCACACCATACGCCATACATACACCATACACTAGATACATCACACCATACACCATACATACACCATACACTAGATACATCACACCATACACCATACATTACATACATCACACCATACACCATACACTAGATACATCACACCATACACCACACATTACATACATCACACCATACACCACACATTACATACATCACACCATACACCATACATACACCATACACTAGATACATCACACCATACACCATACATTATATACATTACACCATATACCATACATTACATACATTATACCACACAAACACCATACATTAGATACATTACACCATACATTACATACATTATACCATACATATACCATACATTACACCAAAGCAACACTATGTGCCCTAGGTACAAACATTATTTGTCTATTAAAAAAAATTAAATCTGGCTAGGTGCAGTGGCAATCCCAGCACTCTGGCAGGATCAGTCGGGCAGACTGCTGGAGCCCAGAAGTTCAAGACCTGCTTGGACAATATATCAAAACCCCGTCCATATTGACAAAAAACAAACAAAAATTAGTCAGGCTTGGGGGCATGCTCCTGTAGTCCCAGCTACTAGGGAAGCTGAGGTGGGAGGACCGCTTGAGCCGGGAGGTCAAGGCTGCCGTGAACCATGATCACACTACAGCACTGCAGCCTGGGCAATAGAGCAAGACTTTGTCTCAAAAAATAAAAATAAAAAATAAATAAATAAATAAATAAAAATAATCTGTAAAAAGGTTAAAATGGTAAATTATATGTGGGTATACATTAGTTCGCTAGGGCTGCTGTGACAAAATACCACAGACTGGGTGGCTTAAACAACAAATATTTTCTCCCAGTTCTGAAGGCTGGAAGTCCAAGACCAAGGTGTCATTAGGGTTGGTGTCTCCTGAGGCCTCTCTTCTTCAGTTGAGGATGGTCACATTCTCACTGTGTATGCACGTGGTCTTTTCTCTGTTCTCATTCCCTATCATCTCTTCCTCTTTGCACAAGGAAACCAGTCCCATCAAAATAGGGTCCCTCCCTTATAAACTCATGTAACCTATTACACTGACCACTGTAAAGGCCCTGTCTCCAAATACAGTCACAATGGGAGTTAGGGCTTCAATGCAGGATATTTGGAGAAACAACTGAGTCCATAACAATGTAATTCATCGCAATTTTTATATTAAAAAGTTTGTAAATTAAAATAAAAGGCTCTCTTAGGTGAAAGACCAGAATCAGCAGTTTTTTAAATGTAATCCAGAAACCTCATCCTCTTAAAGGTGCTATAAAACCTAATATAAAAAAGCAAACAAAAAGAAATCTAAAGCAATAATTATCATTCCAGAGTGTTTTTGTCTCTGATCCTGGTAGCAAGCCTCATCCTTTAAAATTATTTAATTCAGGTAGCGTGATGCCTCCAGCTTTGTTCTTATGACTTAGGATTGTCTTGGCAATGTGGGCTCTTTTTTTAACAGCATGGTACTGGTACCAAACAGAGATACAGACCAACGGAACAGAACAGAGTCCTCAAAAATAATACCACACATCTACAGCCATCTGATCTTTGACAAACCTGAGAGAAACAAGAAATGGGGAAAGGATTCCCTATTTAATAAATGGTGCTGGGAAAATTGGCTAGCCATAAGTAGAAAGCTGAAACCGGATCCTTTCCTTACTCCTTCTAAGAAAATTAATTCAAGATGGATTAGAGACTTAAATGATAGACCTAATACCATAAAAACCCTAGAAGAAAACCTAGGTAGTACCATTCAGGACATAGGCATGGGCAAGGACTTCATGTCTAAAACACCAAAAGCAACGGCAGCAAAAGCCAAAATTGACAAATGGGATCTCATTAAACTACAGAGCTTCTGCACAGCAAAAGAAACTACCATCAGAGTGAATAGGCAACCTACAGAATGGGAGAAAACTTTCGCAATCTACTCATCTGACAAAGGGCTAATATCCAGAATCTACAAAGAATTCAAACAAATTTACAAGAAAAAAACAAACAACCCCATCAAAAAGTGGGCAAAGGATATGAACAGACATTTCTCAAAAGAAGACATTCATACAGCCAACAGACACATGAAAAAATGCTCATCACCACTGGCCATCAGAGAGATGCAAATCAAAACCACAATGAGATACCATCTCACACCAGTTAGAATGGCAATCATTAAAAAGTCAGGAAGCAACAGGTGCTGGAGAGGATGTGGAGAAATAGGAACACTTTTACACTGTTGGTGGGACTGTAAACTAGTTCAACCATTATGGAAAACAGTATGGCGATTCCTCAAGGATCTAGAACTAGATGTACCATATGACCCAGCCATCCCACTATTGGGTATATATCCAAAGGATTATAAATCATGCTGCTATAAAGACACATGCACACGTATGTTTATTGCGGCACTATTCATAATAGCAAAGACTTGGAATCAACCCAAATGTCCATCTGTGACGGACTGGATTAAGAAAATGTGGCACATATACACCATGGAATACTATGCAGCCATAAAAAAGGATGAGTTTGCGTCCTTTGTAGGGACATGGATGCAGCTGGAAACCATCATTCTTAGCAAACTATCACAAGAACAGAAAACCAAACACCGCATGTTCTCACTCATAGATGGGAACTGAACAATGAGATCACTTGGACTCGGGAAGGGGAACATCACACACCGGGGCCTATCATGGGGAGCGGGGAGAGGGGAGGGATTGCATTGGGAGTTATACCTGATGTAAATGATGAGTTGATGGGTGCTGACGAGTTGTTGGGTGCAGCACACCAACATGGCACAAGTATACATATGTAACAAACCTGCACGTTATGCACATGTACCCTAGAACTTAAAGTATAATAAAAAAAAAAAAATTATTTAATTCCTGGGGCAGATTTCCTTCAATCTGGGCTCAAAATTTAGTGAAGCCTATACTCAAAACACTAAATCTCTGTTCCCCCTCACCCAAATTAGACCTATGGAAATGCTGAACATTGCTTTGAAAGTCTCTGCCAGCTTTCTTTTCAAGAAAGTCAAATCAAGATCTGGGAGTTGCTCTCCAAGATCTTATAAACAGGTAAGGTTAGAATGGATTAATCAAACTATGACAACTAAGAGAAATTAAAATCGGGGGGTTTTGATTATATAAAGGGAATTCACAGGTTAATAACAGTACTAACCATTTACTGAGTGCCTATTACAAATGATTCTATATTACTAAACATAGTGCATTCTGATTATAGGCTACTCAGAAAAGCATAAAGCAAAAAATTAAAATGATGGATAAACAGCCCATCGTCAAAAGACCATGTCTATTTAATTTTAATATTTTCTGTTGTGTGTCACATGACAGTTCTTTTTATTTTATGTAAATGTAAAGATTAGAATTAAGCTATTAAAATGTGGAACATGAAGAATTTTCCCATGTAATTAATTATACTTTGAAAATGTGGGCCGGATGCGAAGGTTCACACTTGTAATCCCAGCACTTTGGGAGCCCGAGGCAGGCGGATCACGAGGTCAGGAGATTGAGACCACAGTGAAACCCTGTCTCTACTAAAAATAGTCCTACTTGGGAGGCTGAGGCAGGAGAATGGTGTGAATCCGGGAGGTGGAGTTTGCAGTGAGCCGAGATCGCGCCACTGTACTCCAGCCTGGCTGACAGAGTGAGATTCCATCTCAAAATAAAAAAAATAAAAATAAAAAAATAAAATAAAATAATGTGATTTTTAAGTTGCTGTCCACTGGTCCCCTGTTTAACCAACACAACATGTGGGGGCCTTTCCATTGTGTCTGATTTGTCAGTTATAGACAAGGAGGCAGAGGGGGAGGGGGAGGAGGAGGGATAGCACTAAGGCAGCAAGTACTATGCTGAGAATTTATATTCACTATTTCATTTAATCATAATCCAATAAGGCAACAACGAAAATTAACCCCTTTTATGCATTAGGAAAATAAAATCAGAGAGGTTACATAACTCGCCACAGATAACCCACTAGTAAGCATCACACTGGTATTTAAACTTGGGTCTGTTTCACTACAAAGGCTGCACTCTTAATACATGCACGGAAACAGCTTTTTTTTAAAAAAAAGTGCAGTGAGACACATGAAAATGCAAATGTGGCTCCTACTCTAGGTTTCTGAAAGAGGTTTTCTAGCACACCAGGAACAGCATAGAATCAGCAGAACCTTCTAGCTATATAGTGCTGGAAAGAACAGGTTCCCATAAGCAGTGATAAAAACAAATGAATGCTTCTGATAGACATTCGTCGTTATTTTAATGGACTAACTAAATAACTGCATCTAAAAACGTTATTCATTCAGTAACTTGGGAGTATTTTTTCAACTAATTGATTCTAGCAGCCTTGTCAGATATAAATCTGGGTACAAGTCAGACCCTTGTCAAGCAGTGGAGTGACAGCTATGTGGAAACTTTTCCTGGCCACAGCATTGCTAACTCGGCTGAGAAAATGAGAAAAAGCCTGGCAGTGAAAGGCGGCCTTTGCTCTTGTCGAGGCCCCACTGAAGCAGCCAGTAAGGCATAAGGAATACCCAGGTATCTCCAGGGGAAATGTGAAACATGAAAATTAGGAATGCCAACAACTTTCTGGGCCTCTCATCAAAGCCAACCAGAAGTCAACAGATTAATGTATTAAGAATCTCACTCTGGTTGTCCCAGTTACCCAAAAATCTAGGAAGCCAACCTGAACTGGCCGCGAAGGAAGCAGAGCAGTGGAAAGGAGGGTACAGAATGGCGCAGAAAGGGAGTGCGGAGGCAGCAGTGGCCCAGGAGAAGGGGGCACCTGAGTAACGAGGCTGACCGGCAGCACCAGAAATCAGCTACGTATAGGTTATAAAACAAACAACGAACAAATATTAAGTATAATGTAAGGTAGGGTTCATCTCCTCACAGATGGGAGGTACAAACAAACATGGGAGGGCTGAAAGCTAAAATTAACCCTGTGAGGTCGGATCAGAATTGGAATTGGTGGTATTAGTGTGACCTAATGGCTGTCAACACATGAAGACAGACTTAGAAATACACACAGATACAAATGTGTGCAAACCTGGCAGCTTTGTCTACTAAGAGGTCCTGGAAACAGTGACATCCAAGCAGCCATAAGGATCTCTTAGCATCTGATGTTGGGTTTCTAAATGCCATTATATACTAAAAGGAAACAGGGCTCTTTGGAGAAATAGACAACTCCAGGACTGGGTCAAAGAAATAACAAAATAAGCCTATGATTTCTTGTTTTGACAGCAAAGAAAGAAGTGCTTAAAGAATGATAAAGACACATCAAAAGGACACGTGAGGTGACTTGATGAGGCTCCCATATGACAAATCTGGGATGATGGAGCATCAGAAAAAAAAAACAAAAAACAAACAAACAAACAAACAAACAAAAACCAAAAGGAATGGAGTATAACTCAATGAATAAAACAAAAAATGATGAGCGCAAACTGATTACCAACAAATGAACAAAAATAAAGTGAAAAGAAGTGTCAATAGAAAAATCAAAACATAAAGTCTATATTTGGTAAACATTATATTACTAATTCAGGCTAGAAACATCAATGAATACTAAACCAAGTGGGTGAAAGAAAGTACAAAAAGAAATGGAACTTTTCATCACCTCCAAGTATTTTTCCAAAAAAAAAAACATGCTTTTCAACACAAAATACATACTCTGGATCTAACAATAAGAAAACATGAGATCAATCCAAACCGAGGGACATTTTCCAAACAACTAGTCTCTAGTCTTCGAAATGTCAAGGTCAGAAAGTTAAGGAGAAACTAAAGAACTGCTCCAGGTTGAAGGAAACTAAGGAGGACATGACAACTGGTCTTGGATCCTTTTGCTATGAAGGGATTATTGGGACAGGGAAACCTGAATGGGGTCTCTGGACAAAGAAGATACAGAAATTCCTTGTACGATGTTCACAACTTTTCTATAATTTGAAAATTGATTCAACACAAAGTCTAAAAACATTCATTCAGAATACAGGGAGTTTGAAAATGGTCTTGTCTGCCCGATTCTACAGCACAGAGATGGCAAATTAGCTCTAGAAGATGACATCACTGCTTACTGATACATTAACCCTCATGCTGTCAGTGTTCCCAAATTTCTGCTCTGCTTGGGGAGTTGTGACACTGCGTACTAATAAGGGAAAATCAGACATCCCAGTAGATGTAGAAATTCTATGTTTGGTTTTAGAGGAAAATATTAAAATTACTGATAAACAAGTCTCCTGAAACCCTCACCCCACCTGACCCTACAAACACCACAAATGTAGATATGAGATGGGTATTTCCCAAAGGAGAGAATAAAGACAGTCCCTTAATTTGTAAAACTTGTTCTTACTGTTTCTCAAGAAAATGGAGCTCATTCAAACACTACCACATACACAACTTTTCAGCCAATCGCCTAAGAGATCAACCTTGAGAAGAGTATTATATGTAACCTTGACAAGTTATGACTGAGATCAATGAAATAAAATGCAGAAAGAGAAAGTGTGCAGGACACAGGCTAAGGACATGGTGTTCTCTCTCTCTCTCTCCTTTGAGTTTTCTAAAATTCACCACATATTGCCATATAACCAGAAATATAACCACACATCTAGACTTACCTGCATACAGACTTGAAGAAACACCTTCATTGAGGGCAACATTAGTCCTCTAATATGAAACCAAAAATAGACAACTGAAGAAAGTTTCTGAAAGTTGTACAAAAGTAAAGTAACCTAATAATAAAAACTCAAGGGAAATTCCTTTTGGTATTTATTGAATGACAAGAAAAAGCTGACTCTGTAAGTGTATAAAATACAACCATAGATTAAAAAATAAAAATTCTATAGCCAAACAGTTTAGTGTATGTGGTTAGGTGAGCTCTTACAGACGGATGCTTTGTGCTAGCTTAGTGCCAATCACAGTTCCCATCTCATTTCAGACTGGATTCCTGTGACAATACACCACATATCCTAAACATTTCCTGAGTATTTTAAATTTCCTATATATCACCATGCGGAAATGCAATAATATAACAAAGGGAAAGAAAATTCGATTGTTAGCTAATGCTAAGAAGGCATGATCACATAAGATTCAATACATCATAACCCTCCCATTTAAAATACAGATGGGCAAAACCTGACAAAACCAAGAGCACACAACTAGACACTGTAGACACACAGCCCAGGTTTCCAGTTTCCTATTGGCACACACTTTTGACCACCTAATGCTGACACCCACATTCTGTTCATATTAAAACTAAGTTTTATTGTTTAACAATATAAATAAATTTCAAAACCATGTTTAAAAAAACATTGATTTTGTATCCTGAGACTTTGCTGAAGTTGATTATCAGCTTAAGGAGATTTTGGGCTGAGATGGTGGGGTTTTCTAAATATACAATCAGGTCATCTGCAAACAGAGAAAATTTGACTTCCTCTTTTCCTATTCGAACACCCTTTATTCCTTTCTCTTGCTTGACTGCCATGGCCAGAACTTCCAATACTATGTTGGATAGGAGTGGTGAGAGAGGGCATACTTGTCTGGTGCTGGTTTACAAAGGGAATGCTTCCAGTTTTTGCCCATTCAGCATGATAATGGCTGTGGGTTTGTCATAAATAGCTCTTATTATTTTGAGATATGTTTCATTGATGCCTAGTTTGTTGAGAGTTTTTACATGAAAGGGTGTTGAATTTTGTCACAGGCCTTTTCTGCATCTATTGAGATAACCATGTGGTTTTTGTCATTGGTTCTGTTTATGTGATGGATTACATTTATTGATTTACAGATGTTGAACTAGCCTTGCATCCCAGGTATGGAGGTGATCTGACAGTAGTGGATAAGCTTTTTGATGTGCTGCTGGATTTGCTTTGCCAGTATTTTATTGAAGATTTTCGCATCGACGTTCATCAGGGATACTGGCCTGAACTTTTCTTTTTTTGGTGTGGCTCTGACAGGTTTTGATATCACGATGATGCTGACCTCACAAAATGAATTAGGGAGGATTCCTCTATTTCTATTCTTTGGAATAGTTTCAGAAGGAAAGGTACCAGCTCTTCTTGGTGCCTCGGGTAGAATTTGGCTGTGAATGTGTCTGTTCCTGGACTTTTTTTGGTTGGTAGGCTATTAATTACTGTCTCAATTTCAGAACTTGTTATTGGTCTATTCAGGGATTCGACTTCTTCCTGGTTTAGACGTGGGAGGGTGTATGTGTCCAGGAATTTATCCATTTCTGCTAGATTTTCCAGTTTATTTGTATAGAGGTGTTTATAGTATTCTCTGATGGTAGTCTATATTTCTGTGGGATTGGTGGTGATATCCCTTTATCATTTTTTATTGCACCTATTTGATTCCTCTCTCTTTTCTTTTTTATCAGTCTTGCTAGCAGCCTGTTTTGTTGATCTTTTCAAAAAACTAGCTCCTGCATTCATTCATTTTTTTGAAAGGTTTTTCGTGTCTCTATCTCCTTCAGTTCTGCTCTGATCTTAGTTATTGCTTGTCTTCCACTAGCTTTTGAATTCGTTTGCTCTTGCTTCCCTAGTTCTTTTAATTTTGATGTTAGCGTGTTGAATTTAGATCTTTCCTGCTTTCTCTTGTGGGCATTTAGTACTATAAATTTCCCTCTACACACTGCTTTAAATGTGTCCCAGAGATTCTGGTACATTTTGTCTTTGTTCTCACTGGTTTCAAAGAGCATCTTTATTTCTGCGTTCACTTCAGTCTTTACCCAGTAGTCATTCAGGAACAGGTTGTTCAGTTTCCATGTAGATGTGTGGTTTTGAGTGAGTTTCTTAATCTTGAGTTGTAATTTGATTTCACCGTGGTCTGAGAGACTGTTTGTTACGATTTCTGTTCTTCTGCATTTGCTGAGGAATGTTTTACTTCCAATTATGTGGTCAATTTTAGAATAAGTGCAATGAGGTGCTGACAAGAATGTGTATTCTATTGATTTGGGGTGGAGAGTTCTAAAGATGTCTATTAGGTCTGCTTGGTCCAGAGCTAAGTTCAAGTCCTGAATATCTTTGCTAATTTTCTGTCTCCTCATTCTGTCTAATATTGACAGTGGGATGTTAAAGTCTCCCACTACTATTGTGTGGGAGTCTAAGTCCCTTTGTAGGTCTCTAAGAACTTGCTTTATGAATCTGGGTGCCCCTTTATAGGGTGCATATATATTTAGGCTAGTTAGCTCTTCTTGTTGCATTAATCCGTTTACCATTACGTAATGTCCTTCTTTGTCTCTTTTGATCTTTGTTGGTTTAAAGTCTGTTTTGTCAGAAATGAGAATTGTAACTCCTGCTTTTTTTTGCTGTCCCATTTGCTTGGAAAATATTCCTCCATCTGTTTATTTTGAACTTATGTGTGTCTCTGCATGTGAGATGGGTCTCCTGAATACAGCACACCAGTGGGTCTTGACTCTTTATCCAATTTGCCAGTCTGTGTTTTTTAATTGGGGCATTTAGCCCATTTACACTTAAAGTTAATATTGTTATGTGTGAATTTGATCCTGTCATTATGATGCCAGCTGGTTATTTTGCCAGTTAGTTGATGCAGTTTCTTCATAGAGTTGACAGTCTTTACAATTTGGGTATGTTTTTGCAGTGACTGGTACCGGTTGTTCCTTTCCATGTTTAGTGCTTCCTTCAGGACCTCTTGTAAGGCAGGCCTGGTGGCTGCAAAAATCTCTCAGCATTTGCATGTCTGTAAAGGATTTTATGTCTCCTTCGCTTATGAAGCTTAGTTTGGCTGGATATGAAATTCCTATATGCCAATAACAGACAAATGGAGAGCCAAATCATGAGTGAACTTCCATTCACAATTGCTGCAAAGAGAATAAAATACCTAGGAATACAACAAACAAAGGATGTGAAGGACCTCTTCAAGGAGAACTACAAATCACTGCTCAAGGAAATCAGAGAGGACACAAACAAATGTAAAAACATTCCATGTTTATGGATAGGAAGAATCAAGATTGTGAAAATGGCCTTTTTGTCCGAAGTAATTTATAGATTCAATGCTATCCCCATCAAGCAACCACTGACTTTCTTCACTGAATTGAAAAAAAAAAAAAAAAAAACTTCTTTAAACTTCATATGAAAACAAAAAAGAGCCCACATAGCCAAGACAATCCTAGGCAAAAAGAACAAAGCTGAAGGCATCACGCTACCTGACTTCAAATTATACTACAAGGCTACAGTAACCAAAACAGCATGGTACTGGTACCAAAACAGATATATAGAACAAAGGAACAGAACCAAGGCCTCAGAAATAACACCACACATCAACAACCATTTGATCTTTGACAAACCTGAGAAAAACAAGCAATGGGGAAAGGATTCCCTATTTAATAAATGGTGTTTGGAAAACTGGCTAGCCATACCCAGAAAACTAAAACTGGAACCCTTCCTTACACATACAAAATTTTACTCAAGATGAATTAAAGACTTAAATGTAAGACCTAAAACCATAAAAATCCTAAAAGAAAACCTAGGCAATACCCTTCAGGACACAGACATGGGCAAGGACTTCACGTCTAAAACACCAAAAGCAATGGCAACAAAAGCCAAAATTGACAAATGTGATCTAATTAAACTAAAGAGCTTCTGCACAGCAAAAGAAACTGTCATCAGTGTGAACAAGCAACCTACAGAATGGGAGAAAACTTTTGCAATCATTCCATCTGACAAAGGGCTAATAACCAGAATCTACAAAGAACTTAAAAACAACTGCATCAAAAAGTGGGCAAAGGATATGAACAGACACTTCTCAAAAGAAGACATTTCTGCAGCCAATAAACATATGAAAAAAAAGCTCATCATCACTGGTCATTAGAGAAATGCAAATCAAAACCACAATGGGATACCATCTCACGCCAGTTAGAATGGCGATCATTAAAAAGTCAGGAAACAACAGATGCTGGAGAGGATGTGAAAAAATAGGAATGCTTTTACACTTTTGGTGGGAGTGTAAATTAGTTCAACCATTGTGGAAGACAATGTGGCGATTCCTCAAGGATCCAGAACTTGAAATACCATTTGACCCAGCAATCCCATTACTGGGTATATATGCAAAGGATTACATAAACCATTCTGCTATAAAGATACATGCACATGTATGTTTATTGCGGCATTATTCACTATAGTAAAGACTTGGAACCAACCCAAATGTCTGTCACTGACAGACTGGATCAAGAAAACGTGGCACATATATACCATGGAATACTATGCAGCCATAAAAAAGGATGGGTTCATGTCCTTTGTAGGTACATGGATGAAGCTGGGAACCATCATTCTCAGCAAGCTAACACAAGAACAGAAAACCAAACAGCACATGTTCTCACTCATAAGTGGGAGTTGAACAATGTGAACACATGGACACAGGGAGGGGATCATTACACACCAGGGCCTGTTGGGGGGTGGGGGACTAGGGTAGGGATAGCATTAGGAGAAACACCTAATGTAGGTGACAGGTTAATCAGTGCAGCAATCCACCATGGCATGTGTATACCTATGTAACAAAACTGTACTTTCTGCACATGTACCACAGAATGTGAAGTATAACAAAAATAATACTGCATAGCTTCTCAATGCCTTGAGAACTAAGTCTAAAACTTCTCAATGACGTCTTTGAAAAATATTAGGTTGGTGCAACAGCCATTGCGGTTTTTGGAATTTTTTTTAATGGCAAATGCAGCAATCACTTTTGCACCAACCTAATAACACTAGTACCTAAACTTTCTTTCCATTCTGCGGCTCCTCTGTAGACAAGGCATCGATCACAGAACTGAAGAGAGATGATGTCCCTGCCCAATCTCTGAAGAAATGAGGGGTTGAGAAAGAACATACATGCCTAAGCGTTCTTAGCCTTCTGCCTACGACTGGTGCTGTCTGCTACCACGTGCCCCTCAGCCAGACTTTGTAGAGTAGCACTCTCCCTCTTTTCCGGAGCCAGACTGCAATTCCAACCACCTGCTTTACTGTCCCTAGTTTCCTTTCCCACAACTTTCACGGCGTAAGTGATGTCCAATTTTCATGACATCTTCCATCATAGACTTCTGTTCCTAAGACTGAACTGTCATTGTAGGTCCCAATCTGTGGCAGTGAAAAGAACGAGGGCTCTGGAATCAGATGTACTTGTGTTCCAGGTCAAGGCCTGCCACCTAAAGCCATTGGAATTTAATAGCTTTCAACTTTCCCAAAATGGCAAGGCTGAAGGACTGGTTAAGAATGAAATAAAAGAGCACAGATAAACTACCTCACAATGTCAGCTAACAGAAGTTGATCAAGCAGTAGTCCCCAGCACTGCAGTCTTTCACTTTGCCCCAAAACAGTATTGTTACACTAGTGACAGTTAACTCATTGTCCCTGAAGCAGTTCCAAGGTCCTGAGAGCCATCCACAGTAGGTAGTCTGACCCCTCCAGGTGGAGATGACCTGACTGATGAGTATGAATCCCTGGAATGCAGACCCCACCATGTCCAGCCTCACTGAGGACAGCTCTCTGGGGTCTGTAGGGCTGCTCACCAACCCAAATGGGTACTAGACATCATGGATCCCTGGGCAGTTGCCTGTGGGGCCTGCTCCAAGCTCCCTGGACACCTGCTGCCTGCCCTCGCCAGGTTTTGTGCACACGCAAACCTCCCATCTATTCTGTGCTGCAAATCCTGAAATACAATCTTTCCAGTCCTTCTTCCAATTGCTTCCCTTACACTGGAAAATCGATTCTATTCACACCTGCACAAAACTCTTCCCAAAGTTAAGCCACCGTCTTCATTATCCTGATCCCTCCTTTCTTATTCTGTAATACTCTTCACTGTCCTCCTTCAGTGCTGATTTTAAATACCAGCTGTCTCATTCACACAATCATCCTTCAATAATTACCTATGGAGCCCTGCTACAGGCCAGGCACTGCGCCGGCCACCAGAGACAGCGCAATGAACAAAGGCTTCACAGCACTGCAATCCCACAGGGGAGGGCAATCCACTGTCAGTCAGCTAAGGGCACGTAAGGAGTGAAGAATGCAGAAAAAATTCAGGAGAGTAACAGGGCGTCAGGTTCGGGACCGCAGGGAGATTTGGAGGCAAACCTTGCATGGTGCCTTTGGGTATCCCCAAGACCACCCACACACATTCCGGTGATCCACTCAGAAGGCTCACAGCTATACTCTTGGCTAGGGACTATGACAGTCAAAGGACACAAGCAGGAATAAAGGAAAGAGCACAGGTCCAGTCCTAGGAATGCCATGTCCTGAGCTCCCTGGGCTCTGCCTCCTGTGAGTGGCAAACCCAGTATCCTCTCATCTCCACCAATGGTTCTGCCCAGGAAAGCCCATTAGAAATTCAGTGCCCAAGGATGACATTGTGGTGATCATGTAGGCCTTGTACGCTTGTAAAATTAGCCTCAAAGTCACACTGTTAAACTTCCATATCCTTGGATTAAGGAGGCCGTTCACTCTCACAGGACATTATACATTCTGTATTTAAAATGACTCTCAGAAGGGACAACCAAAACGAACTTCCGTTTAAGTAAAGGAAAATTTTGCTCATAAAAATTACGCAGGGAAGGCCAACAAGCATCTAGAGTGTAACAAGACACCAGACACATAGTGTGAATACTTTTACCCAAACACAAATACATTACAGGTCCTTTTTACAGGCCTTTTCCATAGTAAACTCCCTACAGTTTCAATAATGAACTTTCACAGAGGCTCAGAATTCTGGACACCTGACTGAGGCGGCTGGGGGACTTCAGATGAGGCTTCAGTGTTTTGTTGACATGTGGTCCCATCTCTCAGGGAGGTAAAAGACACGTCACAAGCAAGCCCTGTTTCCAGCTGTGACATGTCTCAGTGCAGAAGGGCAGGAGGGAGACAGAAAGAAAAACTGTTTTCTTTATGATTTATCGAGAGTCATGGTAAAACGCTTTAGTCTTTATTCATGTTTAGCTTTTTTTTTTTTTTTTTAATGTTCAGTGGCCTTCAAACCAGTTAAATACAATGAAAAATATGTTTTAAAGTTATATTATTGAAATGTATTGAATAATGACTGTCAGGATTGGAAACAGGCCACATATGAGTGAATGCAATCTATTCCTCAGTCCTCCAGAGAGGGCCATAAATACGTGTGATATTTCTCTGTGCTATATTTTGCATTTGGATTGTTGATTTGGCCAAAGTGTGTTTTTAAAAAAGTGTAAGAATACATCTGTGTGTAAAAGGAGCTTTGCTTATTTTAGTCAAAAGAAGGACAGTGAACAAATTTCATTTGATAAGCTAAAATAAAAATCTTTCAGTAGCCATTTTACGTGCATGTGCAAAAAATCAAACTCAGGTTAATAAACACATACTGCATGTGTAGTATATATAGGTACAACATAAGAAACAAACACTACAATGTCTGAAGAATACAGAAATTACAATGTCCACAAAAAATGTAGCACACAAACCTAATTCTCCACGTGTCCGGAACAGAAGAACAACTCATTTTAACAAATCAAATGTGAGACAACTTGACCCATGGACAAGCAGTCACAGGTTCCAGAACGGTGCTACACTCGAAAGAGAAACACCCGTGTTTGCTGCTGGCACTGCTTCTCCAGTTATGACTCCTGCTACTAACACACAAGGGAGACGTACGTGGGCACAGGCAGATTCCCCAAACATGCACAGCACAGGATACAAAGCAGATGTATGCAATGATGCCAAAAATCATCTCAAATTTCCAAGCTGAACTAGTGCAACACATTTACACTTGGATAAACTATCACCTTGAAGATTTACCTTGTACACTTCAAAAGATCTGATCACAAAATTTTCAGCCAATACATAAAGTGCCGAATTGAAATCCAGAATACGATAGCTATGAAGGGTTGCTAGACTGCACATAACCAGCCCATTCCACCTCTCTCAGGTTGAGATTGCTTTAGAACCTATCACTAGCTTTAAAATGGTCCACAAAAAACACCTTATGGTCACACTTAAAATAGTTTGCATCCAACGCTACAGGCTTCTCTAGAGGATGTCATACTTTAGAAGTAGCATCATAAGCCCTGAACATAACTTCTCAGCCTCGTGGCTAAATTCAAGTGTACACGCCCAAGACAATCTGCACCGGATTTTGAACACACACAAGTCTTAATAAATGCAAAAGTCGATACTCATTTATTTAAAAAAAAAAGTCTGAAATGCTGTCAGGTAAAGAAATGCACAATTTGCCTTCATATTTTTTATTTTATAAACTAAAATAGTATCATAAAAGTTACCTATTTTTACACATAAATTATCACATATATTTTTCTAAATTGACTGAATATTGGTGAAGTGATTTTCAGGGGAAAATGCCAACCAAACAGCAAACAAGGGGACATGTGGGAGCTATTTATAAAATGAACAACATAAACTTTATCTCAGCAAGAGCAACTATGATAGAAAGACACTGTAATTACATTTTGTATTCAGACATCATTGAGATACAACAAGAAAAACAACAGGACTATAGAAAAGGCACCAACACTCACTCCCTGCAATTCATGGTCAGAAAGAATCAGAAATCCAAACTGCAAAAGAGCAAATGACCAATGAGATGTTTTACCTGTAACATGTTTCTCCTATAAAAACAGCATGATATCCCTACATGAGCTGGGAGCCTCACTACCAACTAAACTGACACTGTATCAGCTAAGATGGAAACTCTTAGAGCCTGCATTCAAGATATTTGCTGAAATTTCTGAACATAATAAACTTTCAGATCAATAAAAAATCAATCCTAATTGTAATTAACATAAAATAACAAGATTTCATTCAAAGATAATTTTTTTGTGCACAAACATATAAGGGAATCAATGAGGCCCTTAGCAATTTTAACAGAGAAAAGGAAAATAAATGTAATGTAATAAAGGTCTTTAGAAAATAATTCCTTATTTATTATCTAGTACATAAATTATACCCCTAATTTAATAAGTTCATGTCTTTATTGACACAAATATTGATCAAAAGTCAAAATCATTAATATATTTGCATGTTAAAAGAGAATGCTTTCAGCAATTTATACAGATTAGAATTGGTACTTATTAGAATAATACTTTGCTTATTGAATTTTATGGATATCAATTTAAATGACAAATGTCATATCCGATTGTATCACTATTCTGTTAAAACACACAAATAAAATGCCAAATTCTAGGTTTAAATAAGTCAAAGTCACCAAACAAAATGCCAATAATATTGTGACATAACAAAGTAAGAAATGGGTCAAGACTAAGAGCCATAAACATTTAGAAAGGTTTTTAAATGCATTTGTAGAAACAGAATTTTTCCTAAGGGAAGTACCCAATTCTTATGACAAAATGGACTACAAATAAAGAGTAGACAGCGCAAGTGAAAACCTGACAGAGGACGCTAACTGACCCAAAAGGTCTTTCTGATTTTTATTTCCACAAATAAAAGCTCTTGATAATTAATGAAATCTTAATTTTGGAAAGAAAATTCCACTCAGTTCTTTCAGAAAATGAACCAGAGGGGTTGAATCAGAAGGTGAAACATCTAATTTTTCACCTCAAACTCAACATCAGCCGAAGCAACCAGAAATATAATATGATAATTACCCATCAGCAAGGAACTCTCTTTAGTTGGATAAATCAAAGAGAAGTGGCAGAATACCAACAAATTTATGATTGTCCTTTCATACAAGAGTATCCAGTACATTCAGTCATGCATTGGCACACTCAGGAGTATAATAATATTCATACCCCAAGTCCAAATGAATCATGCTGGAGAAGTAAACGCAGTCCATACTTAGACACGTTTTACACAGAGATTGGAACAACACAGAAAACCTCAAAACATTATTGGGAGGCATGGGACATGATTGCTTTGTTTTGTTTGTGGAGCAAGAAAGGAACATAATCAAAGGTGTATACTTTGGCAGTAATAACTTATCAATACAATTAAGTAGAAAGGACCTACAACAGTAGCCATATCATGAAGTCATAGGGAGGTGCTGAAATAAGGAGTCAGGATTCAGTTTATGTCACACAGGCTCTGGACAGAGACTGATTTACTTTGAATCTTGCTCCCAATAACTGCTAATTTTTGAACTCAGACAAGTTACTGAAGCTTTTCTGTAAAGAACAATAATAATGGAAAATCAATAGTATTCAATAACTTTTTGATTAGTATTGTGAAAAAAGAAAATTTGTTACATTTTTAAACCTCAAAATACAATATATCCCATATTGCTTGTGTATGACATAAACAGTATTGCTTGTGTATGACACAAACAGAGAGATAAGCTCCCAAAATAAAATAAAACTCGTTTTCTCCCGGAGATAAGGGGAAGAAATACGATAAAGACAGGGACAAAAGCAAACAAGATGAAAGTGCACACCACTGCCCCTGAGTGACCAGGACCAGGGCCGACACTGCGCTACTTCGGTAGCAGAGATGCATCAGTGACATTTTCATAAGACGCTGTTGGGAAATTCATAAAACAAAGGAAATGTAGACAATAATATTCAACTTTTCAAAGTAAGATCATAGTCCAGCCTGGGCAACACGGTGAGAACCCAACTCTAAAAATAAATAAATAAAATAAAATCACATATTCTAGCATAGAAACATTTGTAAATCTAGAATTAATAATCCTAATTTTTATAATCCATTTACTTTGGTAGGTTATGATCCTGCCAAAAATCCTATTGATAAAATATGACCCATTTATTTTATTTTAATTTATATTGTTATACTTTTAGTCAAAATCTTTTATTTCTTTATAATAAAAATTGTATAATGTAATTTTATATTGTAATATTGTATAATGTAAACAAAATTTTGAAATAAAAGACTGACTAATAAAGAATTATACAATATGATATTTTGAATTTTAAAAATTTACTGTATATTTCATAAGGGATCTCTACTTTAGCATAACAATTTCATTAACATTAAATGAATAAAGCAGAGAAAGTGCTATAGAAACCACTCATTTTATTTCAATGCCTAACAAACACACAAGAATAAAACCAAATTTTTCGTCAAATTATATGAGAAAAAATTTTATGCAGTAAGATCATATATTTTTTAAATCTGTAAAAAGACCATCATTTTGGAAAAATTACTTTGTATTCCTCTCCCTTCCTGATTAAAAAAAATATGTTTATCTGCTTCTGTTTCTCATATACTATGCACAATGCAGTCAGGACACTGGAAATTGACAGAGGATAAAATCATATTGATTGTTCTTCAACAAACTAAATTTCTTCTTTACTGGGAAACTTACATTTAAATAAATCCTTTAAAAACAGCTCAAGTAAACACGCATTAGGATCATTTAAAACTAATATCAATCATTTATTGAGAACATAAAGAGTAGTGGCTGGGAGCAATGTCTATTGCCTATAACTACAGCACTGTGGGAGGCTGAGACAGGAATTCAGGACCAGCCTGGCCAACACAGTGAGACTTTGTGTCTACAAAAAGTAAAAAAATTAGCTGGGTGTGGTGGTGGATGCCTGTAGTCCCAGCTACTTGGGAGGATGAGAAGGAGGAACTTTGAGCCCAGGAGGTGGAGGTTACAGGGAGCTATCACTGCACCACTATACTCCAGCTTGGGCAACAGAGGGAGACCCTGTATCTTAAAAACAAAAATAAACTCACAAACAAAACCAATAAGGAGTATTATTTGGTCTCTGAACTTTTCTCAATGCTACTAAAATACAATTTCAATATTATAACTAGAAATTAAATATTCCTCTATGTTGTGAAGAGTAAGAACCACACATCCAACGCAGAAAGTAGATAATGGGACATCTACTTACATCACTTTCCTTCTACTATTCCACTTACTAAGAACTTTTTCCATACAATTTTAAAGACTAATTAATAAATTACAACTTCTCGGTTCCCTACAAAATTAGGAATTTCCACTTCCTGATAGGATATATAGATCCTGCAAACCAAAGCTGCTACTGCAACAACCAAAAAAGGGGGGATTAATTCCAAGCACAATGTCCTTCAAGATATTGAGGAAGCTGTGGGAGCTACCAGAACAAGATGAATTAGAAGGGCAGGTGGACAAAGGCGCCCTTGGAGCTAAGCTAAGAACAGATGCCACTTCCTCCCCCATGTCATTTGATGATTCCAGGTCAGCCACACATCTGGCTTCCCTAGGATGAAGGGTTCCACTAGGGTAAGAGAAAACGAGCAGAAATACTTGCCCTCACCCTGGGCTGATGTGACAGAGTAGAAACTGGAGGAACCTCAGCGGCAAAGCAGGTCTTCCCTAGACACTGGCTTTGATGACGTGGCGGGTGTGGGGAAGGGTGTGAGGCAGAGCGAAGTGTTCTTTGGCCTCATGGCATCATGAAGACAAATTCCTGTTTGAGCGAAGGGACCTGACACTGTCTCACCTCCACGGATCTGTCCTACGCTGAAGCTGCACAGAGTGTGAGCCTGAAGTACTCAGCCCAAGACCTCCAGAGAACACAAGGAGACCTCATGCAGTCTGTGAGGGCTGAGGAGAGAGAAGCTGTGCCCACCTGTCCAAGCTCCATCAACAACACAGGATGTCCACGGCCAAAACACAAGGACAAGCCACACAGGGACCACGTCTTACTAAACCTGCAAGCCAGCGCCCAATGCAAGCACAAGCTGTTGTGGACGAGGTAACCACTCCTCCTTTTCCTGCCTAACAGAGAACAGGGCCATCCTTCTCACATCACACCATTGGGGCCTGTAGACAGACGAGGTGTAACCAACAATTCAGGGTAAAAATAAGTAAAAACCTTGAAATAACTATGATTACCACATCAAAGAGATGAAATGAGGGACAAAAAAATAGATGAAAAAGTGAAGAACCGCAACAAAACACTGTAGTCCACATGAAAAAATCTGGTGAGCATTTTAGAACCAAATGACAAAATATCTTTCATTAAGAACTCATTGGATGGCTTAAAAGAAGGCATATCAAAGGACAGGATTAGTGAATTCTAAGACAAAGTCATTAAAAAAAAAACATAAAAACTAAAGGCTAAGGCGAAGGAACGACAAGAACAGATCATAGCATGAGAGACATGTGGGATCCATACAGAGGCCGAAAATGTCCCAGAAGAACAGGGAGAGGCGGAGGCAGTACAGAGAGAGGCAATGGGGGAAGTTCCAAAACTGCAGAAAAATATCAACCCCAACATTCAAGAAGCTAGTCAAACCTCATAGAATGAATACACACACACACACACACCACACACACACACACACACACACACACACCACACACACACACACACACACACAAACACTCTTTCTCTCTCTTACTCTTTCTTCACATTACAATCAATGTGTTGAAAACAAAAGACAAAATCATAAAAGCAGAAGGGGTGGAAAAAAGAGGTGTTACCTTCAAAGGAATTATAGGTTATCTAGAAAAAAATAAACTATGATATGGAAAAACCAAACTCTGGCTGTTCTCTCTGGGTGTCGACGGGGATTACATTGAAGGTGGTATATGTGAAACAGAGTAAAGAAGTCCTTGTAAGCAATTTGCTAAGTAGTTTGCATGCTATGTATTATAAAATGTATGTCTCATTTACATTTCACAACCTTCTCAGATAAATATTATTTCCTTTCACACATAAAAATTCTAAGCTACTGCCAGACATCTCATAATTTCTAAGTGGAAGAGCAAAGACACAAATCCAGAGCTTTCTGAAACAGCTCTCAGATAGTCTGCCATGCTACTTCATGCAAAGACAATGGCAAAAGGATAAAGGCTTCCTAAAACAAACTTAACAAAGTAACCGGCAAAGATTAAGTTCAATGAAATTTAAAAAATAACTATGAGGCAACAGACAAAGGGACTCTTAAAACTACAGAGAACAGAGAATAACAGAAGTTTAAAAAGTTAAGATGAAAAGTACTAGGAATAAATAAAAGTGTGATCATGCCTGATCTGACCAATGACTTGAGTGGGAACAGAGTATTTTACCAAATCACATTATTTATTCTTTTCTCTAACAGTTTAAGACTAAGAACAGGATATGACTGTATAAGGCCACTCAGCTTTAAAATGCACATGAATTTCACAGCAAACCCTAAAATGATCATTTAGTATATCAACTGGTGAGACTACTGATGAAAAAAATAAAAGGGTATCACCTTTGACGCTTACATCTAAAACTTTCAGCACTCGGTTTTCAAGTGTCCACACAAACTGCTTTCCTCAACAACTTGCCTTCTCCAGTCCACTGCAGCATCCTCTTCATCTTCTTGACCACTGAAGGAGCTCCAAAAGGTTGGTCCTCATCCCTCCTCTCTCCCTTTCCCACTAGTTTCAGTGCTTCTGATCGCAGTGGAGGGCTCTACCTTCACACCTGGCCTCTACCTTCACTTCTACAAGTACACATACAACTTCCAGTTCAGCATCGCCACTTGAATGTCTGAAACTACTTCAAACCTATCTCTTGATTAGCAAAGACAGCTCAAAATGAGTTCCTCTCACAGTCTTTTGCATCTCAGTTAAAGGCACCATCACGCCCACATGATTCCTCTTTCATTTACATCTCACATACAATCCATCCTTCAGCAAGTGCCATCAGCTCTGCCTTCAACATTTATCACCCTCTGACTACTCCCATTACTGTGGTCCTAACTACAGTCATCTCTCACTGGAACTAACTCCTTTCACTCCTTCTCCATGCTATGACCTTCCAGCTTAGACCTCCATACACTCTAATGGTACATGGAGATTTTGTATGTATGTACAAAGGGGACATAAGCAAGAACTGTTTAAAATTACCAATTCCTGATCTAGACTCCATTAATAATCTTTTATATTATCAATAAGCCTAAGAAAGCTCTTGAAGTATAACCACATGCCAGTTCTTCTTAACCACCTATTCAACTCACAACTGCCCCTTTCTCACTTAACAAAAGAAATGCATTCTTCTCGCCCATCCTCTATCTCGCTCCAAAGTGGAAAAAAACACTGGGACACCAAAGAAACTATCATTATAAGAAAAGCCTTTTTAAAATCAAGGAGCTTTAAACTGAAACCTAGAGGTTTCACTATGCACTTTCCTAGTTTGTACATATTTCTATAAAGAGAAAGCATGGCATTAGGCACGGGGCACTTGGCCCAAAATCAGATGTTCTAAATTCAGGTATACTGCAAACGGGATACTGAGAGTGACAGTAACTTTTGCTTAACAATTTTTTGCCTTGTGAACCCCAAACAATTATCAACTAAGGACATCACTTCTAAATGAGAGCAGTGTAAAAGAAGAAGAGGCAAGAAATGCTAAAGAGAGCAGAATTTCATTTCACTTCTACATAAAATCGCATGGCAAAGATGCATGCTGGATCTAAGAGATCATTTTGCTGTTTTTATCCTAAAAGAATCCTGGGAAATAACTTGTTATAAATCACACCCTATCTGCAGTGTTACTATGTAAGGTAAGAAAAAAGAGCACTCTTACTTACCCATGGCTCAGTCTGTGCTAGCTCCACATTGTTTATGATTTGGAGAAGGAGGAGCTGAAAAATTCTACATTTATTTCCCACAGACCAATATTACCTCAGCAAAAGAAACATGTCTCTAATATAATTTAATATTTTTATTTTCTTCAAAGAGGAACATTACCATTAGCTTTTTTATTGGGTACTATCCTTTGACTAAATGCCCGTGTCTATCAAAGTAATGACACTCAACAAGCACTTCTCTATCCATTCTTACCATGTACTCATTAGAATTAGGTTAACTTAAAAAAATGTAATTGATCGTATCGTAATAATAGATATTATAGGTGAGCATAGGTGCAGTTTAAGCAGTATAGCTAATAATCATTAGGTGAGCATAGGTACAGTTTAACCAGTATAGCTAATAATCATTAGAACTCTATTTGTAAGCCCCACAATTACAGTCTCTCAGTAACTTTTACATTTACTATTATTTTCCATTAGACTTTCCATTATTCTAGCAATAAATTATTTCATGCATAGACACAAAAATTGAAATTTAAAACTTTTAAAGTCTCAGTCATTCAATTCCAATACCATTATACATTTTATGTTTAATAATTATCAAACTCTTTATAGACTTTGTTGTTTCAATCAATCGTTTTAGTAGTAATTACAATAATCCTTTCTACACATTTTTAACACTTAGAGCTTTATGAGCAAAGATACTAAAGTATAAAAAATGCTTAGTGCTGGTCAGGCATGGTGGCTCACACCGATAATCCCAGTACTTTGGGGAAGGCCAAGGCCGGTGGATCACCTGAGGTCAGGAGTTCAAGACCAGCCTGACCAACATGGAGAAACCCCCGTCTCTACTAAAAATACAAAATTAGCGGGGTGTGGTGGTGCATGTACATACTTCCATCTACTCGGGAGACTGAAGCAGGAGAATCATTTAAACCTCGGAGGCAGAAGTTGTGGTGTGCCGAGATCGAGCCATTGAACTCCAGCCTGGGCAACAAGAGCGAAACTCCGTCTCAAAAAACAAACAAACAAAAAGCTAGGTGCCGTGGCATACTCCTGTAATCCCAGCTCTTTGAGAGGCTGACGTGGGGGATCACTTGAGCCCAGGAGATCAAGACCAGCTGGGCTAAACACAGTAAGACCTCATCTTTTATTTTTTAAAAATAAAACAATAAAAAAAAAAAATCCTTACATCAATGTATGTGTCCGTGAGTATGTACCGATACCCAGAAGTGATAAGATGATCATTAAAATACATTCACATACAAATACAATAAAATCTGTGGGGGAAATAACAGACGTGCATTCAAGAAGAAAAACAAATTTTCTGACAGTTAAAGAAGAACTTACTCATGTATTTTTAAATGAATGGACGGTGGGAATCAAATCATCATAGTATTAACATTCTACTGGATACATTTTAAAGTGGTCCATATATTACTTTACTATGTCATTTTTTACTCTACACTTGAAATTACATCCTGTTCAACTATCTGTACTTAGGATGAAAACACTTAGTTGCCAACAATTGGGGAAGGGAATACAGAAGTCTGAAATATGATCGGGGTGAACCTGAGCACCATACTACAGCATAATTAGTGTGACTGTTCAAAGTCTTGCTTGCCCTATGAAAACCTTCCCATGAATATCCATGCACAAGGAAGACGACCTCTACGACTCTCGGGACCCTGCTCATGTCTCTTTACAAGCTGGCCTGTATGTGCATTATAGCCACGGGACCCTCCTTCAGTACATGCAGCCCAACACTTGCAGTTCCTACTTCAACTTCACTGGACTTTCTATTCCCTCCGCCTGGAATACTCTTTAATGCCTTCTTTCTCATCATTCATGTTCCTACTCAGCTTCAGAAAGAAAGGACTCTCTCTGCATTACTTCTTGCAAATAATGCAGGCTAAGTTGCCTGAAAAGCCTTAAATAAGGCTTCGGAGGTGCCTTCCGTAAACAATCTATCTACAATCACCTGTCGCTTCCCGTTATTATCTCCATGGCACCTACTGCTTTCTGAAATTATTTATGTGCTTCTTCACTTACTTTCCTTTCCGCCATAACAATGCAAGCTCTGTGGGTAAGAAGTGGTTATTTTGCTCATCACTCCATTCTTAGAACCTAAAACCATGCCATGCCTGAGAAAATTTTTGCTAAATTAATCATAGGTATGAAGTAAAGGTGACTCATAGTCCTAGAATAGCTTCTACATGTCAAGCACTCTGCTGGGACAGTTACTCAGTCTCACTCTATTTACTCCTTACGAGAATTTTCTAAAGGGAGTATTATTCCTTATATTTTTAGTTGAATAAACTGAGTTTCAGAGGTTAAGTAACTTGGACAAATTGTATCAGTTAATAAAATGGCGGTGACAGGATTTAAACTCCAGTACTGGATCTTAATCATCCTCTGCTAGAGCTTTATCCATTATGACATGTTGTCATTTTATTTCCCTTACAGTATTTTCATTTATCATCTTATTTGATCCTCACAACAGGCCACATCCTATCATATCTGCTTTCCAGATAATGAAACTAAGGCTACAAGAGTCAAAAAGCTGTGTCCATGGAAATAAAGCTACTTAGGGACCAACTGGAACTCAGGTCCTCCACCCCTGGCTGTAGCCCTCCTCCTACAACCCCTCATTGGCATAGGCTAAAGCAGAAATTGCTGAATTAAAACCAGGTTGGCTGGTGAATGAACTTCCCAACACATCACACTGTGCCACTGTCAAAAGCTTGGGAGTTTACAAGTGCCACAGACCTTCTGAGATAAGATAAAGATTTTGATAGACAACATTAGCCATACTAATGAAAACCGAAGTCATCCTAGTAAGAGGCGCAGTCTAGCCAAGGCGTGGGCTGCAGCCACAGCAGACCCTGCCCCAGCCAGCCACTCCTCCAGATTTGGCAGAAAACCAAAGTGCACATGTGATGACCTGGAGTTCCACAAAGTATAATCTTACTTGTGAATATTTAGTCTTATTTAAAGATATTTTCCCAAGTTCTAGTGCATAAGGATAAATCATTTTAAAAACTCAATTTTTTTTTTTTTTTTTTTTTTTTTTGAGACGGAGTCTCACTCTGTCGCCCAGGCTGGAGTGCAGTGGCCGGATCTCAGCTCACTGCAAGCTCCGCCTCCCGGGTTTACGCCATTCTCCTGCCTCAGCCTCCCCAGTAGCTGGAACTACAGGCGCCCGCCACCTCGCCCGGCTAGTTTTTTGTATTTTTAGTAGAGACAGGGTTTCACCGTGTTAGCCAGGATGGTCTCGATCTCCTGATCTCGTGATCCGCCCGTCTCAGCCTCCCAAAGTGCTGGGATTACAGGCTTGAGCCACCACGCCCGGCCAAAACTCAAGATAATTTTTAACAAAAAGAGTTACATCACTGGGAAAAAAATGTATTGGAAATAGGAAAGTCTGTAGCATATACATCCATAAGCTCTTCCATTAAACAAGAAAGAATGAAAGGACAACTCGAGAACTCAAGTAGGAGCATCTCAATTTTCTCACACAACAGAACACCTTCATTTGCTTGCACAATGCTCAAATCCATCTTAAAACAATGAACAATTAATGACTTCAAAACATTAGAATCAGTTCCAGTTAAAATTGCAGATATAATTTATGCTGACTCTTCCTTGTCTCTGCCTACACCAGGCGGACACCCTTTAACAGACTGTTT
Organism: Trachypithecus francoisi; assembly: GCF_009764315.1. NCBI lineage: Eukaryota > Metazoa > Chordata > Mammalia > Primates > Cercopithecidae > Trachypithecus > Trachypithecus francoisi. The sequence goes on along the minus strand of NW_022681435.1, from coordinate 21,013,158 downwards.
CCACTCCCACCTGACAATCATCAAACAGCAACAGGAAAACTTTCTGTTCCCACCTGACAATCATCAAACAGCAACAGGAAAACTTTGGTTTAGTTTCTCTACTCCAAAGTATCATCAATGTATTGATAATATTCTCATATTTTTACTCTTCTCCTTATAAAAATAAAAAGTTGTGGGGAAAACAAAAGATAATTATGGTATCAAAAAATCAGATAATGCTAGATTTAACAGTATGCTTATGTTGCAGTCTGCTAATAAACAATCTGCATTGAAAATGTAAGTAGGTATTTATCTTTATCACTACAACTATCAATAGAAAAGTGCAAATCACACTACTGTGACAGTTGAACTGGAGAATTTAGGAGAAGAAAGCAGAAAGATTTTCAGCAATATATGAGAAATTCAATTATTTATTTAGGCTTAAATCAGAAATGTAATCAAAACTTAAAAATGCAATCAAAGAAGACTTTTAAGTAGCACAAGAATAAGATGAAAGACAAGATTATTTTCAGTACAGAAGTTCTGAAATAAAAGCCCAAGTAAAAAGAAAAAGGAAACACCTTCATCAAGGTGGGTGACTATGTTCTAAAATAGTCTTTCATCGTACAAAAATGTACCTCCTATAACACAGCAGAACCTTAACGTAGGGGGAAAAGGAGGTCATTTTTTAAAGTAAACTGTTGTTACAAGGTAACTTTTAATTTGTGCACATAATGTAAATTGCTATGGTGAATGCACGTCGGGTCACTGAAACAACGGTAGCTGAATTCAGATGTGACCTGGCAGCCCAGGTGTTCAGGAAAAGTGCTGTTAACAGTGAGGATTGATGATCTAATCAAACTGTCACAGCCAGATCCTCGGCAGGGTGGTTGGAAGGAGGTGGAGGAGGATAATATTCAGAAAGCAAGCACATGCTTAGTGTTACTTTAAATTGATGCTGACATTTTCAATTGTGAAAAGAAATTTTTTCCTAAGTAATATAGGAAACAACTCGGCTAACCTTCCAGAGAATATCAGATCATCATGGTAGGTTGCAGTACAAAAGCTAACTTCTCAGAAATGTAAGCATATATGAAATACAAACAATCAGACGTTTTAGAGACTGACGATAGTAATCAGCATTTTAATTACTTTCTGTTTTCTTAGATGTATAATACTATTGTGATGAATATCCTCTCCATGTACAAACAAAGCAATGTATTTAGCCTGGTATTTTTGCATCTGAGTGTGAAAATTTCCCAAAAGGGTACAAATAACCAAGATCCATGTGCTGCTTAATGTAAGACTTCTCTGAAGTCACATGTTAATTAGAATAATTAATATGTTCTTTACTGAATATGCCATGCATTTGTCACATGGCATGCTTACAAAAACTTTGATTGGACCATCAGCTTTAAATAAACCCTGAATCATTAAGGGTTTGTTTTTTTTTTTAACTCATCGATGATGACAATTTTATAAAACTAAGCACTCAATTTTTAAAATAACAGTTTCTTCCAGAAAATCACTAGACTAGCTTACATATGTGTGATGATTTACGTCACACAAATAAATTCAAATATGCAAAGAAGTACACAGATAAAAGGAAAAAAAGGACAATGAAATATGTCTAACTTCAACTAAAATAAGTCCTCAGCCAACCCTCCCACTGCAGGTCCCCTCAGTTATTAAAAGTGCTCACAAAGACTTTGGGCTTTAGAGGCACTCGGCGTGTTCCTGTTGTTCTGTATTCCTGGCAGCGTCCTGAGCTTTCGATATGCAACCTTTACTCTGAAGCCAAGGACAATCAAGTTTGTTAAATTGCCTCATGTTTTCAAGGCACGTTATAACAGCATTCTCGTGAAAATTTTTCGCTCCGTCATTCCTGACCTTTTTGAAACCATGCTCCAGAAAGTATTAATATTGATAAAAACCACATTATCTCTGTCATTCATAGCTGACACCCAGACCCAAGGTAACACAACACAGCTTCCCTGGTTTGTACAACATATAAATGTGACCAAACTAGAAATACTACACTTTCTCTTTCATGTGCAATCAGAATAAGCTTGTAAGTTTTCTAGTAAGACCGACCCATTCTTTAAAATCTGCCTTTTTGAATTCTTTAATAAAATTTAGTAAGATATCAGAGAAGCCACATAATGCACTGCAGAAAATCAACTTAAAATTGCTAAAATATACAAAGAAAACATTCCTCTCCTAAAAATAAACACTATGCATTCTCAACAACGCAAAATGAATCTTGTCATTTTCAGTACTTTATAGAGAAAAATCCCACAGACACATTCTAGATGCCCATTGATAACCAGGTCCTTTTTCTCAGAAAACAGAAAGTATCCAGGGTCTCCCTACCAATGATGGGACCAGCACCAGCACTAGCATGCAATGAACCAGAGAGCTGGACCAAGCGGGTATCCCCATTAAGGACCAAAGTGCAGGAAGAACAAACTCGAAACCACCACAGTGCTGATGTCAGCCCCAAATCCATTTCCCCAAGAGCACGCCAGCAAGGAGGTCTTCCCCTCACTCCAGTTAGCTCAGGATTGAGTGAAGCATTTAAATACAAGGCTATTCCAGAGCTTTCTTTCGACTCTGACAGGTAACAAAACTGGCTAAGAGGGTGGTAATGCTGGACTTAGCTCTCATTAGCTACCACCCTGGAACACTCAGAATAAGTCTCAATATAATTATTTTTAAAAAGAAAGGTAACATCATAACCAATCCAAATTTATAACTTTTGAATTCTATATGGTCTGAGATACCCTGAAATTCCTACACACTGGCAAAGTTAAAAAAAAAAAAAAAGAAAAAAAACATAGTCCTCCCACTAGTTGGTTGATTGCTAGCTTCATGTCAGAACAGAGACTACCATATTTATCATTACTCTTAACTTGACAATGTATTGCAAACTTAACTATTAGTTTCCCTGGAACATTAAAAGCTCTATAAAACATGCATATGCATTAAAACTACTTGACATAAAAATATGCAATTTAAATATATTTAGTATTATTGTTTTCTCCCACTGGATAACCACTATTTGTCAAACACCTAGAATATTTCACAAAATTTTCCGTCAAAGAATTGTTAACAAAAAGGAAGAGTAAGAGAAACATTTTCGAGCTGACCTGAAGCAAAGCAAATTAGAAATTTCTCTGAAATCTTACAATGATTTTGCTACATAAAATTTGGATTTATTTTAATATAATATTTTCCCTCTCCCTCCAATACATACAACAAAACTACCACACATTATTGGTTGTGAGCATTCAGTGGAGGACTATTCATCTGCAACAAAATAAAAATGCCTTTTCCACAACAGTTCGAAGTGTAGAATTTACACTAGGAAAATAATAACTTGGAAAAATGTATATGTAATATTGTTAACAGAGTAAAAACGTACTATGCCTATTAACTAGTAACATCATAATTCACATAAACAATAGGTTAAAAGGCCATTAAAATTATGTAAACTCACATTTACAAACTGACATGGAATAATGTCCACAACATATAGACTAAATGCAAGCTGAAAAACATGCTGTAAATATATTTGTACGTAGTATAACTACGTGTATATTTATATATACATGAGAATTGAGGGATGTTCATTGAGGGACATTACAAAAAGCTAACAGTGTCTTTCAGTGATAAGATTTGAGATTCTATTTATTTTATTCTTCGTACTCAGGTATGTTGGTTGTATTTTTTTTTAAGCAAAGGAAAAAAATTTTTTGAAGAATTCTGACAAAAATGAAAAGGAAAAGAAAATGGTTATTTTTTCAGGAAGAGCACTTTCTTCCAGCAAGGTCATGTGCTGATAGAACATTTTGAAGGGACTATGTACTTGGACGATTTCTGGAATGTTTATTGTTCATACAGAGTAATCCACACTCTCCTTCTGTCATGTTCACAGTGAGTAGCATCAATTTCAGCGGTAACTGAAAGAGGTTATGGGTGTCCACTGACACTACAGGACGCTCTTCCACGTGAAGTCCATAAACTAGCCCTAGCTTCTGTATACCATACAGCTATCACTGGCAGCAAATGCAAACCAACCAAGAGACCTCCACATGCACCTGCGGGTGTGAAATTCTGATCAAAATAATAAACTGCCTTTGAATTACAGGTTGGATAGGTAGACACCTATAGGTATAAACTAATCAACTGTCTTTCATTTTCACGATATAATTGAATACACCTGGAAGAGAAAATATACTATTAAAACTTAAATATCCAACAAATGATTTGAGGGAATATTCTATTTCAATCAGTTTCACTGATACCATTACATTGCCATTTTCATGGTCCACGTTTGTGATACTCGAAGTATATATAAAATATAAACAGTCTAGATTTCCATGAAAACACATTAATAATGAAAGAAAAATATAAATGAAGCCTTATGAAATTAATCTCATATATACCGATTTATAAAATTAATCTCATATACCTTGACAAGGGAATATGACAAACTGAATGTTTTACATTTTTCAGGTATGCAATCATTAATCATACTCAAGCGAAAAACAATTTAAAAATTAGTTGATAATTGATGATCAAGACAAAAATTCATAAGCACTAATGATCATTATATTACTATTTCAAAGCATTCCAAAAAGAAATTACAGAATATCACTAAGAGTATGGACTGCTTATTTTCTAACTTGTTTTAGTAAAACAACAAAGGGAAAGAAAACCTAACAAAGTGCCTAAACGTCTAGGATTGCTTTAAATTTATGGAAGAGATTCTTTGAAACATTCTATAGAGTTTTAAAAAAAAAATTGGTATAATGAATCTGTTAACAAGCTATGTTTGAGTTACAAATAATGGTCCTAATTATTTTGATCCTGAAACAATAACCTGACAAATGACATAAAAGTTGTCAGTGATTGGGTAAATCACTGACAGATGAAGTCCAGTTATCAGAGACAATCAATGTAAAAATCACATTAATTTCAGAAACATTTCCTGAGACATTGGGCTTCCATTCTACTCAGGAAGCAAACTAATCAAAAACTTTCAGTATATAAAACAAACTGAGTTTATATATGCTTCCAACGAGAAATTATTAAGATTGGCTTTAGGCTTCTCCCAGCACGAGGAAAAAAATTTATCTTTCTATTACTCTTTTTGAACTGTTCATTTTTCTAAAAATAATTTAAATAATTAGGAAGGCCATACATGGCAAGGAGAATATGAATTTTAAGAGGCAAGAGGTTAAATGTTCATTTCCATTAAGCAAATCTACAAGAAAGCAAAAAAGACTGAAGATCTCAACAACTGGAAAAAATGTGGAAAAGGGAACAATGTGACTAAAGTTTTGTTTATTGGAAAAAATCTGAAAACAAAAATAATATGAGAATAAAAAAGGCAACAGCTGAATTAAAACAATAAAAGAGTACAATCTAATCAGCAAACTCAAAAGCAGGGGAATGCACAAAATTAGCATAAGAATAACAAAACTACAATAGAAGCATTAAGACCAAGAATTACAAAAAGCACACCAAATTCAGAACTCACTCATGAAATTTAAGTAATTCTATGTTTTCGTTAAATGTGATTTGTGCTCAGGTTATATTCTTAGGTATATTTTTATTCCATGACTTTAAAAATGGAAAGGCTTGCTGTGTGTGTATACAAATAATCGTCTTTGG